>NW_020897729.1:8165258-8660861 GCF_003984885.1 Neopelma chrysocephalum | reverse complement strand
AGGCCACTTAATTCAGGCACAGAGTGTGTCTGTGGTAACAGTGCTCCCAAATCCCACTGGGGTGTGTAAAAAGGTGAGACAAGTCAAATTGGCATAACTTCGGAATTAGGCTAAACACAATTCTCTCTCCCAGTCTATTTTATTACAGGAAAATCAAAACCCAACCAAGACTCAAGCTAAACTAGGAGTAGTAATAATAATTAAAAAAAAAAAATTAAAAATCAAAGATATACTCCAAAGTTATTTTTTCTAAAAATATCTAACTAATTAATCTATGTTTTTCATAGGCATTATTCTGGCCTCAAAGTAAAAACTACATCAAAGAAGCTTAAAAAATTCTTATTCAAATATTCTACATACACCAGTAATTAATAGCAGTCAGTACCTCAAGCTGGTATGGTTTAACTAAGTGTATTTCAAATATCTGTTTGTTATATTTTAATTTATCAGAATGCCTTTCTCTCCATCTGAGGACTGAAGTGTTCAAAATGATGCTTTAGACACACAGGAAGGAACTGTAATGGCTTTGAAATAGTGATAGTTGGAAAAAAAAAAAATCATATTTTTTTTCCTTGCCTTTACGAAGCTTCCTAAGGTACTCAAAGTTACATTTAAAATCTTTTGTTCCAAACCATCAGTGTTTCAAGTTGAGGCATTTTCATGCTGCTTTATAGAATCTATTTCTTTCACAAAGTGTTCCCAGAAGGTTTCTTAGTATCCCCCAAACTCCAGGTCCCTTCTCTCTCCCAGACTCCTTCAGAGCTGTCCTGTGCTTTTTCCCCTGCCAGGCACCTCAAGCTGAGCTCAGCTGAGTAAAATGAGACAATTCTTTATTTTGAGACTGAGACTTTGAAATCATTGAAGGTGATTTATACTTCAGTATTGCAGCTCTTCAGTGATTTAATTTCTTGTGTTTGGACTTGTTGCTTACATCACCTTCCATAAAATCAGCCTATGACTTTAGTTTTGATTAGTTTGCACTGGAGAACAATTGGCTAATATTTAAAAATGTTAAAAAATGTTAAAAAATGTTAAAATATAAATTTAAGAGGACACTGAACTCACATTTGTTTTTAATACCTATTCCAAATACATTAAATTCATTACGGTGTAAATATACTTTATCTGCTTTTAGAATTTGACAACATCATTAACAAATGCTGAGAAAAAAAAGCAAATTAGTATCTCATTCTATTTAATCAAATATTACTTATACCCATTATTAACTAGTGATATATCTCCTCTTCACCTTGTGTAAATTGTGATTCTTCATGAGCAAACCAATTAAAGTTAAAATGAGGAATTTATTGGGAGCAAGGGACTATTATGCAAAGCTATTAGGCAAATTTGAATTGGAAGTCCCAAAATAGAAAGGTTCAGACCTAAAAGAGATTCCAATATATTCAAAAGCCTTAAATTAGTTGCTAGGAGAGGAATGTTGCTTTGACTAATCTCTGGGTACGTTACTGATATAATCAGAAAAGATGGGGGATAAGTGCTTTCAGAGCCATGAGAAGCCTGCTTGGAGGCTGCAAAGGGAATTCAAGGCAGGAATTTATACACACCTATTTATCACTTTTAGCTTCATTTCCCGAGCAAATGAGGCTTGTGCAATCAAACCCTCAGTCTGTGCTGGGAGGACCAGCCATTGGCCAAAGCATTGGCCAACTTCAGTCAGATGTGACTGGGTCGTAGAAATGTTGAGCAAAAATGAAGTTCCTCTAAGTGCTGAGAAATGAGAGGAGCAATATATAAAGTACAACCCTGTGAGATCCCTCACAGAAGGAAAGACTACAGGGACTCAGGTTCAACTGGGTAACTGAGAAGCTGATCAGGGGAGAGATGGTGGAAATACCCCATTTTTGGGGGACATGGGTTCTCACTGTCAACATAAGATGTGGGAAGCCAGTCCTCTGTAATTTGGGCATCACAGGACTACATTTGGGGCTTCTTTTTTTTTCCTCCTTTGCCTGTTTTCCTCCTCATAGTGTAATTCTTTCACACTTTCTTTCATTTTTTTCACTGTCAGTTTTACTAAACTTGATGCCAAAATTATTTTGTAACTAAGGATACCAGTTACTAACAAAAGTGACCATTGAAGAGCTTTGAGGTTTTCCAGAAGGATCCAGTGAGCACAGCAGTTGGATGGATCAGGCAGCAGGTCTTTTATTTACTTATATATATATTTTTTAATCCTACCAATCAGTGGATCAGGGATCCAAAGTGATGGAAATGTACGGTGAAGGTTGTCCCACACCAGTCACAGCCCATTCCCTTAGTTGCCAGAAGCTAAGGAATGTTCTGGCAAGACATGTGTTTTTACCTCACCAGCTACAAAGTGCATTCCAGCTGCAGATGTTTAGCCAAGAATGACCTTTCTGTCCAGTGGCTGAAGCTTACTAATGCATACAAAGATTGTTTTAACTCTCAGTGCCATTTATTAGTGATCAGAAACTGAAGGAATAAAAAGGTTGGGCTTGAAGAGGTGAATGCTCCTGGGAAAAAATGAATTTATCCCTGCCTGAGGTCACAGTTTGTGACATGAGGGGAAGTCTGGGTTTTTATAGCTGGCCTACGTCTGAGTGCCCAGCTTGAGTAATCAGTTGAACTCTGTTTGTTGATGTCCAAATTGGAGGTGAGGTCAAGGAGGGCTGTGTTTTAATATAGAAAGTCCTGGGGGGAAAAAAATCAAACAAAGTATCCCAAACTTTGACATTTGTGTTCTGGTGCCCTAAATTCCGGGTGTGGAACAGGAGGTGATGATTGATTTCTCCTTCATGAATGCATATAAAGATACATTTTTCTAAATCTCTCAGCATTCATAGTAGGAATGGGGATGAAACACCAGAAATAATTCTGTGTGGCTCCATAGAATAATTTAAATACATTCCACGCTGAGGTGAGAAATGTGGATACTGGTGGAGATGACTAAGGAGGCTACACTGTGACTTCGGGTATCTTGTTCCTGGTGCTTCCTGACTTAAACAATCTTGTCATTATAGTGGCTCCAACACATTATCCTTTGTAAATAATTAATGCAGGTGAGCAGATGCACTAAAATGCACAGATGTTTTAGCAGGACTAGGGAGTAATGGAGCTGTATTTGCCACAGACCTACAAATTCACTTACGTGTGACATGTAGGATGCACTTGGAATTGCCATACATTACTTTATGTCACTGCCATACAGTCACCACAGCTGAGCCTCAATGTATCCTGTGCTGGAGCCATTACTTGCCTGTCAAGGCAGAGAAACTTTTAAGAAACACTGAAATTTGATCAGCCTTTTGCTGCAATCCCCAGAAAAAAAACACCTCCTCATGCCATTACATGCTCCCTTGTTCTTAGCGTGACAGCTGCTATAAAAACAAGAGTAAACAGTGAAAGCAGGATCCCAAAACAACGGGCAGATGATCCACCTTATGAGAAATTTGCAACTGGAAACCCCTACCTGCCCGAGGAACAAAAAAGAACAATAATAATGATTGAGTGCTAATGGTAATCTGGATACTCCGACGATTATTTGGATATTTGAGCCTTTGGGCACCGATCTAACAGCACGTTATTTGCATTAAAACAGGGATTCTGTGGGTATTTTGCTTTTGTGTGTTTTGTTGATGCTGCAGATCCCTCTGAACCACCGGGTGAAATGCAAACAAAAAACAACAATTCAGGCTGCCCCGCGCAGGGGGATGAGTTTTGTGGCACGAACAACAGCACATCAAAGCCGGGGGGTTGTGCTGCAGTGAGGTGGGAATGGCAGGGAAAAAATCCAATTCCTGGGGGAACACCACGGAGGTGTAAGAACACAGGAGCCTGGTGGTTTTTCCATGCAGTTGAGGGCTGGGGAATTCTGTGTCCTCGCTGTGAGGGAAATGGGCTTCCCCCTTTTACCGTTTCAAAAGGCAGCAGTTGCATTCCGTATTTTATGAGTTAGAGGAAATTGTTGAGCTTGGGAACGCTGACTACAGACATTGTTTTTTTTCTCATACATAGAATAATCTCCAGTGATTACATTTTCCTGGTGTATTTCCCACTGTGCTGTCCAGACTGGAGGCCATGGCAGAGGCAGGAGCAAATAAGTCAGTGAATTTTGAATTGTTCCATCCCCTGATTTTTCCAGTCTTGTCAGACTTATCCATTATTTTTTTTTCACAGTCTTTGGTTTTCCAGCACCTGAACAAAAGCCAGGGCCTGACATCCCACAGCTGTAAAACTGGCCTTCCAGAAATCTCATCTTCATAATAGTTTCCATTATCGTTGCACTGTAAGATAGTGAATGATGAACTAATGTACTTCTCATTGATGTTTATGTCTGGGATATCTTTGTGATTTAAGGATGTGAAGTGGAAACTTTTAAATGGAGTTTGGAAACTGTTACTTTATAGAATTAACTTGAGGAGAGAAAACAAACACTCTGGAATTTACGTATAAAATCTGAAGAAATGCAGATAAAGAAATTTAAATGAGCTTAAAATGAACTCTGGACTTTAACAGCCATATCCACATTCAGTTTTGTCTTCAGGGGACTGCTATCTCTGATAGTGATGTTATCAAGGCCTGCCAGACTCAGAAGCTGTTTTTCCAGTCAGTTACAGGATTATCCCCAAACTGTGGTTTTAATTTAATTGGAGCTATTGACTTCTAGCTTTTGTGCTGCTCTTATTCACCAGGAAAACGTGTGCAGGCTTCTCTCCCAAAGCACGACTATCTGTCCTAATTGTTAGTCTTGGAAGTGTTTACTGGTACATTGCAAACTAAAATTAGCTCCGGTGCAAAGGAATTTTACAGATTTGTTTGGGAACATATAAAAATATAGAGGAGTGGAGAAAAGAGCTGAATTTGAGAAAAGCCTGTCTGAAAAATCTCAATCTCTTTCCCTGAAAGATATCCAAAATTACTTCAGACCTATTAGTGACGAACTTCTCTTGACTACTTCCTGTTGAGACAATTAGTATTTTTTATTTGCTACCAAAACCTTTGTGTAGGACCCTCTCTCCATTCTCTTATTTACTGGAAGATAAATGGCTGCTGGCAGCTCTCAATCACTGCCACACCAGTTTTCCTCACAGCTTTCCCCATTTCCCAGCTCCTCAGTCTGTCTGGGATAAGGGATGTTCTTGCAGAGATCAGGTTTGTTACGCACATAAGTGAGGATGACAAAGTAAAGAACCACTGAGGGATGGTCTGAAGGTGGTCCTAAAAGAAAAAATTAATGGTTATATCAGTTAGATTCTTGAACCAGCTGTAGAAATGATGCTGGGAATCGATTTTGGATCCGTTCAGCACTGTAAGGACAGGGAAGAAAGATCCCAGGAGCTGTTTGTTTTTGCAGTTATTAGAACCGATGAGCTCAGAGTTTGGAAATGCTGCAAAAAGGGAGAGAAGACCTGGAGCAAAGCAAGGGGAATTCACACGCAGGGTGGAGAGGGAATGTTGGATATCGATGCCACCTAGTGGGAACTCTCCAGAAGATCGAGGACAACCAGGCTCCTGCTGTACACCCTAAAATACCTCTCAGAGAAATAAAGAAATCCCTGATGAGGGTGGGGGTGCTCTGCAGCATCAATAAGTAAGGCAGGGAGTGTGTGAGATGAAGGCAACAGCTGGTTGATGAAAAAAATAAAGTTAATTAAATCTCTGATACAGCTCCTTGCAAGGGGGCTTGTGTCTTATAGAATTAGTTAACAAAAAACCTTAATGACACTGCTCAGTCACTGTAGAGGAGCTCTTTGCCTGTGATGTGACACGAGCTGTGCCCTGAAATTTCGGGGAGGGGCAGGAGACACTGTGCACATGCAGGATTTATTAACCATACCTGGATTGTAAGTGCTTGGAGGCAATGGAGCTCATAAAGTTTTACAAGCATTTACAGAGCACATTTACAGAGCACATTTACATTGTGAATAAAGAAGTGCCATGGCTGCTGGTGAGAGCCTCAGTGTGGAGTTACTGCATAGTAAATCATGAACCTTGGGAGTAAAACCTGCCCATCTATGTTATCAGACATTCTTGTGCTCTGGCCATGATGATGAGCAGCCTCTGAGACACACAAAGTCCAGCTCAGTGCTTGCCTTTTGTGTTTGATTTTTTTTTTAAATTAATTTCCTTAGGAAATGATGTTACAATCAACCAAGGGTGTTGTGTTTGTGCATTGTTCTCCTTCAAATCTCGCAGTTCATTGTCTGATTCAAGCAGAATTACCAGAGGGCAGCAATGTCAGATATGACATTCCTGAAACTTTTCATTCAAATAGGTGTCTGGGTAGAGGAGAGTGAGCCAGGAGGGAAAGGCTGAACTGTGCCATCGACTAGCCTGTAATGACACGGAAAAATACTTTATAGATACTGGAATCACAGAAAAAACCTATCATTACTTTTCATAGTAAACTATAAACCACAAGATTTTCGAAGAGAAGCTTCTGTTGGAACTATTTGTTGAGGCAAAAGTAACAGGAAAGTGGAAGTAAAACAGGAATGTGAACAGGATTAGGGCATTAAGCAGCATCAGGGATTTTACTCCTGATTACACTCCCTGCAGTGGAATCACATTGCCAGAGCACAGTCATCACCCTGACAGCCCAGCACCTGCCTGGCACCCTGGCACCATCCAATGCCACAAAGATCTTTGCTGGAATACATTTATATCCTGGCAGAAACCCAAACCCAGGGTGTGCCTTACCTAGATGTCTCTTGCTGTTTTATAACAGAGCAGCCTGGTGCACTCTGAACGTATCCTTGCTGTTTGCCACTCATTCTGCCTTAAATGTGAGATCATTTTGTGCCCAGGTGAGGGTTCAGAACTGCAATGTGTGATGGCAGCAGACACAGGAACTGGTGGTGCCTCAAGAAGGTGCCCTGTAGTTTAAAAAGGGGTGAAAATTCACACAGGAATGGGCTGAGCTCCCCATCTCTGTGCAGTCCTTGAGACATCTTTGATTCTCTTGTCTCTGGGCTCAAAGAAGGTCTCTTCTCCCTCCCACTTATTCAGCCCTTGATGTGAAAAGAGGAGGATTTGGTTCATGAGGCCTTGCATTTGTAGGGATCAAAGGTGTGTTTACAATAACTCAGGTCAATCCTTGAGGAGGAGAGGGGGAGAGAGAAGAGATACAACAAACCTGGTGATGCAGTTCATAGAATCACAGAATCAGTTGGAAGGGACCTTAAAGATCCTTTATTCCAACTCCCCTGCCATGAAGAGGGACACCAAACCATTCAGCTCCATCCAACCTGGCCTTGGACACTTCCAGGGATGGGATATCCATGATCACTGGGGACAGTCCACATGTTTCAGCAAATATCCCAAATCCCCACAGCATCAGGTGAACTTGGAAACCTGATTCTCTGTGGTTTCTCTTTGGATATTTTGTGCTTTTTGGAGTCTCACTTATGTTGACCTGCTGGGACAGGAGACTTTGCAGATGAGTTTTACATCCGTGTTATCTATAGCATGTTGTTTATTATCTTCAAAGGGAATCTCCTTTCCAAACAGCCCCACAGAAGTTCTTTTATTTAAAAATAGCAACCCCAAAGAGCCTTTGGGCTTTTCTTCTCGCAGAGTGCATGAGTCAAGGAAAAGCCTGAACATATAGGGAGGAAGTGACACAGACATACTGCTCGTGATGAGAGCACTGAGCAAATGGAAAACAGAAACTTGGCAGAAGCAGCAAGGAAGATTAAAATACATCTGGACTAGAGCTGTGCTATTCCAAGGGGTAAAATAACCAAAACAATTGGAAATCAAACTACATTATTGGATATTTTAGCGTTCAAATGCCAGCAACGACAAGAGTGAATCTGCCAAATTTTGGTAAAATAACATTTTATTATGCTCAGCTTTCTACAGTGGCTCAGGTAAACTTCCTGGTCGCTTAAATTTAAGTTGCTTGATTTGTACAGTGCCTCAAAGAATGGAGGCAGCTGCTGCAACAGAGCAACATGGCTCTTGAGTTCATGTAGAAGAAACAAGCTGCTAGGAAGTGGATGTTCTCCAGTTTCAGAGACCAGAAAGGTCGAAATCTGAAGGTTACAGTTAAATAAAATAATTCCTGACCTCTTACACTTAAAAATGATGGATTAAAAGTGCAATTCCTAAGCAAATCAAGTATGCTTTATATTTACCTAAGGTCTGCACTTCTCAGAATTACTCTGTAATGTGTATTACGTGTATGAAACAAAGACTGGAATTCCTACAGGCAGTTTTCTGGGTGACACACTGGTTCTATTAAAGCCAACATCAGATTATTGACTGTAGCACGCTCAAGATTTCACTTTTACTTTCTTTTCCCTTCACAATTTAATATGTGATTGCTTTGTTTTGACTTGACTTATAACCTAAGGCATGACTAATGCTGATATGGAGCGATAAAACTTCCTGTTAGAGTAAATCCCAAGGAACTCCAGGAACTTTATTGTCAATTTGGACTCGTACCAATGTTACAGCGGAGAATTTTTTCATTTTTATTTCCACAGTAAAAGTAAGAGGCCCCAGCTGCAACATGACAGCCAGGCTGTGTGTTAGAGCAGTTTAGGTCCAGAGCCAGAACTGTATTCTGCTGTCTGAATCTTTTTCTAATTAAAATACACTTGATCTACTGTTACAGGGCTGGAGAGCTTTTGAAGTCAGACTCTCACTTTTTCACTTTCGCAGGGTATTTTGAGGAAAGAAGGTTGTCTCTGTTTTGGGACACATAAATGGAGCTTGGTTAATAGATGATAGTAACCATGGGGTAGATGGCATTGTAAACTACATGTTCAGCTTTGATTTGCTCATCCCAAATTTTTACTGCATTTATCGCAGTGGTATTTGGAGAAATAATTAGGTTTCAGAGGGAGCTTATTGAAATTTCTGAATATGTCTTTTTTTTTCCCCTCAGGTCAGTGTCCACTGTCTTTTGGGGTTCTGTTCATGTGTTCCAGTGCAAATTTTGAAACTAGTTCAAGAAGTATGTTTTATATGATTATCTGAAGACATGAAGCCTTGGAATCAGTCAGGATTACCCATCCGTTTGGGACACATCCCTTATAACCAAATATGCCAATATTTCTCTATAAATATCAAAGGCACATGGTTTGGTGTGAAGCAAAGTAAGGTTTTTTTTAATGGAAAATAAATTTCCACTTTTTGAGTGGGAGTTATGGTATCTGGGATGTTTTTCTTGAAAACAGGTTCTTTTCCTTATTTAAAGGGAACAGCTAAACCCCTGACTTTAACAAGCTTCACACTGTTAGCAATGTGCTTTTTACAGCTCACTTCAAAGCCCATGCACATATATCATGTTATATGGTATATTCATGTGAGATGCAACACACAGCCCAAAACTTCAGGGTTTGCAGAGGCTGGATGACACTCCACAAGGTCACTTTAGGGGAGCACAGTTGTTCCAGAAGAGCGGGGTTTGGTTTAAACTTGGTGTTTGGCATATTAACCTCAGAGGATACTTTACAGATGCCTCATTTGGGTTGTGGCTGCCCCATCCCTGGAAGTGTCCAAGGCCAGGTTGGACAGGGCTTGGAGCAACCTGGGATAGTGGAAGGTGTCCCTGCCCATGGCAGGGGTGGAATGAGACAGTCTTTGAGGTCCCTTCCAAGCCAAACCAGTCTGTGATTCTGTGATACATCTGTGAGTGGCAGATGTCCAACATGTTTAGTTAGAGCAGGATTTCTTCTGGCAACAACAAACAAACACTCCTCAAGGTGCCAAAGCTGTTACCACTACTCACAACTTCTACATGTTTATAAAACCTGCAGAGTCTGTTCCCATCAGCTGGTGCTTACCCAGGGGTCCTGCCAGACTGCAAGGCCACAGACTAATGGTCATACTTGGGAGTTTTTTTCACTTCCAAAGGAAATTGTGCAGTTCAGCCTCTGTACAGCAGTCCTGTATAATAGGAAACTTCACCCAAGAGATCTGGCCATCAGTCTTGAAACCACTGGAAATCTTTTTTAGTCCTTCATGGGCCCCAAACTTTTTAGTTATAAAACAGCTCCAGAACATGCATCCAAACTTTCTATCCATAGTGTTGTGTTGGGACACAATTTAAATTCCTTTTGACTCAAATTCTCCTTGACTACAAGAAACATTGACTGGGATCCTGCCTTTAGAAACAGTGAAGTGAAGGAGCCTCTGTGCTCAGTCACAACTGGTCAGGCCTTTGTGATCTGAGCTGCTTTTCACACAAATATCTATGTCAAAAACGGGACACACTGTCAAAGCTCTGCCTCTGAGATGGAGGGATAAGTCTTGTCAGAGTCCACAGCCAGGCAGAGCATGGATAACACCTAGATGTGATAACACACATATGATAACACCTACCCGAGAGATGGCACATGGATGTCACAGTCTGCTCTGAATCAGGGAAATGAAGAATTCAGCCATGGCTTCTGCACTCCTTCTGGGAACAGGTTGCCCAGAGAAGCTGTGGATGCTCCATCCCTGGAAGTGTTCAAGGCCAGGTTAGGTGGGACTTGGAATAATCTGGTCTAGTGGAAGGTGTCCCTGCTCACAGCAGGGAGTGGAACAAGATGGTCTTTAAGGTCCCTTCCAACCCAAACCATTCTGTGATTCTTTTCTGTGATTCTTTTCTATGATTCTATGATTAAAATATTCCAAACCCTGGCCTTCTGACTGGTTTGGATATCACGTTGAAAAGACTTGATGTCATCCCAAAGCAGATGAGGATCACAGTGTAAATCTCAAGTTTTTTTGGGCTGGAGTGAGTTTCTCCCTTCAAATAATGAGCTGCTTTTACTGAAACAACCAACCAGGAATGTGCTCCTGCCAATTTAAGTTATTTTCCTTTGCACCTAAAGATTGAGACTGGGGGTTTTTTATGTTGTACTTTGATCATACTCTTTCTCTGCCCAGTATCTTATAAATTCCTTATCCCTTAAAGTTTATGTGGACTTTACTTTGGGGCCATATTGACTCCTGGGATCAGGACCCTGTTGTTGCAGGGAATTTGGAAAAGGGATTACAAAATACAGGGTATGAGCACACATAATAAATGTGCAGTAAAAAGCTTTTAGCTTGTGTCTTTCCATCAGTAGAGCCTACCTAGTAATGGCCAATAACTCTGACACAACTGAAAAGAGGATGATGGGAATAGACAAAAAGAAGAGTTGATGTTGGTCCCCAACCCATTAGGAACCTTTTTAAAGGAGGGAAACACACTAAAAATTCCTTATCCAAGCTCCCTGGTGTGTCTTATTTTTTACATTACTTCTAGAATGCAGATTCCTTCTGGACAAGGGCCACCTATGTTATGCATTATTGTGGCTTTCTTATTCATATTCATCAGCAAGGAGCTTATCCAAGCTTTTTTAGGAATCTCCATTTGGATTGAGACCTGCATGACCTGTAACTTCATCTTTTCCTGACAATAAGCACCACAAAAGTAAATTACTTGAGTACATTTGTGGCAGTATTTGCAGAAACAAATCCAACAGATCCTTCTGGGGTTCTTAGTCACCTCTCAGATGCTGAATAATAAGTCCTTTGAAGTGATTGCATAATCCTTTTTTGGGGGTTTTCAATGAAATATGACTTCATTGGCAGTGATAGGGAAGCCTCTGTATGCAAATCAACTTGTGCAGATGAGATATTGTTTTACTTTTTAATGAGAGGAGAAACGCTGACTGAAGTACAGTGGTGTTGTACATGAAAAAGGAGCAGCATATTTGTTAGCCAAATTTAACACCTTGTAAGGAGAACATGTAGTGACAGAAATATTCCTTACAAGCACAGCCTGGTGGGAAAGTGCTGAGATGTTCTGGCTCTCAGTCAGCACAGTTCTACTTTAGACAGGTATGGGCACTCTCAGGATGGGGTGGTTGCTCTCCAAATTACTCAGGCGTGGTTCCAATGTTCATTTTGTGTTGTATTTATTACAATCTACGGATGGCACTGGCATCTGAACCTCTCAGGAAATGCAGAGGTTGTAGCCAGGTGGGGGTCAGTCTCTTCTCCCAGGTAACAAGTGACAGGATGAGAGGAAACGGTCTCAAGTTACACCAGGGGAAGGTTTAGATTGGATATTACGGAAAATTTCTTAGTGGAAAAGCTCTTCAAGCATTGGAACAGGCTGCCGGGGGCAGTGGTGGAGTCAGCATCCCTGGAAGTGTTCAAAAAATGTGCCACTTGTGGACATGATTTAGTGGAGAATATGGTGGTGGTGCTGGGGTGACACTGGACTTGAGGATGACAAAAGTCTTGTCCAACTTTAATGATTCTACGATTCTGTGATTCTATGAACCCTGGTCACTACAGAAGAAACTTCTCCAACCCACCTGGTGCTTCTCTCTGACCCAGGTTTTTATCCAGAAATTCTGTTTTCTGCTATTCAGGCACTCAAACTGGGAGCCAGTTTGAGATTTATCCTTCCTCTCCTTTCTTCTCTCCTTGTTCAATAATGTTTAACCACAATTTTTTTTTTTTTAATTTCTGCTCTATTTACGCTCTACCATTCCCAACAGCACCGGGACATGTCAGGAACGTGATCCCGAGGGTCCCGCAGGCGGGACTCAGAGAAATCCGGTTTGTGCGGGTCTTCAGACAATGACATTTCGGACCTTAGTGCAGGCCCAGAGACCCGGTGTGTCGCCCCTGTGGGGTACAGGAGGATCACAGACGTCCTTCTGTCACAGAATCCGGATGCCCGAGGCGCTGGAAAGGCGGGACCGGGCGCTTTCCCGGGATCCCCCCGCCCGGGGCGGCTCCGCGGCCGCCGCTCGGTGCCGTTCCAGGGTCCGGCCGCCAGGTGGCACCAGGTCACTGATGCTGGGGAATATCCCGGGAATATCCCGGGAATTCCCGCATCTCCCGCGCGTTCCCGCATCTCCCGCGCGTTCCCGCATCATCGCCCGGGCAAGGCAGCCTGGGGAGAGCTGGGTCTGTCTCGGAGAGGGAATGCTGGGCTGAGCAAGGTGAGCTTCGGCTCCGCCTTCGCCTCATTTTTGTCTGACGAAACTAAGTCCTGTGAAACTCTCAGCAAGACGAGAGGGCTCAGTCTTAAGTTGTGCCGGGGGAGGTTTAGGTTGGATATTAGAAAGAATTTCTTTGCGGAGAGGGTGATCGGGCATTGGAATGGGCTGCCCAGGGAAGTGGTGGATTCTCCGTCCCTGGAGGTTTTTAAGATAAGACTGGATGTGGCAGCAGTGCCATGGACTGGGAACCACAACGGGGTTGGATCAAGGGTTGGACTTGATGATCTCAGAGGTCCCTTCCAACCCAGCTGATTCTATGATTCTATGAAAGCCAAACCACTTTTGATTTAGGCTTCAGATTTAATAAAAATGAAAATTTTTCCAGAAGGTCACTGTGAAGATTGAACTAAACCCCAAACATTCAAACTTCCTGAAAGAAAAATAAAAAAGTGGTTACAGAGTTCTCTACACCAGCATGTTTTTTTTTTTCATGGGGATCCAAGGAAGTGCTAACTCCTGGTCTGAAGGATCTTTGTGAGAGGTTCTTTCAAATAACCTCCAGGGCAACTTTATGGAAAGCCATTTGTTGTCACCCACCCAACTCTGGATTCCTTTTCCTCCTGTTTCTTACAGATCTGCTGCTGAACAGATTCTGTTCACTGGATGAATTTTATGAGCCCTGTAGCAGCTGCATGCTACTGTTGGTTTATTGTTCCTCTCTCCTTACTCCTACAGTGCCTGTGCAGTTCCAGGTGTTTGGGGAACATTTGTCAGCTCTTGGGAAAGGATCTGCCAGATGTTGTAATACATTCATAGACTCACAGAGTGGTTTAGGTTGGAAGAGACCTTAAAGACCATTTCATTCCACCCCCTGCCATGGGCAGGGACACCTTCCACTATCCCAGGTTGCTCCAAGCCCCGTCCATCGTGGCCTTGGACACTTCCAGGGATGGGGCAGCCACAGCCTCTCTGGGCAACCCGTGCCAGGGCCTCTGAATAAAGAATTTCTTTTTAAATTAGTCCTTCTATTCTGCACTGCTCTGACCTGTTTCAAACAGCCTCAGGAAAAGTTCTAGTCTAAAGAGCACACTCGGTTTCTGAGTGAGCTGGTTTGTGGGTTTGGAGATGAATTCATCACTGTTCTGACACAAAGGCGCTGCCTCAGAGTGCGACCCTTTGGTACACATGTAAATAAACAGGATTTTTTGTTTACTGTGCTCTTTTCATTATTTGCACTGGGCAGCATCTGGCATTGTACAGGGTAGTCTGACTGAAGGGGTTGGTTACTTGGAGCAACAGCATTTCCTCTTCCACAAAGCAGCAAATACTCTATTGACACTTCCACTATTCTACTCTCTTCACTTGACGGTAACCCCGTTCAAGGAAAATAAAAGATGGTTTTATTTCATAGGGTTTTCTTATTTAATGGTTTTACTTCAGAGACAAAAAAGAAATGGGAGAAAGGAAACAGAAAAAAAATGCTTCCCCAGATGGTGGCAATTTCTTCACAGAGTTCAAAGATGTTCATTATGTCACTAAACAAGAAACTGTAACTGTATGTTAACGTTCATCTAAAATTCCCATCAGCTGATGCACTTTCATGGCTTAGTTCTATGCCCTCTACTATCTTGAAATAACCCAAAACATTGTGTTGTACTAGAGTTGTGGCTTGGGAACTGGACCAGGCTCCAAGATAACCATGCTGTGAGCATCCTATCCCTGCTTCTGCTCGACCTTGGACATGTTACACACAGCCTTTGTCTCCCTGTGAATTAGGGATGTCCATTTGCTTCTCCCCATGTGTTGTTTACTTAAACTATAAAAATTTAACCTCTCACTGTATATTTTTTCACAACTGATTTTGTCTCAGTGGACACCGCTAGATGTTAATACGATGGAAAAATATTTGCTGTGACATTTTTTATTGATTTTTTTTTCCCCTTTCTGTTTAAAAATTGCTGATAACACTCAGGAAAACTTTCCCAGAACTTTAAGGCAGCTTTTGCCAGAGGTTTCTAAATAGTTTTGAGATCGGCAGGAGGAACATTCTGAAGTGCCAAGTGAGATGATAATAGTGTCTGTTTATACAGTCCGTGGAGTTTCAGTGTAGATAAGTAATAAAGTGCTTGTACCCAGCTGAAACTGGGGGCTTACAAAACATTTTAATTCCCTTCTTCCCCCCACTCCAGGTCTTGTCCTGCTTTTCCTTGACCTGCTGTCCTCAGGGTGCTGGGAAGTTGCTTATTTTCAGTGCAAATTTGATTCACACAGCCCAAAGTCTGCCCTGGAAGTGAAGCACTTTGGTTCATGTTGCCTCATTATTTTCCTTCGTGACACAAGGGGGGTTTTGCAAGCTTAATTGAAACCAACAGGAACTGTCTCACAGTTAGAAATACCTACTAGGTATTGAGTTTGTATACTTGGGCTTGGACACCAATATTTATGGCAAATTGGTTTAAAACTTACTGTGACAGAGTTGCTGTGGTCCCACAGGATTATTTATATCTCGGCATTTCACCCCTGAAAGTGCAGGGTTTATTTCACAAATAAAAAATGCATCTGTTCATGTCTGCTAAATGGATTTTTTTGCTCCTCTGAAGTCCCATCACTGGGAATTGCTCAAACTGGAGGCCTCAGTCAGGCCCCTGAAAGGAGAGGAAAGTGGAAATCTGTGTACATGGGGGCTCACCAGGCAGCTCCAAATGGGGCCTTTGATCACTCATTTTTCTCAGGAAAAGCTTTTATAGGAGATGTTTGTGGAGGAAAAATCCTAATAATCTTAAAAGCATTGGAAACATGTTTTTCCTTTCAATGGACATCTGTTGTGCTAAAGACAAAGCGGGGTTAGAAAATAACGATGATTTTGTAGCTCCAGATTGTCTGCTCTGTTTGTCCATCCCCAGAACAAACTGCATTTGTCAAAAGTTTTGCTAAGGATTAGGAAGTGTTGATGTAAGTACAACATGCTGAAGTGTGCCTGGAGAAATCACATCATAACTCATGGAAATGTAAAGCCAAAGGCAGAGCATCCCTAGCAGCCTGGAGTTCACAGTGCTGGAGGGGAGCTCTTGGTTCTTAGGAGAAATTATAAATGCTGCTGGAATGCAACTTCTGCAGCTTTGGTTTGTCATCTCTGAGCACGTTGACTGTGCTTTGTTGGCAGCTAAAAGAGAGGCAGTTATGGCACGAGGAATGTGCTGAACAAGGTCAAGAACGTTTGAAGGCAGCAATTTCTTTCCTTGGTAACATGAGGCAGGGGTGTTTCAACAGCTAAAAAATCAGGATGATTCAGGGCAGGCTTAAAAGTGCCAACCTTAAAAGAGTGATAAACACACAGAGACCCAGAACTTTCTACTGTTCAGCTGGTTTTATAGCTCATTACTCCAGAGTGAGCACAGTAGTCAGTAATCATAAAAAGTCCTGTTGAGTTTGCACCTAAGGGGAGGAGAAGATGGTGGAAGTTTTTTCGAATACCCATTTTTTGGTAAGTTGTAAACATGCCTGAAGAGCTCTTTGCAGGATGAGAATTTCCTCTGGAGTCCAGGAGTTGAAAACTGGATGGACTAAGTAGTGACAAGTCTTTCTTGCACCTTCAGCACTAGCTGGATATAGCCCCTTTTTCTGGAAGAAGATAAGATTATGGGTATTTTGTTTGTTAGAAGAAGATTCACTGAGTGAGAATAATTCATGTTTCCTAAGCATGCCACACTTCCTTAATGTGCCTTTTCTACAGGCAAAATGTGCCTGTGTCCTGTCCATCATCTGTCCTAGAAATGGGGAAATGAGTGACAGAAACTATTTGTTAAAAATTGTTTAAATTGTTCCACAAATGCTGCAGGAAAGACACATTCTTTATGCAGTTGCACTGTGATATATCCTTAAAGTGAAATATACTGGGGAAAAAACGTGGTCAATGGGATGTGTTAAAGGGCTTTTATCTGCATGGGTGATTCACTTTGCCAGCTCTGATTTATTAATCTGTGGATTCTGACTAAATATCAATTTGATATTTGTCCCTTCTAACCACATACTAGAGCTGGAGTTTGCTCAGCAAAACTGTCACTCACCCAGGTCCAAAGATCAGCTCTTTTCTTATCATCCTGATCTGTCTAAGCCTTAATAGGAAGACATTTGTTTTACATATCTAAGGGTAATAAAACAAAATCATTGCAGAAGGGAACAGGTGGAAACATTCATGTTCTCTGATGTTTAGACTTGTATATCACAACAGATACTGATTTCCAGAGACTGATGGTTTATTATTAGTTTATTTCTCATAATTAGGCTGTCTGTGTGCTCACATGGACTTCGTGAGTCACATCTCAGCACATTATCTTGGGAAACAGACCTATTATTTTTGAAAGCCATCCAGCAATAAATTAGCTTGGAAGAAATGATAGTCCAAAACACCTTTTGAATAGATTGCTGTCATGCTTGGTTCCTATCAAAGAGAAGCCTGGATTTTTTGTCATGACATATGGATTAACTGAGCCTCTCCTGCTGTGAGAAAACAAAAGACAATTGGTGATGCATGGAGAAAAAAGATCTTAAAACAGAGACATCAACAAAGAAACACGACAGCATGAAAAGACAGAGTACAGTCTGCTGTCCACATTTACAAAGTCATCCTGCCTGCAACTCCAACATACAGATATTGCCTATTTTTTCCTCAAAGTAAGTGGCAGTCTTCCTTAACTACAGCATCTCCAAACCCCTGCACCTCAGGCAGGAGGAGGGAGATGTTAACCATGTTTGTTTTGATCTTGATCGTGCTTTCCTGCTTGCTGTGGAGCCACAATAAGCTCACCCATTGTCAACAAGGAATAATTCTCCAAGCACAGTTCCTCCCTTTGCTCTGGCTTTCATTTGTTCTTCCACCCCGGTGGGATATTTCAATGGATATTTCAGTGGGATGCAACAGAACAAGCTGATTGCTGCATTTCCCCTTCATTATTTATGCATGAATATGGCTTTTACCTGACATAATTTTTTTTTTTTTCTCGAGTTATATGCACTTCTGAGGTATTTCAATAGCTCACAACACACTGTTTAATGTGACTTTGCAATTGCCAATTACGTCTTGATGCTGCACCTTGAAAAATATGGAAGTTTAACACAGCTGGGTCTCATCTCTGTGAGACAAAGGTTCTGTGCTGGATCAGATCACATCTCACCAGGCCATAAAATAATAGAATATCCTGAGCTGAAAGGGACCCACAAGGATCATCCAGTCCAGCTCCTGGCCCTGCACAGACACCCCAACAATCCCCCCCATCCCTCAGAGCAAACACTCCTGGAGCTCTGGCAGCCTTGGGGCTGTGCCCACTGCCCTGGGGAGCCTGTTCAGTGCCCAGCCACCCTCTGGAGGAAGAACCTTTTCCTGAGATCCAACCTAAACCCCCCGTGACTCAGCTCCATGACAGATCCTGAGGCTCAGAGGGTTATTTTACTGTGGGTAAGGAAAAGCCCCTGGCTGCCAGCAGAAGTCACACAGCCACGGTGACTTTCTTCTAGGAGTGCAGCTTCACGAACTTTGAACTTCCTGATACGACTTCTAGAACTGAACCGAGTGAATCTTGATCATTGTCTCATGTTCTTGTTCAGGTGGTCTGAACTGGTGTGTTAACTTTTATCCCTCGAGCATTTTTGCTTCAGTGTCTTCAGTAATAAATGCTGAGCGTTTTCTCGGTTTTTAGAGAACCAGGCATTTTATTTCCTATCTCTTTAAAAGTATGTCTCTTCTCTGAAATTCAGGCTATTTGTGTGAAAAATTATTCATCTATTGTGCAGTTGCTGTCATACTGACTATTGCTTTTAAGTGTGATTGATTCTTAAAGAACAGCTAATAGAGCTCTTTGCCCACTATCCTCTTGTCATTGTTGTAGATAGAAAGAACCCTTTCAGCAAGAGAAACTATTGATTTTATTACACCTTCTACAGACTGCCATCAAAACAGAACCAGGGAGCTTGATCCTTCCCTTACTAATCCCTGTTTTACATTGGTAATTCCTCTAGCTTATTGCTGTGAGAAATGAGAGAGGCTCACACAGCCCTCTGCAGATGGAAGGATTGGAACTGTCATCCCTTAAAACACTGTCTCTTAAAATTATTCATAAGAAAAAGCACATGGACTGTGGGACTTACACAAAAACCCTGAGAAGGTAGAAGAAAATGGTCACATCTTACTTTACCCACAAAGCCTTTAATTATTGATGAGCTCTACCTGCTTACATAACCCCCATAATGTAAATATACCTGCATATCACAGACATTAATGGATTTGTCCTTAGGCCACCTTGGCAAGGCAGAGAGAACTTAAAGGGAAATTTGAAATTAAAGCACAACCCCCCAGTGCCTTAAGACATCGAGGTGAAATACAAGTGCTTTAATCCTGGCAGTGCAGTGAGAATTGCAAGCCTAAAGCTCATAATGGCCATGGTTTTGATAGTGATGCTTCCCTAATGCTTAACAATCTGTTTCAGCTCGTGTCCAGAACTGTCTCTGTCGTAGCTGGGCTCAGCAGCTCTGCCTGCCCCGTGCTGACACCCCTCTGTGCAGGCTGCTGCCCGAGATAACCTCTCCAGAAGTCATGAAAACAGGATTTATCCTCACTAGGAATTACGCTGAAGGACACAGGTCTCTATTCTTGCACAATAGTTCAAAAGGAAATATTTTCCTTCTGTGTTTCCCATACTTCTGCCAGTCTCCCTCTATGGAAGCACCTGACAGACGAGAAATAGGGATGAGAAATTGGGGATTTCTGGAGAAACGCTGAGAGGAAGAGGAATCCGAGGCAAGGATGCAGATGGATGGAGGTGCTCTGAGCAGGCTGAGGCTCCTCAGCGTGGTGCAGGAGCAGAAGGAGGCATTGAGCTGAGAAAGAGGTGACTTGGCCTTGATCCCTCTTCTAAAGATTGCCAATTTATCAGTGATCACTGGACATAAAGATCAGGATAATCCCAGACTGCAGATTCCAAACTGACACAGTTATTTTTTCCTAGGCCAGTATTTATGCCCAGAGGAAGGTGAGATTTAGGACATGTCTTTGTCTTTGTATTTTTCTATAGGATAATTTATAGGCTTCCTCGTGGTGATGCTGTGGATTCATTTCTTCTCTGCTGCAAGATTAGATGCTACAGCTCTACTTTAGGAGCTAAACAGCCTGAAGTTATCTTTTTTACAACTTTACAGCTCTTCTCATGGCTTCTTTTCAGGTCACCTACAAGCTTTGGGAGCAAGAAAATAAACCCAATGGCCCATAAACTTTTAATTCCTAAGCCATTAAATTCTGGTTCCCGAGCTGCATTTACTGACTTTTAAGTAAGTGAAATCAAGCCTTAAGATGGACAGGATGGTTTGTCAGTAAAAAATGTATATCTGAATGGCATCACTGCTGAAATCAACACTTAAAGAGAGCAAATACAAAACCCACCATAAATTTGAAGATTCCAGCTGAGTAATGTTGCAACAGCCAAAATACACCACAGCAGTGCAGGAAGCAAATCCCATTTTCACTGAAAATTACAATATAATGTATACAAAGAGCAACTGCTTTTCAAACTAGCTTTTAGTACATTGATGTGATTTCTAATAACATGAGCAGATGTCCCGGGGAGCTGATACCTAGTTCAACACACACACAGAGTTAAGTGACAGGGGAGGAGCATCACAGCTGCAGAGGCATCCCCCTTTTATCCATATGTCATCCCCCTTTATCCATATGGCATCCCCCTTTATCCATATCACATCCCCATCAAGTTCTGAATGTCAATTACACATTGCCCTGGCCCAAATTATCAGCTATAATGCAGTTAATTGGTGTTAAGTGAATGTTTTCTACCATATCAATTTAATGAAATTAAATGTTTCTGTTGAATTTTCCTCCCGCGAGTCCAGCACAAAAGTGGGGAAAATGCTGCTGCACAGGATGTTCTGCAGTTGTTCAGACCCACAAAATCAACTTTGTAATTGCTGGTCAATGGATGGTCTTTTTCCTGTATGTGTCATTGTTGAAGATAAAGGTTCTTTAAAGAAAATTTAGGAGGGAACTTGCTGATGGTGTTCAAAGACATGATGGAAACTCTAATTCCTCTGTTAGCCCTGCAGTGCTGACCTTGGCTGAGCTGGCTGATTAGTAAATATTTAGTTGCAAAGGACGGTGCTGTCACACTGAAAAGAAAGTTGACACGTATTATTTTCCAATTCTAACTAAATTAAAAAAAAAAATCATTTCCCATTGCTAATAACATTGCAAGTCAGGCTGCAGGTCTGGACTGCCTTGGCACCACTACTGTTGTTACCCCTGCTATCCAGATATGAGTGCAAGCAAATACGCCTTTTGAAATTGTAGCTGGTCTTTGATTTTTGTAGCCTCTGGGGGTTTTTCTATGACCTAAAAGACAAAAATATTTCTCTGCTAAGAGAAAACATCATAGCATGCCCTAATATCAGGGTTAGTTTGCCATTTTTTTGGTTATTATTTAGATCAGCACAAGGCTAAAGATTCCCAGGATTCTCTTGCGCACAAACCAAAAAGATTATTCCCACTTCAAGGAGCAAAAGGCTTGGCTGTTGGAAGTCACTGAAAGTTAGTTAAACTGGCAACCTTCAAAGCTATTTTATACAGTTATTTCAGGTATAGCACTGATTTGAGCAGGGGAGGTACTTGAAAAAGATCAGTGTGTTGTTCTTGTACCTGGGGCTGCAACACACTTTGGTTGTGGGGATACAGCTCATAACTGAAAGGCTGAAACATAGCAAGGAATGTGGGATTGAAAGGCACTGCCTGGTGACCAAGTCCAGTCCCCTGTTACCACATAAAAACATATTTTAGAGTTCTTTGAATGAATTCATAAATTTCCACCACACAGATAGCTCTTTATTTTGTTCCTATTGCTTTTGTTAGGAGGCTGTTCCAGACACTCTCTGCTCAAACCTGTGTGTGCCTGGTTTGGACTTGCCTGTTCTCATGCCAGGCTTGTCTTTTCCTGTGCCAACATCCTTGTGAGTCCCTGATATTTATCCTGTCCCACCCCCCTTTTCACAGTGTGCTTTAAGAGAGCACTCAAATAACAACCTCTCTTTCTGCCGTGACCTTCATTTTACTACTTTAAACAAGCCTTATTGCTCATCTAAATAGACCAAATTCCTTCTCTTTCCCTGGCTGCCTGTTTTGTTCATCCTCACAGACCTGCTCCATGTCTGCATCATTCTGAATTCTCTTCTCCACACCCCTGAAGAGTCAAAGTTGTATGTGGTATCTCAGAAGACCCCCTGGTAGGAGCAATTATTATTAGTCCCCAAGTGTTCCTTTTAGCTTCTCATGGCTTTAGATTTCATCCACGTTGTCCATAGACTTCAACCTCAAAATAATCTTGCTTTTCCAGCATGAGATTCTCGTCCTCTTCAACCTTTTCCCCAGCAAGCTCCATGAGGTTATGCCTATCATCTGTACTATTTTTTCCCTGAGACTCATCACTGAGGCTTCATTAATGAGCTTCCCATAACTAAACAATTCCCTTTTGGACACAACTGACCATTACATCCTCCTTAGCTTTCCTTGAGGTTAAACAAGTTATTTTGCACATCTAAGTAATGCTTCGCTGAAGTCTTTATAGAACAGAGTTTGCACCTAAAGAGTCAATAATAAAAGAAAAATGTTGAGTTAGTTGGACAAGGTTTAGCTTCATAAACTTTTTACAATTTTTTGCCATTTCCATTAATCTTTAATTTCAGTAAACTTCAGAAATATTTTTGATTTTTGCACTAATTTGGAGGTCAAGTCTAAAACACATGTTAACTGCTGACATTGCCTTTTCCTCTGTATATTTGGGTGCCTAATTTCTTATTGTTTTGACATTTGAATGAACAAAACATGCTTGATTTGCAGTACTTAACCCACTCAATGCTGATTTTGTTGGAGCAAAGACTGCTCTATGCCTGCTATATATATTCTTAGTCACTTTTTGTGTAACTCTTTGTAGCAATGTGGGTTTCTCAGACGCTTTCCTCGTAAGCCTTTGTGGGAACGCGGGTTCCTCCACAAGTTAATAATAATGGGCACAGAATTATTATCTGGGGATTCCATTCCAACACCATTTTGTTGTTGTTGGATATAACGGTGGCACAACCCGTTAAGCTGCAGATAAACAGCCATGCAGGCATGTGTGAAATATTTAATTGCCACTTTCCTGCTGCAGTCCTGTGCTTGCTGTTTCCTGGAGCACGGTCAGCGCAATTCCCATCCTCTGAATGATTTTATTTGCATTTAGCAACAAATACTGCTGATGCTAAAATCTGTCTCCCCTAAGAATTTAAAAAGAAAGCTTATTAAACCATTTTCAGTTCATCAGCTCCCTGTAGACAAGAGTGTTTAAATCCTGCTGTATAATATATAAATACCTATCCATGTGTGCATGGCAGTGTGAGGTTAACTCTGTGTATTAACAGAGCTGTTCCAGGATATGTAGGATTCCTTGAGAATAAAGGAAATTAAATACCTTTTTATGTATCATGGTTATTACAGTGACAAGAATCCTCTCTGCTCCTCAGAGATCTATGTGCTGCTAACTCTTTAATAGTTCATTTATTCTTTTAAGGAAACTTGGTTACTAACATTTGAATATTTATTTTTTTATTTTAATCAGGGCTGATGAGTGCTTTTGGATTGTATGTTTTAGCATGAGGCATTCCAGGGGAGCTGTGGCTGCCTCATCCCTGGAAGTGTTCAAGGCCAGGTTGGACGGGGCTTGGAGCAACCTGGGATAGTGGAAGGTGTCCCTGCCTATGGCAGGGGGGTGGAATGGGATGAGCTTTAAGATCCCTTCCAACCCAACCCATTCTATGTTTCTATGTTTCACTTTTCTCATGTCCTTGGTCTCAGACTAAAGTAAAAAACTGAGTGTTGGTGTTTAAACCACATGTTCAGTCACCTGAGTTTGACCTGTTTTGGTTAAAAGAACCTGGATAAATTTTGGTGGTTGTAGATCACATGGATCATTCTTGTCTATGGGGAGGGGACCCAGCAGGAGGGAAGGAGAGAAAAAAACCTCTTGTTTTTCTATCAAAATATAACAAAGTTATCCTAATTTTAAAACATCTGGTTTAGTTCTAAAACCATCTGAAAATCTGGGTCAGGTCTTGCGGTTGCTACTTGTTCCAAAGACATACTGCAGTCCATGAGTGTTAATAGGGGAAAAACAAATGCAAAATCATTTTTTTTCCTCTTAGATTTCAGTATCATCAATCCCATGAAATTCTCCTGTTTTCTGTTAATAGTTGGTAAATAGATTTATAGTAGGTGAACTGTCAGGAGGAAAAAGCACAGACAAGTTCTCCTTTATGCTATGGATAAAGCACCTTTCAAAGGCAATAAAAACATGAAGAATAAGGAAAAAAAAAAGTCTCCTTTTTCATTTCATCCTTCCCTCCAAGCCACTACATTAATTAGCTCTCTGACTGATTACTCAGTCAAGGACTTAAAAGATCAATGGTGACAGTAGCCAGGCAGGTAATTTAGAGGAAAAAACAGGAAAGTCTAATGTCTTTGGGAGAATGAAATGTGGTCTAGTTGTGTCAGCAGAACAGACAGAGAGGAAAGTTATACACAGAAACACACTATTGAGTTTCAGTTCTTCTGTGACAAATTACCTGAAAGTGTATTCCTGGGATTTCATTAGCTCCTAATTGGAAGCAAACAAACAAAGCATTTATTGCTTTGAATTTTAGTATTTTAAGTACCAGTGATGTGCTCAGCGCTGTGTCAGACAAAGGAGAAAACACAGGCTCACATGGCAGCTCACATCTGCAATCCATGAGCAATTCCAAAGGGATTGGGAAACCCTGAGGAGAATTCGACTTCTGAGCACTTTTTTTCTTTGATATATTTTGCCACTGCATTTTCAGTGATGTAGATGAGAGTTTCTGGTTTTAACATCTAAAACCCAAATTTTGAGGGGGCTGCCTACCCCGGAGGATAAATTAGAATGATTGAAGTATCAGGGCTGGTTTAAGCTGCAGTTTTACCCCAGTGTTGTTATTGCCTGGTTTGTGTGATTGAGTTCATCCCTTTCGTGTTGCCCTGACACCCTCTGAACTGTGCTGTGAACTAACTAAAAAATTCATCAGGGGAAGAAGACCTCTTTTATCACGTATTTCAATATTTTTTGCATTTATTTGTTCGAATTCTCTTAGAGAGTAACTCTTTGAAATTTCCTATCCTCTGGATAGATCAAGAATGTTTGATAATCAGATTGTGTTGTGTCCCTCTTGTTGGCTGTCCAAGTCTCAAAGGGCTCTTTGTATCTCCTCACTTGACAAGCCTTTAAACCCTCTGAGCATGAACACCCCAAATTTGATTTCTCTGAACACGTAAGCAAACAGGTACTCTGCTAAAGTTTTGAAACAGTTTCTTTTTCAGCTGTTTGCAGGTTTTTCAGGTGGGTAAGAGCATGGCCAAAAGAAGATCACTCAGAAAAAATTGATAAAAACCAAAAAAATTATTTCCTCCTGGAAAATATCTTGCAATACATGCACAGCCCTGCCAAATAATTGGGGTTTCTAAACCCTAATTCTTCCCTTTGTGTGGAGATGAGGCTGGAATAGCTCCATTAAATTTAGAGTTACATCTGGCTCTCACCTGTGTAGGTCAGAGAAGATGTGAGTCACCCCCAAAAGCGTGATTTTAATTTGAATGTACACAAGCACACCAGATTAGCCACTCACTGGAGTGTCATTATCCCAAATCCAGAAATAGATAAAAGTACTCCCAGTTGCTATTGCCTGCCAACATAAAACTTATTTTAGGATTATATTGTCAAGAGCGTGTTTTTACCAGGGTTTTGGTTAACTAATGCTAAAGAGGAAAGCTCAGGAATGAGATCAGTGTTCTTTATAGAAGTAATTGTGAATGTGGGTAACATTTTATTTTCCCAATCAGATGTAATAGCTCCCTACAGAAATATCCTCCTGACTTGAATATCAATGGGTTTCTACTAATTCTGACAAAAAGAAATACTTTGTTTGAGCATCTTGTTTCCTTTTTGGAGAGACTGAGAGGAGTGAGGGGAGACCTTATTGCTCTCCAGAATTACCAAAAGGAGGTTGTAGTGAGGTGGGGGTCAGTCCCTTTTCCCACGTGTGTCCCACTGACAGGACAAGAGGAAATACTCTCAAGCTCTGCCCTCCTTTATGTTTTGATAAAGGGGAGGTTTAGATTTGATATTAGGGAAAATTGCTTTGTGGAACCATTGGAATAGGCTGCCCAGGGCAGTGGTGGGTCACCATCCCTGGAAGTGTTCAAAAAACGTGTGGATGTGGCACTTGAGGACAAGTGGTGAACATGGTGGTGGTGGCTGACATTGGACTCTATGATCTTAAAGGTCTTTTCCAACCTTAACAATCCTGTGATTCTACTGCTATGGGCTCAGATTTTTTATTTTCCCTCCCTTCCAACCCCTCCTGCTCTCTTCTCTGAAGCATCATCAGGAATGAATGAAAACTTTTAATTTCTGTTACACTGGGAAAGTGCAGCTGGTGACTGTGGGATGGGCAGGGTGGAAATGGATGGGGAATGAGCAGGGTTTTGACAGAAAATTCCACAGAAGGCAAACCTATTGAACACACAGGCCCTGCCTCTCATCACTCCCTGTGCTGGCACTTCCAAAACAAGGCCCACCACCAGCATCCCAGTCTCCAGTTTGCTCAAACACAGTGAGTTTGTCACTACACTCCATGCAGGGTCTTGGCTCTGGGTGGCAGGGAGTGTCCATGGATGGCTCTGTGGCTCCCAAGTAATGGAAGAGAGGGTCAGAGGGCAGAAATGCTCAGAAAGATAGAAATGAAGCAGGAATTTCAATTCAAAGGTAATAGATGGGGTTCGGAGGCTGCTATTAGCAGAAATTATCACTGTGTTAATGTATTTCAGGCAGCATTTTTTACAGTTAAATGGTGTTATTTTCCTAGTTATCCATTCCCTGACAAGTGGTTATAATCAAAGCTGTCTGTGAGCACTATTATCAGAAACTTACTATTATGTGCTGGAGGAAAAAATATCGGGGGACGCTGCAGTGCCAGAAACCTATTATATGTTTTAAAGATCTACTGCAACACCAAGTATTTATTTATGTACTACTTTTACCTCCTGTGGAAGAAAATAATTTTAACTTAATTTTCTTGTCTTCCCCAACTGCTTTAGAAAATGTACCTCCCAAAATAAGCCCATAATTATGATTAACAGCGCGGGCTGGATCCTCACTCGCTGTAAATTAGTGTTCCCCTACTCCTTGCAATGGAGCAAGGCCAATTCCCTGCAACAGAGAAAGCTCCCAGTGCCCTTGGAATGCAACTTTACATCTTTAAGGGTATTAACAAACCTTCTTTAATGTAGTATTGCACAGAATTTGTTCTGGCCAGAACTTAAAACCCAGGATAAATCAGGCGTCGTGGTCCTAAAAGTCTTTGAAATTATCTCGTAAGCTAATATGAATCCCTTCAATATATCCTGTGGATGAATTAAATCAACAAAACTGCTATGGCTCTGTCATGTGGCCTGGCTTTGGAGCACAACTTTATTTTCTTCTTAATTTTCAGGTTAGCCATCTACTTAAAAATATTACTGTAATTCTGGCATAGCTCTGTGAAGGAAGGAACTCCAGTGAGGCACCATTGGAAGGAGGTAATTACCAAAAAATGTTTATATTTATATAGTTGACTACAAAACATGAAGGAAAAAAAAATTCACATACCATAGGGATTTTGAGGTCAAGGATGTGAATAAGCAATAATAAATTCTTCACTTTTCATTTATTATATCCTTAATATTGATCAGATTAATTGGAGCATCAGAGTAATCAATACATTTTTTAAAACATCCTCTTTTAGGCTGCTCTGCCATGCTCTCCATTCAGTAGGTGCTGATGAAAATGATGGTCCAAGACTAAAAGCAGTGAAGAAAAATTCAGAATTCCTGAGGACACACTGATAGACACTTTGCATCCGAAACAGGTACTATCCCTGTAACTTGTTCTTTCCAGATCTCCACTTCTCAGCATCCCCTCTTTTTCATCTTGCACCTGGGAATTGAACAAACAGAATCCAAAAAGGGATTTGGAACAATCCTAAATCAGGGATACTGTGAAGACAAATGGTAAATGTCTGTTACCCCAGCTGCTAAGTTAATTACTGTAATGGGAAACATCTTGACAGAAGCATTGCATATGGTTATTAGCAATTAACCCACCACTCCAAAAATCACAATTCCTGCTAATAACAGAACAGAGCTCAGCCTTCCTAATTACAATCTCTGCACGAAAATTTCTTTATATCAGAAGGGAATGTGAAATCCTGTAACTAGCTACGATTTAAAAAGACTGGAAATGGAGATACTGAGAATTAGACAGAAAAATGAAAATAGAACAGGATGGTGTGTTACTGACTCAAAGTTGTGGGCAACACTCATTCATGCTTGGGGATACACAGCAACTGTCACAGCATCTTTGTAGGAAGACAAAATAATAAATCAAAATTTAAATGCTAATGAAGAGGGGAATATGCTTTAAAATGGAGAGGATAGGATGGAACATTGTGAGAGATACCAGCTCTTCTACAGAATTCATGATCTGGACAGTGCTGTAAACAATGTGCTGAATTTGGATTGCACTGGAATCTGACAGAACAATTTTCTGATCAACAAGAGAGGAGAATCATGTAATTTCCATCCCACAGAAAGTCCTTCAGTGATATATGGAGGGCGTGAGCTGCTTTTTCCCTAACCACTTGTATTCCAGGCAATTGGACCCCATTATAACTCACCTGCACAAAGCCACCAAGGGGAATTGGTGCTCAGTTCAAAAGCTGGTGTAGCTGAGCAAGATGCAATTTAATTCCCCAATAAGGAAGGGAACTCTTGTCAACATGCTCAGTGACTGGTTTGGTGGTGGCTCTGGTGTGGTTGGAGGTGCCCAAACCAAAGATGGACAATTTATAGCAAATTAATTTCCTGACAGTAGGCACGTGCCTAGTTGGCCATGGTAGGGATGTGGAGTATAAAGAAGTCACTAATGCTGCATCCAGTGCCCTTTTTTCCTGACACAGCCCACTGTTACCACAGTAAGAACTAGAATACAGGAGTCAGCTTTTACCTCTCTGTCAGGTCTGAAGGTTTAACTGACCTGGGGCACAGCAGATCAAATATCCCAGCAGGCTTTGAAACTGCTTCCACCAGTGCTGCAGCTCCACTCATGGGAATGATCCCATTTAAGTCAACAGCTTTGCAGAGTATTCTCAATTAAAACATATTCTGAGGAGAAAGCATTAGATAATATTTATAAGCAGGGTACATTGCACAGACTGAGTTTACACTGGAGTTCAGGGCAATGCCAGTGTCACAGCAGCTAAAGCCAGGCCTGCAAAGCTTTCTGCCCAGATTGCAGGAGATTTTACACAGCTCCATCTCCAGAATTTGGCTGCAGCTGTATTTTGCTGTGTGGTCCCCCCAAGCAAAGGTCTCATCTATTAAGTGGCCTTCACTCTCCATTTCAGTACCTCCCAATTTGCATGTTGCTGTTCCATTATCCTTAACAACTGAGTGTAATAAATGTTGTGTATAATCTGTAATGATCACACACAGCTTTGAAAAATAACATTGAACTGTTTATTTTTGAGTTCCTTAAAGATGGAAAAAATTATTTTTTTCAAGGCTAATTTGCCTCTCCTGGAAAAAAAAATTTAAACAGCTGAGCAATAAGATCCTTTGCTATTTTGCCATGATGTGATCCTGAATATAAGCCAGGTTGGGATGACATCACAGGACATAATGAACACTCAGCCTTGACATAATGAAGGTCTATTATTTTATGAAGAAAGATTTTCTGGGGTTTAAGAAATAAAATGATTAGAAAACTATGTGCTCTGCAGGAGGTAATGAGATTAGCTCAACACATGGTCCTGCAGAGCTAAAACTACTCCAGACACAAGAAAGACTCAGCCATTCAGTAGAAATTTCAGGGTACAATTAATCTGCTCTAAGGTCAGATAAGGGCTGTGTCTTTGCTTGGCCATGAAAAAGAAATCAGTTGATAAAATCTCAAGGGATCATGTCAATGCAAGCTTCAAAGCAATGAACAATATAAGCCCAGTTTTCTTGTTATGAATGGCAAATGTTTACCTACTTTAGCAAAGGCCTTGGAAAATAAAAACCATACAGGAAACTGCTTGTAAAGTGTGTGTGAAAGGAACAGCCGGTGGATCTTGTTACAGGACTGAAAGGAAGATAAATTAATGCACTGTAAAACGGAGGCTGACTCCTGACCTGTGAGGATGCTGGTTTATCCATCCAGTTCTCTCTGTCACAAATCTGTACAGGAGCTGGCTTGGAGCAACTTGAGTCCAAGCCCATTCTACTGGAGTGGAAAGAAATCACAGGTTTTAGCATGGGTTGGCTCAGGGCCCATCTGCTTGTTCACAGCCCGGTGCCTGGTTAGTCACAGGTCTCTTGAGAGAGGAAAACCGTGGTGTAATGGACCCTGAGACCTACATTAGATCATAAAATGCTTAAGGTGTGTTTTTCTCATTTTTTATTGCTACTATGTGCAGTTCCCTTTCCAGGTCAGTTGGTCTCCCGTCTCTCACCAGTAAAGGGGAAAGAGTTGCCTTCTGACAGCAGTAAAGGTCTGTAGAGAACATAAAGATGAGAGGATGGATGGTCTAGAGGATGGCAGGCAGCTCTGGGATTTAAAACCCACTCCTCAGTCCCCCGTTTTATGTTCTTGCTGTCACTAACTCTCAGCCGTAGCGGTTCATCCCTCCCTGAAGATGTTCAATGCATTTATTTTCATGGTTACCTCTTTGAAGTGCTCAGATGTGATTGCAATGGGCATCACGCACAGAACAAAGGACCAGAGGAAAAAGGAGAAGCCAAGATATGTCTCTGGCAGAGGAACAGAACCAGAGCTGAAGGCAGAGCTGGGGGTGTCCAGCTCTCACGTAGAATATCCTGAGTTGGAAGGGACCCACAAGGATCATCGAAGTCCAACTCTTACCCATGACCAGGACTACAGCAAGATTCACACCATGTGCCTGACAGCATTGTTTGAACACTTACTGAGCTCTGCCAGGCTTGGTGCCGGGACCACTGCCCTGGGGAGCCTGTTCCAGTGCCCGACCACCCTCGGGGTGAAGAACCTTCTCCTGACACCCACCCTAACCCTCCCCTGACACAGCTTCACGCCGTTTCCTCCCGCGTTCCTCCCCGGGAACTGGCGACGGGCACGAGCATGAGTTTGCACGTCCCTTCGCGTCCTACTCGGTGAAAACAAACCCCTCCTCTGCGCCGCGCCCGGCAGGGATGTGGAGCAGGAGGGAACTCCCTTTACAGCAGGGGGATGAGGGGACATTGCAGCGGGGGGCTGTGAGGACACGGGCAGCTCAGAGCACAAGCAGCTCCCATCCCCTCGGAGCTCGGGGCGGTGCGGGAGCCCCGGGACAGCCCCGGCGGGGGCGGGTCGGGGGCGGGCCGGGGCCGCCCCATCAGTGGCGCGTCTCGCCGCCGCTTTAAATGATTTGGGGGCCGGGGGCGGCGGGGTTGCTGCTGCTGCGGGTGCTGCCGGAGCTGCCGCGGCCACTCCATCCTCCCTTTCCCCCCCGGCAGCGCGATGGGAGCGGGGCCGGCGCTCCTGTGCCCGTTCCTGTGCTGGGCTCTGGCGAGCGCGGCCGCGGAGCCGCGGCTGCAGCGGGGCATGTGAGTGTGCCGGGGGTCTGGGGGCTCGGGGAGGGGACAGCACCACCGGGACACGCCGCCTTTGTCCCTGCGGGCGGGTCCTGCGGCCCCCGGGGCAGCCCCGCCACAAAGAAAGTTTGGGGTGGGAGCGCCCCGACTCAGCGCGGTCCCCGCAGCGCAGGGCGCTGATCCGCGGAGCTGCTTCGGGTGGGCACTTGCGAGGCTCCCCGGGCGGGCTCGCCTTTGATGTGGGATCTGGAGGGAGCTCCAGGGAGCGCGTCGGCATCCCCGGCTCTGCTCCTGCCTTCCCGTGTTTAACGAGCGGGAGCAGAGCTGAGCCCTGCGAGGGGCACGCTGAGCTCTACCCGGGGGAGAGGGGCTGGAGGGAGACCGGAGTAACAAACATGAATCGAGGAGGGGAGAGCAGAGTAACAAATGTGAATGCAGGAGGGAAGAACAGAGCTGGGGAGCGGGAGAGGTGGGAGCGCGGGGAGCATCCTCCCGCAGCGGTGAGCGCACACAAAGGAGCCGGGGCCACATGTGTGCGGGTGCGGGGGGAAGTTTCTGTGAGGTGTTTTTGCATGGCGTGAGCAACAAATGGCCTTTGTTGTAAATGCGGCGTAACATTTGCGTCTGGATGTAGTTTTCTGATCAAATTCCAAACCGGGGGAGCCGGCAGCGTGCGCAAAATCCTGTGGTTAAAGTTTGTGCTCGTCGAAATTGAACGTTTCTGGAAACTGTTTCCTGCTTTGTGTACCTTTTCTCTACAAGGCTCTTCTTGTGTTTTTAAGGAATGTCGTGTCCCCTGCTTCCCCCTCAAAGCAACCTGACAACAGCTTTCAGTCTGTGTATACCCTAATTTCTAACCTCTTCCTGTTTGTTTTTTTTTTTTTACTTCATCAACTTCATCCCACCCTTTAATGACCTGTATTTGCTTTCAATGTAGTTATTTCTTCTGTTAGAAAATCGAGATTTCCAAACCTATTGCTCATTGGTTTTCTATGCAATTCCATGTAAATATGTATTCAGCAGAAGTGCTTTTAAGGTGGTTTATATTACTCCATTTTGCTGGAGCACAAAGTATCCATCACAGTGTTTAGAGAAGTTAAGTTCATTCTGTGGTAAAGCATTTTCCTTTGTTAAAAGTGCTCTGTGTTTCTTTCAGACATCCTCTTGCTCTCTTTCTGAGCAATTACTCTATTAGGAGGAAGAATAGCATTGGCCTACATTAATCTGTTTGCATTTGACATCAGTAATAACTATGATTCTGCACTTTTGAAGCTGGAGGTGCTGTTAGCTGTGAATTGCCTCCAAACAGTTTTTGTTTGCTTTTACCTTTTTCAAGACAGTGTCACTGAAAGAATGCAGGAAACATTCCCTTCTGGAAATGGTGCTGTGTGAGGATGGGCTGAAGTCACTGGGAGCAGCAGTGCACTGTTTGCCAGCAGCAATCACAAACACCCACCCAGACCCACAGACCTGTGGCAGAGCCTTGAGTGCTTCTCCCAAGAGGCATATTCCTGAAATTGCTGCAATTCTTACTGCTTTCCCTGAGCTGTGGCAAGAATAAGTATTACTCCAAACTTATTTTATGCTATTTAGGGACTTTACCTTCGATGTAAACAGAAATACTCAGTCGTGACTCCTTACCCTGCCAGCTTTCACCAAGAAACAGTGGAATGTCCAAGAGGACTCTTTTCATGAATCGTCTTTTTCTAGTAATTCTGGTTTGTTCTTTTGACATTGGTCATCTGCAGTCAATGGAATAAGAACAACAAATGTATCCCTTGGAACACAGCACGCTGAGTATGTTCTTTGCTCTTGTTTTGATTGAGATCTTATGTGGCTGAGGCTATACAGGATATCCTTCATAATTGTTTTTGTTCTGCTGCTAACTTGAGTGCTCACTCCTAGCTAGAAATGCGAGGGATCTGTGTAGATGTTGGTGTTCTGCTTCCAAGCCCCCTGAGGAGATTTAATGTAGAACAGATTACAGGATGACTGGTTATTTCCATCAACTACGTTTCCAGACAATCAGCCCTTGATGATCTTGTGTTAGAACTTTGGAGAACACTGGAAGGACCAGAGAACAAATATGGTTTCGTTGGAAAGCATATTTGGGCCTCGAAATGAGGAATAACCATCTCTTGTCATAAAAAGCGCATTTTTAACAGTGAGCTCTGTAGTCTAAAACTGGGGTATGTAATGACAGTGTAGATGTCCTGTGTGGTTATCCAGCATTGGGTTCACTCTCAGCATCATGCTTCATGGAATTCCAGGGTGGTTGTGGGATGGTTCAGAAATAGGAAGTGAGAGTAGAGAGCTTGAGTTGTAGGAGCTAAGAGGAGAGGGCTTGAGCTGCTGTCAGAAGTGGTAAATCCTCTCTTAGAGAAATATTCCACCAGGAGTATGAGCAGTACAAATATCTGCTCGTAGTTAGTGGTATAGGACAGAGCAAGAGGTGGGAGTGGTTATGAGGGATGTGCAAGGAACCTCCTTTGTGAAATAAATATTGTATTCCATGGTTAGGACTGCGCTCAAGAATGGATTCCCAGGTGACATGAGTGAGGATTTCCTTGAAAAAGCCATGAGATAAGCTTTGTTCCTGGCTTTTCTGAGCCCCTTGATTCTCTCTGTGGTTTTGCAGCTCCAGGGTGACATCTGAAGGGGCTGCTCTGGTCTTAGAGGAGCCAGTCACAATCTTGCAATAAAACTGTTTTGTTTAGGGTTTTTCTTTACTGCTCACATGTTGCAGCTGCATGTTTTCACTTTATCCATAAACAAGTAAATCTGGTTGCATTCCAAGGAGCACCTGGATGTAGAGCTGAATTCCTGGCTGAGTAACTGTTTTCCAGCTTCTTCAATTCTACGGGGCACTGTAGGATTTCTTGTGCTTCTCCAGATAAATCATGTTCCCAAAAGCAAAATCTTGCATTCAGATGTTTATCTGCACTTGCAGCACTCCAGGAAACTTGGCCTTTCAGCTATACCAGTTGTTGGGCTGGAATGATACAGGACTATCCTTGCCCCAGGTCTCACTGCAAACAGATGTGGCTGTGGTGCTACTTCCAAGTGACATAAATAAAAATTTTTCTTTGAAGGAATAATTAAGAAAGGTGAAGTCCACTTTTTTTTGAGGGCTGGAACATATTTCAGGTTAAACTGCTGCTGTTGTACAAAGCATTTCCATACGAAGAGATGCCTCTGGGTTTTGATTGCTACAGTGAAACAAATTGCACCTCAATTTGAATATGTTGGAATGCAATGCAGAAAACAAAGTAACACAAATGCTTCTATGAAGTATATGGTGATACAGCTTGAACTTGGAGCCTGGAGTTGTGTCATAACACTGTCTAAATGATGTGAAAAGTAGGTTGTGTAGTAATTTCTTGGGGAGAAATTATCTCAGTGTATTAGCCAATACACTGTATTTTCACCTGTGCTGATGCCAATTTGCAGGTGTGAGGAAAGTTTGTGTTCCCAGCATTAAATAGGGGCTTAAAGTATTTCTAGGTGTTTGTTTTTGGGTTTTTTTGCTGAAATCAGTAATGTAGTAGAATCTCCTCCCATTTCTTTCAATGGGTTCAGAGTTTTGACACTTGAAAAAAAAATTTAAAAGTGAAAATAAGTACCTGATAATAAGTGAGCCACTAGTTAATTTATGTTTGCATCTTACATTAAGATTAAGTCTTATCAGCTCTTTAAAGTGATTCTGGCAGCCCAGAGTCACTGCCAGTTGTTTTCAGCTGAAACCTCAAGCACTACATCCCATTTCTGCCTCCCCAGAACCTGTAAGGTTGCAATAAGCCCTCACTACTCCTGAGTAGCAGCTACTCCAGCCTTTGGTGTTTGGGTTGAAATGCTTTGGCATCCAAGTTTATGGTAGTTTCATTGCCTCAATTCCACATCCCTGCCCCCCAGTCTGAGGTGTTTCTCATCTTTGTGAATGTGAACATCACCCTGAGCAAAAATAGTCTGTTTAGCCTGTGCACTACAGAGTGTTGCCACCAGATAGAGCTCATGCTGGTCAGCATTAGAGCACAGAATCCCATTTTTCAAGACTTTGCACTTAAAGCTTCTGTTTCACAGTTCCTAAAGGAAAATTAATTTTCAATTTAGTCTTTTAACAGATGGTAAAAGGCTCTTTTTTCCCCTCTTTTTTTCCCCCTGGTATATTCGCTGTCAGGAGACTTAAAGATAATGAATGAGTGTCATCTTGCTATAGTACTTTTCCTGATTTATGACATTTTCCTGCTCTTCTGGAGAAAAATGAGATCAAGACTTTCCCCTAAACTCTGAAATAGCTGTAAGACAGGACCATAAAATGTGATCTCCTGAAGTTGCTGTATTTATCAAAGATCTCATGATTGACTGGAAATATTTTCCAGTTTTATAAATATTTGGTTTTATATCAGAGACATCACAAACTGTACTTCCAAGAGGCTCAGAAATTTACTACCCATAATCACAGTAGCTTATATATACACTGTATGATTCTTAAATCTGCACATTTAAAGTAGGTAAGATCCTGCTGCTTTTCAGTTTTAATGGGATTTGGCTTCTCAAGTTACCCTTTCAAAATGTCCACTAAGAGGGGAGAAGTTGTCAGGTTTCTTGAGGTTTAATTGTTCTGCATTATGAAATGTCGGTATAGTTTAGTTATTTATGCAATAGTTTAATGTTCATACACTGTGTGTTTGCAGTATTGCTGATTTCTAGGAAAATTACCTGGTTTTTGCTTTGACTTCTTTCTTCTGCATTGTTTTTTATCCGGTGCTGTTTATCTATCCTAGTTCTAGGCGTGCCATGATCTAGATATGACAGAGAACATGGAATATTTTTAATAAATTTGAAGAAACCTCCTGGTGAGGAGGGGTGAGATCATGCAAAACTTCATCTCTGGATGACTTGTCAGTAGAACCTCCTGTGATGGAAGCGATGCTTTGGCTCCCAGAGAGTTAACAGCCCATGTTGCAGACTTGTGTTATTCACCAATTAAATACCTTCTCTTTGAACACAGTTAATAGATTTCCTTCCTCTGAAATTCGAGCCTGTTATTGCTTATGTTCTCTCTCAAATCTATTGCTTTCAATTTATTTCCGAGGAGAAAGAAATTTCCTTTCATTACTGCGAAATCAAAGCATTTTAAAATTATGGACTGAACATATGTAGTTCTTGGGTCTATGCTTTGGATTCCAGGCTGGTCTTGGTTTAAAACTAATCATTAATTGTTCCTGAGGTGAACTTGAGATTTCTGCCTTTGGTGTAGGATGATGTGTGCTTTAATGTGTACACAGGCTGAGCCCACACTGAGCTGTATTTCAGTACCTTTGACCTGTGGATGAATATTTGATCTCGTGGGTATGAAAAGGGGAATGTTATTTTAAGTCAGTGCTGATGTTCTTTTTTTGTGTTCTTTAGTAGGAACACCTTGCTTTCCCCTAAAGCCAGAGCAGAATGTGCCACAAAATGTTGTTGAATAAGGAATGCCATGCCCAGATTGTGGTTTTTATGTCCACAAATTGCTTCAATATTGAAAATATATCACAATATCTTGGGCTGTGCCTGGAGAGGAGTTATAAGGTGCTTTGTATTGTTTTATCACAAAAAAATCCACTCAAAATATGAAACATTTGGGTGGTTTTGGCCTGGTCTTTTCAGGTTAGGATATTCTCATATAAGAAATGAGTTTTCATACATTTTATCCCTTAGAAGGCTCTTCAGTGGTTACCCTTGTGTTTGTCATTGCTGGGGCTCTCCCTGCCTGACTGGTGCATCATCAATGGTGAAAAATATCATTGCAAAAACTTACCTCCTTTAATTGTATTGTTCATGAGGCAAGTCCTGTCCTTCTCTTTGTCTGTAGAGTAATACCAGGAAACTGTGGGTTATTTAGAACCTCAGTGTAAGTTTCTAATCCAAAAGATCAAAATGTTTGAGGTTTTTTTCTCCCCCCCTCATTTACCGCCCTTGAACAGTAATCCAGTGATGAACACTTGTTAGTTGCCGTGTTTATGTGGCTTAACTTCATAAAATATTGAGCTTTACTGAAATTGCTTAATGTTTAAGAAACAACAAGCAAACAAACAAAACCCAAACCAAACAAAAAACCCCATCAAATGGGTATTTGCATCAGTGGTATCAAGGTTTATAGAGGAGTAAAAGATGAGGAATATTTTAACACATAAAACGTTGGCATGTAGGGATTTTTCTGACATATATTAGATGTTAATTCAAAAGTAAGCTTTCAAAATAGAGGTTTTGGCTTAAAACTGTCAAAATCTGGCAACCACCAGAAAAGCAGTGAACGATTCTTAGGTACTGGTTGCCCAAATGAAACTGAGGATTTCACTACCTTCTGACTAATTTAATTGTCAAACAACAGGTCACTCGCTGTGAAGCAAAATGAGCTTTCTCTCCCTATGACAAAGTGGTGTGACATTTTTAGTGATTTTTTTTTTTTTAACTTTATGTCATTTTAATGTTTTAGTATCAGGTCCCTTTGTACCTTGTTGCCAAAAGAAGCTCAGGTGTGTGTACCTGGCAGATTTACTGGGGGGACTTGTGTTACACACCCTTCTGCAGTGGAATGATGATGGACATGGGTGTAGTGAATGAGAAATTTCAGCTAGAGATGGATGTTGCTACTCAATGCTTTCCTCTAGAATGTTGAAATGCTTAGTTTTGTCTATACTCTGGACATTTGTTTGCTTTGTCTTAACAATGAGAACATGCAAGCTATTTCTTAGCATTATATGTGATGTCCCTGATGGTTTTCTAATTACATTAGAGATGTATCCCTGGGACAAGGGTCCTTAAATTGTCTGTAAAGCTGTATGTTGGTGCTGCTTGAGGCTTTACAGACCTGGTCACTGCCAGTGATGCTGCTCCTCTCCTGGATGAAGTAGAATAAAAGTGGGTGTTGCAGGGAGCTGAGACTACATGACACTATTAAAACCAGCAGTGATTTTATTTTTTTTTAAATAAAAAAAAAAGGAAAAAGTGACTTGGCAGATCATAGTAAAATGATCTGGATGTGCATGTTTATCTCCTGCTTTTCCTGCTAACCAAAATAGATTATTCTGTCTTGGGGGAGGGAGGAGGATGGTTAAATAGGAGCTGAGCGACAGGAGCTGCACTTTGATAGCGGTGAGAACTAAAAATCTTATTGTTGTTATAATAGCTGAGTGTGTAATTAATCATCTCCTATTGATCTGCTCTTCATCTGGATGCAGTGCACAAAGGCTGAGGGGCTCTCCTGTTCTTTAGCTGCTCCCTCTAATCAAGGGGGATGTGAGTAAGACACAGCAGTGCATTAGTCACCTGTGGGCTGGGGAGAGTCTTCTGTGGTGCACCTTCATCCACAGAGCCAGAGAACAGCAGTGATAATGAGACCTAATCTAAATGAGCTTGGTGCTTACAATCCCCATCCCAGAGGGCATATAAACATCACAAATATTGATACAGGATCAGGAGAGAGCAGGGATTGATTAGTGGTCAAGAGAGAGGGATGTCCTAATTGTCTCTGGTAGTGCTGATGAATTTTATCAGGGAAATGTGGGGAAATGAGCCTTAAAATAGATTAAGGGTAGAAAGGGGAGTTTGGCAGTTTAAAAAAGAAGAGCCTTTTCTGTCATTCCAGGCTTTCTGAATTAATATTGCTATTAAGCAACATACATCTAGAGACAAAATTTAGCTATATAAATAAATATATGTAACTTGTTCTTTGGACCTTTTGTTTCTGTGGCCTATTTCCAAATTTGACTTTCCTTTTTCTGTGTTCAAATAAAATTTGCTTTTTTCTCCTTTCCAATTGAGAATATATAGAGAGAAAACTTTCAATTCACGTCTTGTTTGCATACATCATGTTGCTGGCTGTTTCCCCTCTATGGTGCCACACATTTCTGCATGGGGCCACCCCGCCCTTCTAGAGATCTGGGGATGTTTTGCTTGTGTGGTTGGAGTTGTGAGGGCATTCAGACAATTTTCTGACCTGAGAAGTTTGTAACCAAAGCCATAGTAGCAATGTACAACTATTTTCTGATCAACATCAGTGTATCTCTGGAGCAAAAACACTTGTCATCACAGCAGTGGAGAATTTAGCCCTGACTATAATCTTGGTTTCCTTAATGGAGAGTTCTTATTTGATGTTGTCAAACTGAATCTGGAAAGGCAGACTATGCTTTTCTAAACTTTTAATAACAGCATAAAGGCATAAAAGCTCCAACCAATTAGTGTTTTGAAAATACAGGATTCCAGCAAGTTGCTTCTTATGACAGGTTTCATCTATTGACTGCTTTATGGGAAGATCAATAGTGTTCAGGCTGCAAATTCATCAGCTGAGGCAGTACAGGCTACAACAGCTCATTTTTAAGATGTTAACAGCCATCTGACTTAGTGTAGAAGGTGGTGTCATTCACTTAGTCTCTGTGGAAAGACCTAAAATCAGACAGACAAATCAGTCTTTGCTTCTTATTCATTAAGGTTTTGATTTAAAGTTTGCACTGTAGAAAGAAGCCTTTAGGGATATGTTGATGCGTGTTTGCTCTCTCACTACTGTTAAATCTGCCTAACTTCAGCTTCTTGTATTGAGCTGGAAGAAAGTGGGTTGGTAGAATGAGAGATTTAATTTAATTGTCGTTCCAAGAGCCAGGTGTCAGGCTCATGTTAGGTAGGAAATGAAAATATCCCTGTCACAGAGATATGATATGTGTTTGTAACCAAGAAACAAGAAAAGGAAGCGTCCAAGGCCAGGTTGGACAGGGTTTGGAGCAACCTGGTGTAGTGGAAGGTGTCCCTGCCCACAGCAGGGGAGTTGGAACTAGGTGATCTTTAAGGTCCCTTCCAACTCAGATCATTCTGTGATTCTATGGTAGAGCTATTCCCTTTCTTTTTAAAATTCTAAACACAGGAATGACTTACATCCCACTTGGAGAAGCTTTTAATTTTCCCCGAACTTTCCTGTTGTGCAGTGGTTCACAGGCACCACAGCCACACGATTAGCCCAGGCTGCTCTTGCTTCGTGTTGGCCTAATTATCTGTTCATTAGAATCTCAAGTCTTCAGCTGGAAGTGTGTAGGGTGTCTTTTGTTTAAAGGGCAGTCTCCTAATGCAAATATTAAGAGAGCTTTCTGCCTCGCCTGAGTCAGACTGACAAGCTAATAATAGCCTTCGTGTTAGCCTTGGCTAACGGAGAGCATCAGGATAAAAAGGTTTTAAGGGACTGGTGTATCAATCAAATCATAGGCCATAATATGCATTTGAGTGTTTTGCTTGTTTTAACACTTAAACTCCCATTAAGAAGTATTTTCTGAATGCAAAGGGCACGGGAGTAAAAATGGAGCTGTTCTCCTGTAAATACACCATTACATCCACTCGAGGCTTCGGGTTAGCCTTGGATGGCCTCTATTAGCAGAATCCCATGGTACAAAAGCTTTCAATAGCTTTCAATAGCTGTGGCCTTGTTCAAGTCACTGTCCTTAAGTTAATAGGTAAGGTATCAAATAAGTCAGATGGCTTAAAAACTGTTGTGTTGACTCTGGGGGGGGGAGCTGTGAAGATGGTGAATTGTTGGAGAGGGCATGTTTGATTCCCAGCTTTGCCAACAGAGGATGGCAAATGTTATGCAATTGCTGCAATTTAATTATAGTGTTTCAGTGGTTTTGATATCTGCCTTTAAATTATCCCAAGGGCATCTAGGAGGAATGGCTTACTTTGAATAAATCTTAATATATGACTCTACTGCTGGCTTGTTTTGCTCTGTGAGCGCCATTTGCTCCTATTAACCATATCCTAGAAGTCAATACAGCTATTCCTGGAAACATGGCAATATCACATGAGCAGGAACTTATGGGATGGGCTCAATATGTCATTACAACAATTGTCAGCTTCTCCCTTTTATTTATGGAAGAGCGATGCATATGAATGTACCTTTATCTGGGAAATTTTAGGCAATTCTAATAAAAGGAGATATGCATGAATTATCAGAACATGATGTTCTATTCACTGGAGGGAGAGTCATTTTAAAAAGCCTGCTAAGTGAGACACGGTTGCTAAGTAAGGAGAGGGTTTTATTAGACCAACTGACGTAATGGAACAAAAAAAAAAAAAGACAGGCAAGATTTTGGGTACACAAAGATCTTCTTCAGATGGGCGACAAATGGCAGACTTTGGGCTAAGAATGGCTTGGGAACAATGGCTCTGAACTTAAGCTGAATCTGTCAAATGGGGAGGTAATTCCAAAGGGAAGGGGTAGCTGGAACCCATGGGAAGGATTGCTAAGTGATGGAAGTGGCATGGGAATGTGGAGGAAGGCTGGTTTCTGGAGGAATTTGCCGTGCTGTGACTGTCTTCTATCCTCCTTCAGGGTGTTGGCAGCTGCAGGTAGGGCAGAGCCAAGGAATGGGAAATACAGAGCAATATAGAAATTAGACTCTGCATTGGAGAAGGAAGAACATGGGGGGATGTTCACTGGCAACGTGGTTTAATATAATGGAGATGAGCAGTTTCTCTAAAGCCTGGGAGCAAGAAACATTCTAGTTCAGGAAACTAAAACTTCTGTCAGACAAGGTTTTCTAGTACAAATGGACTCTTTACTGTCTTTCCATGGTGTGATAGGAGAGCTAAAACACACAGTTGTGGACTTTTTTCTGACATCCTTTACACTGGCTACCTGAATTCCTGAAGGGGTGATTGGCTTTAAAATCTGTTTTTAAATCTCATTTGTTTCTCTACTGAAGTGTCCCTGTTGGGCAAAGGACTTCTTTCCCCTGAGGTAAAATCCCAGGCATTTCTCTGGGAGCTGTGGTACCTTTGGGAGACCTGGTTGGATTTCCCATTCTTTGGGCTTGGCAGGACCACTGGTCTCTGTGGAGTACAGGGAATATTGAGGAGTGGATTTGATCTAGGCAGGGTTTCTTCCATGTATTCAGCTCAGCAGTAAAATTGATCATGGTTATAGTATTTTCCTGTTCTGCACAGGCTTAATTTAATGATGTTTGTAAACTACTTGAAGACCTGTGGATGAAAGATGTGCTCTATTATTAGCAAGGCTACTTTGTGTGGTGTTCAGACATAATAGGGAGCCTCCGAGATAAAAAGCACCATAAATCTTGAATGAGATATTAACAATATCCAGTGTAGCTGATGAGAACTAACTGCCAGGCAGCTGTTGGGTTGGAACTGTTGTCTCTTATTAGAGCAACCCCCCCTGGTTTTGTAGCACAGGCTCATGTTCGTACCTGTGTCGACTGACAGAGGAAACAAGTGTGACAGTGTGTGTGTTACTTGATCACTCTTCAGCTTGAAGAGAGGTCTCAGACTGAAATTTGGGGAAAGACTTGTCTGCTGAATGTTGTTGTTGTCAGAGTGGGTAAACAAGGTGCCTGTTCCCCTCTGCGTTTTAGTTATTGAGGCTTAGGTTTGAAAAGCCTCATCAGGCTGTCTTGGGGAATTGGTAATTAAATTTTTGTGTTAACAATCTGTAAACTAGTCGAAAAAATTAATTAATTTCATTTTGTTGCAGCAAGCTCCTGCCTCAAAAGATGACAAACTCCCTCAGTTTCTGTGGTTTTAGTTAGACCCTGCGAGTTTGAAGCTGTTGTTTTCTGTCGTAGAGAATTTCCTCATTTACACCAGGACAAAGGAATTGGGATAAGGCTGACAATCTCTGCAAAACCATCGACATGTAACCTTTTTTTTGACCCTCCACAGCTCCTGCAATCCTGCTATTTTTGAACTCTGGCTAGGTAGCAGGATGAAGATTACATATCATCCTCCAAAGCAGCGCTTTTATTTTGGTCTTGTTATTTTAGGAATAATCAGCAGAGAACAAGGATACTTCCCCTTATGAATTTCATGTGCTTCCCTGAGGGGACTGATAGCAAGGGAGGGCTCTTACAGAATACGCAATTTCCCCAGCAATAGTTTAGATAAATCTTATCTGCCCTTGAATCTGTGGTAAATCTTTCAGTGACTTGTGTGGAGCCTGAATTTCAGTGTATGTTTACATGCTGCTTCCTAAGGCATAGGGCTGCAATATTTTTAAACAACCATATAAATTCTGTTTCAAACTGTTATTAACTGTTATACATAGAATAATTTTATGTACATTTCTCTAAATGTCTGAATTTTATGCTGGAAATAATAAAGTATGTCTTTTTCTTTCCCTCAAGGCCGAATGTGTGCCCAGTGTTTGAGTTGGCACTGGTGGGACACCAGGAGCCCTGTGTTCAAGCCTTCAGTCGGATGGTCAAAATGTGGAAACAAGGGTGTACAAAGAGGAGGTGGTGTGTGAGCTATGAGAGAAGGTAATATATTATCTATCATTATAAATGGATTTCATTACTAACCTTTGTGCAAGTTCTTTTACTTTGTGAGAAAGTTGTAAACTTACTTCATCTGAAATATGTGTGACTTGGTTATGGACATAGTGCCCTGCTGAGACTTTACTTAAAATCTGTTATTACTGAGTAGAAAATGTGACTTTTTTAATGTGTTTTGGATTGGTCATGAACTTCTTGGCTGGTTTTAGATCACAATTTTACATTATCAGAAAATGCTCCTGTCTCATTCCTGTTCAGGTGAAGTCCAGCTGTCAAGTCATTGACTTTGAAAAATTAAACTTCTTTCTGTTTCTGTCATATGCTTGGAACTGATGGGAGATCTGACTCCCCCAACAGCTAAACCCAAAATTGATTGCAAAACAAAATTACTCACCTTTGACTAGCCTGAATACAAATTCTTCAAAAAAAATACGTGGACATAATAACATATAAGACCTGTTGGATGTTATCAGGATGTAGTTTGCTATATTTGCTTCATTTTTAACAAGAGCTTCTGATAGAGGCTGAAAAAAAAATCTAGTAAATATGACAGAGGAGTAGAGTTAGTTACTGATGAGATGTGCATAAGTGGAATAGAAGTTGTGATTGTTCTCTGAAACTTCCTCTCCTCAAAGGTCTGGGTACTACACAGTTTACAAGCAGGTGTACAGGATGGAGCACCAGACTGTCTACAAGTGCTGCCCTGGGTGGGTCCAGCGTGACAACGAGCCCGGCTGTTTGCACTGTAAGTTGGTGGCAAAACTGTGACAAGCCAAGGGAGATGACATCCCTAGCCCTTGCCTTCCTACTGATGCCTGCTTCTAGAAAGAGGGATTTTGTTTCTTGCTGTTTATAACTGGGATTTCCGGTTCTAAAGAGGTGATCTAGTGATGGGGAAATGAACGTCCTTTAAAAATACAAAAGCAGTCACGTAAAACTACCAGATAGCTCTAATTTTAATCTGACTGTTTAGATTAACAGTCTACACTCTGATTATAGTTGTTGCAGCATTTTTGTGCCAGTCTGGCTTTGACAGGCCAGCCAAATTTATTGCTGTTACCCAAATTATACAAAGAAATCTGCTGTAAGGCACTTGTTTCTTGGACGTAGCACTCACTGCAGAGTCTGCCTGGGTTTGGCTTTTTCATTGCTGTTGTTGCCATTGTAGCAATTGTGTTTTTGCCCTGTGGTTCTCCATCTGATGAGAACCTCTTGCTATCTAATCATGATTGGATGTTTTCCTAAAAGATTGAATTTAATTTAAATGATAAGCAAGCACTTCAGCCACTGTTAACAAGACATCAGTAGAAGATGGCAACCTACTCAGTGTTTAGTTTTGTTACTGTTTTGTCAGTAATTGTATTTTCTGTATGAAAGTTAGCATCTGTTCTTATGTATTTTTTTTTTTTAGTCTTTAAACCAACTCGAGGGCTGCGTTCAGACATCTTGCTTTTATGATTGTCTTTGTAGTTAAAAAATTAAAACAAGCCTGAGAGGTGTACCCGTTAGTTTTAACCTGAATCTACATATTTAGTGTGCACCTGTTTAGTTGTAAAAAGTCAAAGATATGTTTACAATCTGTATGTTAATCTCTGGTGTAAAGGAATTTAATGTATGTGAGCACCAGTGGCAATATGAAGTTATTTTCTTCCTGAAAGAGCAGTGCAGACTTGCTTTGAATTCTTTAAGCCACCGAAGTGGTTGAATTACTCTTTTATATTTGATACTCTTTGCAACTTTGACTCAAGTCTGTGGAATTCAAGTTATTGTAAATAAAAACTGTTCTGCGTTGGAGGAAGGGAAGAATTGTCATTCCCTTTCACATGTAGAATATTTTTTAGTACACCAGTGGTTCTTAACCACTGCTGCTTTGTTGTGGAGCAGTTCCTCTGCTCTTTCATTCTGGATTCAGGTAGTGCTTTAGAAACTTTAGAAACTGTCTTCTGCCTCTGAAGCATCTTCAAGTTAAACTGCATTATCTTAGTCTTATTTTTATTAAACTTCTTCATATCAACATGGTAGTTACACCCATGACAACGAGTTCTACTGAAGTCTAACCTTTCCACTTAAATAAAAAGCTGGGTTTCTTCTTATTTGGAAGGTGTTGTTACAACAGGACTATGACAAAGGCAATTCTGGATGATCCTTGGCACAAAATCCACTAAAATCCCCTGTTTCGTTCTGTTTGTGTGCACCAGTGCTCTGCACAGCTGGCACTTGCTTCAATGGAGGTAAATGTTCTGAAGAAGGATCCCAGGTGTGCCAGTGTCCTGCAGGATTTCAGGGTCCTCGCTGCCAGTATGGTGAGTCAAATGTAAATTGTCTCAAATGCATCTGGTGTTTGGGGAAAACGCACATTCAACAACAATTGCTATAAAGTGAATATTTTTTTAACGTCGACTTAAAATTAAAGATGCCTTTGCTGCACTTCTGAGTGTTTATTTGGTCATTCTCTTATTGTCTTTTTTTTTTTTTGGTACTGAATTATAACAAAGCACAATGAAAACTTAATTTGATTGATATCAGATGAGTGAGTCTCTGTAAAGGATAATATCATTGAATATCAGCAGTGGGGTCCAGTGGAATATCTTTCAATGACTTCTCAACTTCCACATCCTTATGGTGCTCTTACTAAGTTTCTCAGCATTGTTTTTACACTTGTGAAAGTAAATTCTGAGTCAGAACAGGTGGGCAGTGGGTAAAGAATGTAGCAAGTGAATCAAATGTACTTGTTCATGGGATTTCTTTTGGTGCATCTGAAAGTAGGAAGGCTGGTTTTACAGATCACTACCAAATATTTCCTAGTATTCTTGGAGTAATTTATTCACCGATCTTTCATTTCTCTAACTGTGTGCTAGCATATGATAGACTAAATTCTATATGACTTAGACTATCACCCACTCTCAATGAGAATCCTTTATGTCTCATACACTGGCTCACAATCTATAAACCCACAATGCTTGTCTTGTAATTTAACATACTGTGTAAAGCTCTCCAAAATTACAGAACTGCATCCATTTGGCTTCTTAAGGGAAGGAAGAAAGTCATTCCTTCAGAGTAGGCTGTGATTGGGACAAAGGATTTCTTTTGTATCAGGCAAATGATAATTTCCTTTTCAACTGAAGCACATTTTGTTTTGTTCAAAGAAAGGCAGATTTTAAAGTACTTTGGGTCTTCCCTTTTAAATTCTAATATGTTCACGTCCTCACCTGGCTTGTCTGTCATGAAATATAAGTGAGAAGGAATGTAACAATAAATAAAATGCAGAGCTGCTTACAATGAATGTTCTGCTGACATGGGACCACACTGCCAGCAGCTGCCTTCAGACAGAGTTAGTTCAGTTAAGCTGTGATTGTGTATCTCTTTACTACCCAGAGAAACAACCAGTTTATATGGGTAAGTTGATATGAACCAGAGTGACACCAATGCAGGTTGCTTTGTTCTTAGCTTATAGAAGAGCTGCTGTTTCAAGGTAAGAAAGATCAGGTTCTCTAAGAAGCTTTTACCAAATGCAGTATAAGTTTTAGCAAAATATGAACGTTCTTGCTTGTCTTTGGAGTCTCCTTTTGCTTGGAAATACCTACAGCACTAAGGCATTCCCAAAAGGCAGATTATGGACAGCACAGGTCAGGTTTTCAGACTGAGCTGAGATTGTTCAGTCTCTATTTCACAGGTTGGTGACTGCAGACACTGTAAAACAATGAGAGGTATCCTGCAGTTCTTGCTCTTTGCAGTTGGGTGGAACTTTTTATCTTGGTCGTTTGTCTGCTCTCTATTGATTCCTGAGGTCTGAATGGAATTCCAGTCGTCATCATTTCCAGGTTTATACAGCAGCTGCTATCGCAGCCTGGCAGGAGTAAGTTTATAAATTAAATTCTGAAGGAAAAAAACCTCCTTTCAGGAAGAATGTTATGGACCATTCACCTGCCTAACAAAAGCAAGGTAATTTAGAGTGTAAGGCCTCTTAACCATTGCAGGCATCTCCAGTCAGATGCTTGTGAGGCTTGTATCATATTTGTGCAAGCAAAACTGGGTAAGAAATGTACTGTGGGACTAGCAGCTACAGCCTCCAGTTTTTCTGGCTGATGTTGGAGTATTGCTGTGAAAGTAGCTTGGATTTAATGTAGCTGCATTACTTAATGATAATGCACTGTGGGTTTAAATGATCATTAAGTCTAGACCCTGCCTTGCCTACTTGCCTTTGCAACCTTACTGTAAAATTGACTGTCTTCCTTCCAGCACTTGAACTAAAGAAAAAGGGATCTCTCCTACCAGCATCTTTTAGCTTTGAGGATTCTGTGGAATAGATGAGTTCCAGGAAAACCACAGGCTGTTTTTGGAACATGTGCTATAAAATGGTAGTGGAAAAGCTGGTGCTATGAGGTGTGAGGCTGTCAGTGGGGACTGTTGTTGGTGCAGAGGGCCCTGACCTTGTATCTTGAGGCTCTGTCCCTCAGCTGCCTCTTTGGCAGGAGTGCTCAGGAAGCTGTTTCAAGGGCTTTTACACAGGGGAAGGGAAGCTCTAACTGGATATGAGACCATAAACTGCTGGCAGAAATCTGCCCCTTGGACGTTCTTTGTTGTAATCTTGGTTTCTGTCACTTTTGGTTTTGCGGCCTCCTGTCAATCTCCTGACAGAGGAGGAATCATGGGCATTTCATAGCTGCACCTGCACTCACTGGAGCAAAATTGCTGCATGTATCCCATTTATATCTCCCCCTCTTACAACCCTTTTGCTTATCTTCTTTCTTTTTCTGTCATCAGTGGTGACAGTTAATTTTAAAGTTCTGCTTTTGCAGTAACTCTCATGATCTCCTTGCTGGGTGCTATGATCTGCAGACAATAGACAAGGAATTATTATAAAAATATTATTAAATTCAGTTACTCTAAAAAGTAAATGGGAACATATATCTCAAGAACCTTCTAATCTTGTTTTTCCTGCTGGTGAAGTTTGCTTGTCAATAAGTTAGGAAGTAGATCAGCGTCCTAGAAATGAAGATTTGTCCTGGTCTGTCCTACAGAAAGTTTGTGATGGATCATCCAGAATGACTTATGACAGCCCAGTGCCTCACTTCAGTCTGAGCAGAGATGATTATTCACGATTGGCATGATCTCAGCTAATGACTTTTCAAAGATATCCTGTGGTGTTTTTTGCAGCCTGGAACACGACACATTCCTGATTAGATGCTGAAAGGGTCAGGGTTCCTGTAACAAACTGACTGTAATTGTGTTTAGAAATGTGTTACTGCATCTCTTGTACACGTCACTCCACAGTTTTATTATTTCACACACACAAGCAGCAAATAAAAACTCAGAAGAAAGATTTATGAGTGAAATGGTCGAGTTCTTCATCCAGCCATTACAGGGATTCGGTAACAGATTGAGCTGTCTCTGGCATTGTCTGCTGCAATTCATCTTGTAATAATAGACTTATATCAATTACAATGTGAACTTGCAAGCTGAATTTCTTTCTATTTTTTTTTTTAACTTGTTTGGAAGTTGTGATCCTCACTTTTCCCAGAGAAAGGGAGAGAAGACTTGTAACAAAATGAGAAGGTAAAACCCAGCACAGAGAATAAAGTCTACTGCAGTGCTGGTGTCATTGTTATTCACTAGTTGTCCTGGTAATCTTGTTCAAGGCCTGCTGGCCACCTGAGCTGGACATGGAAGTAAATTAATTTCATTTAGCTTGTTTAATTCAGCCCTGGGACTTGCACTTGGACATGCAGCTAGTGAAAACATCCCAAATTCTACAAACAAGTATTATTTATTTACTCTTCGTATACATAAAATTGCTTAGTGCAAAACGAGGGGTTGGTTTTGGCTTTTAAACGTTTTGTCATCAAACCTCAAGTTGTTGCTGGTTTTACCAAGTGTCTCCTGATGGTTTTAATATTTACAGTAAAAGACAGAGTGAGAACTGAAAAAATTACAGGCTTTGTAATTTCATGACTGTAGCAAAGGTTTTGCACAAGGCTCCCATAATTAGGAAAGAATAACTACAACTCCCTGACATGATGGATGTTATCAGAAGATGTTTTAAAAATAGGTGAGGAATGTCCAGGGCAGACTTGTCAGGAAAGTCATCTTACAGTGACATGATGTTTGTCGTCTTAGCTTAATCATTTGAAGAAAGCTGAACACAATATTCCAGTGTTTAACAGATCAAGTGTCAATAGATTTAAATTTTACAATGTAATGTTTGCTGTAACGCAGGTGGAATTTTAAATGCTTTTACAGTGCCTGATGTAGAATACTGGGGATTGTAGGAAAAGCTTCCCAAGCCCACATCTCGAGTGCAGTGTGGTTTGCTGAGTGCACTGCTTGCCTGATAAGAGCTTTCTTTTTCACCTGCCACTGACCTTGGATATTAGTGCAGTAACTTTTAGCAAATTATCCCACTATGCCTCGATTTCTTTGTCCATGAAGTGTTGATAATGACAGCGTGTTCCTTTGTAAAGCGCTTTGAGACCCAGGTAATTAAGTGTCAGATAATGGCATTGGAATGTGTGTATAAAGGCAAAATGCACACTGCATGGGTAGCTAAATGAAATGCTTATGAGATAGATATTCATCAGTTCATTGACTGGCTGTCAATCTCCTCCCTAGCTCTGGTCACACGCTATTAAGATATTGAACTATATAAAGATCCTGGTAAACAAAAATGTCAGCACCTCCTGGTCCAGGTAGTTCAGAGTTTTTACACTACAGAACTACTTAAAACAAAAGTGGGTGTGTTTGTTTTTTAGTTTAGTTTTTTTTTTTTTGAAACCATTGATTAAAATGGCAAGAATTTTGATGTTACTTCTTGCAAAAAAAATATTTGCTCATTCACCGTGAAAAAGAATTTTCTTCCATTTTCCTCTAGGAAATACTTCTTCCTGCAAAGAATTATTTGATAAAACTTCTGGTTAATGCAGTCTGCCATCCTGGTGTCTTGTAGAGATGCAGATTTTCTTCTTAGAGACTGAAGACCTACACCAGCCTTACAGGGCAGTGTCCATCCACCAGCCAGTGCTACAAATGTAGGTCCTTTAAAATAGCAAATGGGAAAGTGAGAGCTCCCGTGGATCTATTTCCCATGGGTATGTCTTCTGTTTTCATGGATCTCTCTTTCCCACTGAAAAGAGATAATGTTTGAGTGTTTGTGTGCGTAGATTAGTTCTTAAAGTGCTTATGCAGGGCTGCTGATAGCAGAACCTTCACTGTTCCAGGGGTTCTGGCCTTTGTCCCTCCCATATTTTGGTTTTACCAAAGGTAACATTTTTAACATGAAAATTCTCCATTAGCCCATAGGGAGGGTGGAGAGGAAGGTGCAAAGATAATTTATACTGATATTGCTCTACTTTAGTGCATATAATATCTTGAAGATATCAGTTTTTTTCTGTTCTAGCACAGTCATTCTGCTCCAAATGACTCAGTCTCATTAGTGAAATTCCAGCCAGCCTCTCATGGCAAGGGAAGCAGAGATGACTGATTAGGCTGCTCAGGATTGCAAAGTGCCTGTCCTCTGATAGGAAGAAACTTTGTGATCATCCTCTGCTCCTAGTGGGACCTGCTTTTCTGTTCTTCCTCTGCTCCTTTTCAACTGTCAGGAAAACTGATCCATCAGTCCTGTACCTGATTTTTGGCTACCATACTCTTCTGGTGATTGAGAAGCGCTGGCAGACAGCACATATGAAGGTGTAGGTGCTTTTAGTCCTTCCCGTGGCAGTGAAGGAGCCCCAGAGAGCTCTTGACAGCTTTGAGAGCATCCTGTGGGCTGGGTATGTGCTGCAGCACTCCAGAGCTGTGCCATCACTTGTGCCTGCATTAGGGACTGTGCTAATGAGCACTTTCTTAGCACTTGTCAGAGCAATAGCAGTGCTGTGTGCTAGAGTGTCCAAAACCCTTCCAAGCAGTAAAACTTGAAAACATGTGTGTTTTAAGCAGCAAACACAGCTAACAAGGTGTGTTGATGTGTTTCATCTCATCAGAAGTTAAGAGCAGGACGTGGCACCTCCTTTCTCTTTGTCATGTGTGAAGGGGACAGGAGCACCAGGGAGGATGGTGCTTAAAGTGTCTTTACTTTGCATGTGGCAGGTTGGTTGTGGCCAGCAAGTAATGCTTGATGTCGTGTTAAAGAAGTAGACACTCTCATCTCAGCCAGTTCTAAAGCAAATGGTTTTAATTCAATGAAAGAACAGGCAGTCTAGGTTTTAAACCTTAATATAAATTTGTCATATTGCAAAAGCAGAAGCCCTTGATTTAGATGAATTGATCTGAGAATCCAGTAAATATTTATCTCTTTGCTGTGATTCTTTCCTACACTGAGGATTTCACAGACACTTAAAACTGCTTCAAAGGCTGCTTCAGGTGATTTTTATTCAGTGTTAAGTGTTCTACTGCTCAACATGCATTTGAAAAATACCCCTTATTTAACTTATTTTTCATGACTTTGGATTTAAATTCCTACTTCAGTTGGCTTGAAAATTCTGCCCGTGCTAAACGCAGCCTAAAGTAAAGGTGACCTTTTCAAATTTCCTCTCTCATTGTCGGTATCTTATTCCATACTAAGATATTGCTGTTTTTACTGTATTAGTCCTCTTAGTCTGCACCTCTTCACCTTCCTTGGTGTTGTCTGTAGCACACTGGCATCAGGTGAGTTCACACCAGAAGCAGCTTTGTATCTCAGTGTAATCCTCAGGGTATCATCAGCCTCTGTGAGCTCAGAGTTGTCAGGGCTGAATTGGTGTCCTGCTTCTGGATGCTCCTTCATTTGGATGCTCCTCATGCAATCTGCCTCTTGGTGACCTTGGAAGTTGCCTTGGGTGGGGCTGTGCAACATCACAAGGTCTATAAATCCAGGTTTGGCCTTTCCAGAAGCAAGGGGAAAATGGAAAAAAACCCTGATGCCTTTCTCTTTGAGTGCATAATTAGTTTACCAACTTTAATGGCATTTTAGCCAGAGTAAAGTCTCCTGATATAACCTTTTAGGTAGCTGGAGACCTTTAGCACTTCAGTGACCTAATTACCTCAAATCTGAAAAATAAAAATTCACTGGCTGATTTTCTTTTTTTTTTTTTAGCCCTAAACCTTAATGAAGCCTGTAAATTTTGCATTGGATTTGAAAATATTTTGAAAAAGAGACTATTTCATGTGTTTAAAAAAAATCTTTCTAATCTACAGTGTCACCCCCTACATGTGGATCTGTCAAAACAGCCACCTGCTGTCAGGGTTTGGTCTCATGGTGACACACTTTTCTCTGGTCTATCTCCTGTACTCTGCACTTTGATGGCAACTGATAGGTGTCCTGAAACTTCAGACATACTGTGATTTGAATATTAAATTTTAGACATCATATATTCATATTAGTTTGTGACTAGAGACCATTGGACCTAAAAATAAAGTGTCACAGGCCTGGAGCTGATTAGAAACCCAAGAGAAAGATGAGTTGGATGTTCTTTGGTGCAGAGACAAATGTAGTGCACAGAACACTGCAGAAGGTTTGGACTATCTGCAATGTCTCAAGAAAAAAGTTATGATTAAGATAAAATGATGTTATCTAAGTGATAGATAACAGTTGATTCAGAGGTTAATTCCAGTTATGAGCAATATCCTAGGAAGGATTAAAAGAACCTGAAAGCATGGCTTCCTCCAACCTTTCCATTCTTTTTTCTTCACCTTCCCCCTGCCTTTGCTTCCCTCTTCACACCCACCTGCTCTTTGCCAGTGCTGTCTATAGAAACACCTTTCAGTGCTGGTAATATGAACCTCTCCAGATAAAAAGCCCTTTAAAGTAGCCACTAAAAAGCCAGGAGGAATAAAAGCCTAGCTGTTCTAAAATGAGAATGGTAAAACACTGATTGAAAAATCGTGACTGGCTCTCTCCTGGATATGACAGGATATAATAATCAGCCCATCTTGCTGAAAGGCTCTTGAGTGCCTGGGCTTCACAGCCACTAGGATGGAGGGACAGGTAGACAGGCAGTGGGGAAACAGCAAACAAAGATGTCAAAAGTAAATAAACCTTAGAATAACCACCCAAGAGCGAATTCACCCTTATTGTCTTTGCTACAAAGAGTTATTTACCTTTGGGCAGCAAGCACAAAGTAAAAAACAATAGGGGAAAAGTTGCTTTCTAGCTGCTGGCATTTATTTGTGGTTGGTTCAGAAAATGTGCTTGAATGTTGTGTGCAGAGATTTTTGCAGGTTCATTCTTCCCCCCCACACACCAAAAGGTGAGTGAGCAGACCTTGAGTCTCTAGGAACATCTGGGTTCTATTTCATGACTCCTGATGGTTTCTGTGACCGTGGGCAAATTTATTTGGGTTTGCAGCTTGCTTCAGTGCAGTGCAGAGGGATTTGAGCTGGATCAGTCAGGTAATGTGGAGGAGTTCAGCCTCTGGAACCGTGACTGGGCTTTGACAACACCCAGTTCATGAAGTGATGTAGCTCTGAATGCAGCCCCTATATTACAAAAGCATCTAGGTAATGTGGGGTTTTGACTGATTTGGCAGAATATCCAGCAGATCATTATGGTTTTAAAAATCATTTTGCCAGTGTATTTTGGGCGTTTTTCAGAGTGAAGTTGGAGATGGTCACTATGCATCTCATTCTCTTCTCAACAAATAACTCTCCCTTTTTTTAACCTTCCTGTGCTTGGAGTGAGAGGTCAAGCACTTCTGCCTTCTGCTGTGCTTTCTCACCCATCCTCAAAAACGTTTGGACTGATGCAGGTTTCCAAAGAGATACAAACAAGAGAACACAAACAAAGCTGAGTTGACTGTGGCTTTCTACTTCAGTGCATTAGTCTTGCATGTCATTGCTGATTGCTGTTACTGCCATGAAGTGTTCTTGGGGATTGTCATTGCAATGTTTCTTATAAAAGGTAGGAAGTGGAGTTGCCTTGAGCAGCACCTCAAGAATTGTGACTGACAAAGTCAAATTTAGGTAGCTAATTATTTTTGCTGACCTAAACACTTTGACACATGAGGGTGAACAGGTTTTGTCTGTAAAAGAAAAAAGGATACCTCTAGAAATGTGTGTGTACAGCTGTTCATTCAGGATTGAATATAGAATCATAGAATGGTTTGGGTCTTAATGGACCTTAAAGATTATCTTGTACTACACCTTCCACTATACCAGGTTGCTCCAAGCCCCATCCAACCTGGCCTTGGACACTTCCAGGGTTGGGGCAGCCACAGCTTCTCTGGTCTGGTATCTCTAGGTCTGGTTCAAGACATGAACAGTGGTCTTTAAGAAATTATTTTAGCATCAAAGGAATGCCTGTGGTGCCTGTCTTGGTTCCTTTCCTGTCCTTGCCTGCATTTTGTTCAGACTGGATCTTGACATGTGCTTTATGCCAGAGGCTTAAGTGTGGATCTTTAAATGTGTATCCTTTCCTACTCCCTTTCTACAGGAAACTCCTTTCATCCTGTGCCTTGTGTCTCCTTGGGTGTCCTCTCAGTGCTTTTAAGGAAACAGCCACCATCCCCATAGAAATTTGTTTTCTCAGGTGTAAGGACTGCAACAGAATTCTTCTGTATAAATACGATTTTACAGTCGTTTAACAACATTTTCAGTGCTGATGTTTATTTCATCTAAAAGGGGCAAAAGAGTTAATTACATTGTCTAGAAAGAGAGACAGAATCTTGCCAGCAACCACAAGGCATTGCTGCTCACTTCGATATAACTGAGCTCACAGTGGTGGCAGCTGGATTTAATTATAAGTTTGCAACCCTGTGGTTTCAGCAGCAGCTGCTGAAGAATGGATAATGCAAGTAGCCTTCGAAGCCATTCACATTAGAGATAAAACCTTGTCATTCACAGAGACAGCTGACTGAACAAGTATTAAAATGAATAAAGATTTCCCCAGGGAGGTTGCAGGATGAGGTTTGTTTTTTGTCTCTCTGGATCTTGCTCAGATATGTCAGGCATGTGGTGTTTTATTCTGTTTTCACCCAAAAATGAGGCTATTCACAAATAAAAGTCTTAGAGTATCTAATCCAAGCATTGGTTGTGTGATTAACCTAAACAAGTTAGAAAGGAAATAATACTTACTGGATTACTTTGAATTTCTGTAGCAGTCTTAAATAGGTGCTATCCCTGCCTGGAACAGGGGGAAGGATGGGAGGAGGCTTAAACATGTGCTAAAGGCACCTTAAAGTTTCACTTTGTTGTTTTATACAATGATATGTCAGTAATAGGCCACCACAACTGACATCCTCTGTGGCTATAGAAATTATATTTTCATCTTTATGGCTGATGTATTTCAGTTTTTCTAGAATGGAAAATTTAAAATTCTAAAGTGAATTTGAGTTTTATGAAACTTAAACTAAAAGCTACAGCCTCCACAGGCAAATTCAAATATTCTCCAAGGCAAACTGGAGCAAGAGTTTGGTCTAAATGATGCAGAAATTCAACGTTTGATGCAGATTATAGACCTGGTTTCAAACTTGGCTGTAGTGGTGCCATTCAGTATGACATCCTGATACACCTGAAAGTGTTTGCTGGTCTGACTGCTTTCTCCAGGAAGATAAATCTGCACTATTTCATGTATGGATACAGACCCTGTGGTGTCATGTGCAACACAAGGATTTGTCCTAACCAGTTTAATTACCCTTGCTTAATTTTCTCTGCTCAGAAGGGCTTTCCAGCATCTCTGCAATGACAGTAACTACAGTGCAAACCCCAACAATTACTCTGGAAATGTGGAGCAGGTTTTCATCCCTACTCAGTCCAACATTTCCTGCTGTCATTTTCCAGCATCGTTGGGCACAGTCGCTTCCTAAAATGAATTCACATACTCTTAAATTTTGAGACGAGTAGTGATTTGGAATCCTGGAAACCCTTTTCTGTTTTCCCTGCCATGAGACTTGCTGTTCTCTGAAAATAGGCCCTGTTTAAGGTAAGTTTTGGTGGGCACTTAAAAACCTGTGAAAGTTGGGCAAATTCTGGACTTGAGTGTTTCAAAGCTGAGCCTTGCACTGGCCTTTCTTAGACCTGTTCCTTTTTCCCCAATAATAATGAAGCACTGAATTGCTCTGTTTAAAGGAAGTGCAGGTTTATTTGTCTAGGCAGATATCTCATTTCTGCTTTGTCACAGCCCCTTTGAAGGAAGAGGCAGCTGTGGATGAGGTGGTCCCTGGAGGTGCTGGCCCTGTTAGTCTTTGAAATTATTTTGGTTTTGTTGAGTGTCTTCATCATTCTTTCTCCTTTTCCCTCTTTATTTTTTTTTTCCCTATCCTCGCTACTTTCCAAACCAGAAGTTGTGACTTAAATTTTAGATCCAGTTATTTCAAAATTGTTTTCTTCTTCTTTGGGTGCTTTGTAATAACCTTTTCTAAGTACACCAAAAGTTGAAAAGGCCAAATCTATTTCGTGGCCACCTGGAATAAAAGTGGCTACTCCTGCTTTTCAGATGTTGGAGAGATTCTGATGGTGGTACTGAAGTGAGGGAAATGGTGTCTGTGCTATCCTTTTAAAGAAAACTTATTTCTAGCTGTTTCCCTTTTTTTGTAAAATCTAATTGCTTTTGCTTCGCCAAGAATTCACGGGCAATTGCTTTTCTCACTCTTCCCCACACTGCAAGGACAGCTTTTGTGTTCAGGGTTGCTGACCTGAGTCTGTTTTCTCTCCCTGTAATCTCATCCTGTTTTGGAGCTCAGAAAGCTGACAGGAGTTAGGGGAGGCAGTATGTTGGATGTCTTACATCGCTTCCTTCACATGTGAATACTAGAAATCCTGTTAGTGTATAACATAAAGGCTAAATGAGGGGGGAAATAGCACATTTCTAGGACTAGACTTTCCACTTTTCCATCCATCTCGTCTTCCTACATCTACTCCAGTCTAAGATGTATCTGCAGTGTGACTTGTTCTTCCCCCAACCCTTTGCAACTCTTACTGTGGCCTCTGGATCCCTGTGCTGCATTTATGCTGTAAATGATGTAAAAACTGTAAATGGAACTTATTTGGGGTGGTGGAAAAAAGTCAAAATCGAAATGATGTTAAGCCTCCTCTATGTCTTTCTCATCTTGGATCTCTGTACCCTATGGAACATAGTTTTGAAAGTGTGTGTAGTACTTGTTTAACTGAATAGCTCTGTCTGCTTGTTGTGCTACTGCTACAAATAGGGGATGTTTATGTGAGTGATGTTTTCCAAGCTGGAGTGTGCAGTCTTTCCCTTCTGGATCTTTGTACAGTCAAAGAAGTTGAGGGTTCAGTTAAATCCTCCCTTCCCTGTTTCCTTTACTTTGTGGTTAAAATCTGCTTTCATCCACTGGCAGGTGGTACTGCATGAACAGATCTGAGAACTGAATTTGTTTATATGGTGCACAAAAATAATTCCAATCTCCACTTGTAATAATCTTCCTTTGGTTTTATGTGGTGTGGGAAGCAACAGGAGGGAGAATGTGCTAACAGAGTGGATAAGATAGACGTTCATCAGAGGGCAAATCTAATAACTGTGAAATAAGTGAATATATTACAATGCCTGCTGAATTCTTTGCATGGAGAGCAAATCTGTCTGTGGCATGACTGTGCAATTATACATTGATTGCAGCAGAGTTGTACTTCACACCTCTCGAGAATTTAGCCACAGTTTGTTTTGTGTTCCACCTTTGTTCCAGCCAAGTAAACTTGAGACAGAAAAAAATTGCACAATACATGGGGAAAAAATGGAAATAGAGAAAAACTGTAGGTGTAGCTTTGAGTGTTGCTCTCGTCATCATCTTTGCGTTTCAGAGAGCTTTGTGTGACGATCCATTTCTCCTGGCAGTTGTTCATTATCCTGCCAGCACTTGGCATTATCATTCATTCTGACAAGCACATAATAAAGCTGAGAGTTTTAGAGCTGATGAACTACTGTATCTGTGAATAAATAGTCCAGGATCTTTGGGTTGTGCAACTAATTCAATTTCACTGAAAACATTTTCTTTTGGTTTCATCTAATTTTGTATGGAAACGGGATGGCAAATAAAGGAATCCCCTAAAACCTGAACTGCCATCACTCCTCTATCATGGATTATGGCCAGCTTATTGGAGGTGAAGGATAAAGCTAACCAGAAATTTAGACAAGTGGATGAAGGGTAACAAAACTTACTAAAGTCTCAGAGAAAATTATAGTTATCCATCAAGAACAGTTCCAAGTGAAGTTTGGTCAGCACCTGACTCTTCTTTCATCTTCTCAAAATCCTTGTGTATTTTGAGATAAGCATCTGTTGCTGTCCTTATTAAAAATAAAAAAGGTGACATGTTACAAGAATTTTTTTTCCTGTGAACTTGGTGAGTTCCAGCACTTCAGAGTCCAGTAACTCCATCCCAGGAATGCTTCTTTCCACATTCTTAGAAATAAATAAGGAAGACTATCCAAAGAAGAAAGCTTGAACTACCACAAAATATCCAGACCCCCATATTTGTGAATTTTCAGATGTACCTAAACATTCTCCCACTGCATCTTGCTTTTCTGAGAACTCATGGGAGAAAAACTGAGTGAGGTTAAATCTGCTCTGACTTGGTCTTGGTTAACCAGAATTTCTTGAAACAGGGCTATTCTATCAGTGCAAGTTTTCCTTATTAATAGATATATTACTCTTGAGGCCTCTTTATAAATGTTCATTTACATAAGCTTTCAAAAATGCAAATTCAAGGCCAGTATCTTTCTTTTATTTTTAATAGACATATCAGTGTATCAAGTGGAAAGCCTGTATAGCAACAGCACATTCTAATTTATAAATATGAAAGTATACTCCAAGTATATTGGGATTCAGAAGTTGAATATGCTTGAAGTATAGTTCATCATAGTGTAAGTTATAGCCTGGTTACCTTGCACAAGCACCTCTGACTGACCTGCAGTGTAGTTCATTCTCTATACAATTCACTGGATATAATGCCTTGAGTTTTGTTTGCCCTTTATCTTGACACAGGTACTTAGTAACTATCCCCTGATTTATTTTATTGGGCTTGTTCCCTTCCAATATCAAATTTCCTGACGTGGTTGTTTTAAACAGGTCATATTTCTTGCTCTGTTGGGAGGCCCATATTTCTGTCACCATTTCAAAGGTTTTCTGTGTGGTCATTATTAAGCTTGTTCAGTGCTAACAGGAAACCTGTGAGATTTTTAACTAGTGATGGTGAAGAACTCTTGCCCACATAACATACAACATGACAAATGTGCCAGCCTCTTCCTGATGACACTCTCATGTCTGTGGGCTAAATTAGTTGATGACTTACACAGCTTTGCTGCACTGAAGCACCAGGACAAAGGATGGGTGGTTATCTTAATTCAGAAACCACATCAACACGGTTCATGTCTTATATTGTACACCATCTTGGGGAAAAGAAAATAGATATGGCCTCCTGTATGAGAACAGAGTGACTGGAGGTTGCTGTGTCATCATCCCAACTGAGGGACTGGGTATCCCTCCTTTATCCGGCACTTTTGGCAGAAAGAATCCAGCACCTTTCTGAAGTCCCTTTGCCAATGTGATTCAGGGTCATCTTTCAGTGTCTTTCCTTGCTTTCCTTCTGTGTTCAGTCTTGCACAATGTCAGCAGAAGCTGTGAGGCTCAGTGCTAGGTGGCTTTATTTGGTAGTCCCTCGGACATGGGCCAGAGCACGTTGAAATCTCCTGCAGAACACATCTTGTGTTTTATTGCACTGGAGTATGAGTGAATTACATACAGGAATTCTGGACAGCATGTGTGAAGCACCTACTCTCTTCCCCAAGCCAGGAAGAACTTGTTGCTGTTCCAGCAACAATAATCCACAAAGGAAATGTTAAATGACACAGTGTCCTCTTCCTCCCTGAGTCTTCCCTCCTTTGTCCTATTCCTGTCACTCAGCTCTTTGAGATTAATACATACGTGTTTCCCTGGAAGGGCTGAGTACTATATAGACCTTGCTATAGGTTTCCAGGCCTTAAAGAATCCCCAGGCCTTGTGAAGGAAATGATGGCTTTTGGGTGTACCCACCAACAGAACAACAGACATTCCTCAGGAGCACCATCCCCATCCCTGCTCTTGCCCAGTTCATCAGGAACTGTTTCCATTGCTTCTGGCCTCTCACACCCTTTTTGGTGTGGTGGGTGTTTTGCTATGTTTAAACTCTACATCAGGTTTATTTTACTGTGCTAGAGAAAATGAACATTTAACTTTACTTTCTCGGGTCTGTCCTTGGCTTGTTCTGTGTCTGGGACAAGCAGCCCTCAGACTTTTCCTCATTTTACCCATCTATGAAGTACGTGTAAGTGTGGGTTTGGTTTTTTTCCTTAATAATTGCAAAGCCTTTTGGAAGCCATTATAAAGAATTTCATCTGTATGGAGAAACACTCATTAAAAACCTGTTCTGTTCACAATGAAGGAAGTAAGATTCTGTGGTTTAAAAAAACCACGCGTATCAAAATCCTCCAAGTATTGCAGCAACTACATTAAAACTGAGGAGGGCTATTGATTTAATGCACACAATATGATATTGTGCTATGTTAGGCTTTTCTTTTGCTAGAAATGTATTATTGATTGTTTTCACTTTGATCAGATATTAATGACTAGTGAAGTAAGTCTTTATAAGTTGCCAATATCAAGAAATGCTTGAAAACTTTCTTGCCATTTTTGACTGTGGTGCACTTGTAATGATCTCATTCTTTGTCGTGTTTAAGTAAATCATTGTCTTAATTTTCTCGAGAACAGATTTAAGCTGAAAGCACAAGTTTATATAAATGGCAGTACTTTGTGACTTGCAGTTACAATTCAAAGGTAGGAAAATGTGAATGTTGCAAATACTTGAAGGGACTTTGGCTGAAATTACCCTGACTTAGGCTCTTTTCAGCCCTGCTGACTTTAAGGGCGGGATATGAGGCAGCAGAAGACTTGATGCACCATTAACCTCCCTGAAATAGAGGACCTTCTTGATTCTTAGATACTTAGATACTTGCAGCTCCTGCTGAAATCACTGGTAAGTTTAAACGAAACAATGTGATTTCAGGTTAAAACGTGTGAACCTGAAGCAAACTGTGCCAGCAGAATCTGGGAGAGCAGGAGCAAAGCAGTAAAATACCATGTTGTGTATGGTGGCTGTCTCTGGCAGGGTCCCTCCTGACTGCACACACCCCAAGCATGTTTGGAAGCTTCAATATCGTTTTGGCAAGTGATGGGCTGTCCCTGTGGAGTAAATGAGAAATGATCACCTTCTACTACAAGTGCTGGGAGACTTCACACACACGAGGCACAACTGAATCTTTCTGTCCAATGTCTCCAAGCTGGTGCCCAGAGAGCATGGCAGAATAAAAAGTCCATGCTGGTTCAGGTGGAGAGGATAAAAAATAGTCAGAAGGGAGAAGAAGAATTTTGACTTCAGCAGATTACAGTGCGAAGTGATGTGGAGTGGCATTTCTGCAATTATGTGGATCTGGGACTATGGGGGCAGAGGGAATAGTCCTGGAGCCAGAGCAGAAAATTAGGAATAGGAGCCAGGAGAGTGGATGATTGTTTCATTCTTATTCTTATTATTTATAACATTAATTTTTTATAGATTTTTTTTTTTTCTTCCTGACTGACGCCAGAAAGTTCGTGGTCTCTGCTACAAACTGAGGTTCTGGTCTTGGCAGTGAAATGCAGCTTCAGGATTTTGGCCGGTCGGCTTGTTTAACTCTGCCCATCTGTCATCAGCATCCTTTATTCCATGGCAGAGAGAAACAGGGAGTTTGACTTCAGAGATGCTTGTTATGCCTGGCATGTCACTGTTCGTGACAGATCTGATGTACTCATGTAGCAATTAATGGTGGTGCAGATTTTCTTTTGGCACCATCGTGTTTCATGAGTTTTCATCATCCTGCACTTAGTTTGAAGTGAGCAAAATACTGAATATTAGAGACAGAGGAGGCTGAGGCTGCAGTGCCTTTGTAAAAAGCATGAGAGAAGATGTGCAATAGCGTAGGGCTGGCTGGGCAACAAGATTTGTTCTGAGGTTGTTTTCAACATGAGAGAGATGTTTTGTCTTGATCTTGCTCTGCTTTAGAACAGAGCAGAAAATTTCAAGTGTTTATGGCCCTGAAGATCTCCCTTATTTTGCTTCAGATAGAGAACACCTATAACTTTAGAAGACACCTGATCTTGCAGGTGCTGAATGAACCTGAAATGATCATTGTGACTTCTATTAGACTCATCAATAAAATGAAGAGATGTTCAGTCATACAACGTGACATGTCCCTGGTTCTGTGCAAGCCTTGCAGCTTGGCTGTTCCCAAAAACATCCCATTCTGTTACTGAAGGAAAACCCTGTGGTTTTGTGATCCATAACCCCTCCAGATGGGCTCTTAGGGTTGTTGCAGACCAAGGATCTCCAGCAGCCACCTGCATGAGCTGCTGAGCAGCTTTGCTCTGCACGAGCATGTTCCTCCTCTGTGTCTCATCAGAACTGGATTTCAGCTCATGTGTTTTCTGTAAGATACTTATTTTATTGAATGATCTAAAATCTAAACAAGCTTGTTTTTCTTGGAAAGTTCTCAATAGCCTTTATTGTATATTTAATTCTACTGGTGTTTCTGGAAGATCTGATTGGCATCATCCACTGTAGTGGGCCTCTTCTCATAGATGGTCAACAGAATGGGTTTAGTACAGCATTAAAATCTCCTCTGCTGAGAATGTAACTACTTTGATTTTAATGTAAAACTGGTAAAATAACACACTAAGTTTAACTACTTTGCCTCAGAATGAAATTCAATATAAATATTTAGGCTAAAATATGAAATATTTTAAAGCAAGATACAGTATTCAGCATCTATTCACGTAAAATAAGGGAATAAAACAAAGATAATCTTTATCTTCACCAAATTAAAAAATCCACAATGCTGATCTCACTTAAGCCTGTATAAATAATGACTCTGAATTAATTTTGGGTTTATGTTTATTCTGCAACGTGCTTGTCTGACAGCTGTTTATGTGCAGTTGTAGCTTTATAGCCCATTTCTGCTGCTGCTGATGTGAATGTCAAACCCGGCTTCCTTCACTGGAAGGAGAATTGGACCCATCTGAAGAGTGAAACTGCAAGTTTTTTCTTTGTAAGAATAAATTGCTCCAGAAAACCTTCCTGTCTGGGTTTTCAGTGTCTAGAATGTGTTTTCCACATTCGAACTGTAACGAGTAACAAGTTGAAACTTGCATTATCTTTGCTGGTTTTACTGACTATTACAACATATTTCCAAACTGTTTTACAGGCATAATATTTCAGGATTTTGCTCATTGTAGCCTTTAAACTGAAAAATGGCCTTCTAGAGTGGAGCTGTCCAAGTGCAGTTTGGCAGCTGTTCCTCTGCAGACTTGTGTGCGTCTCACTTTAAATCCTGCCGACCGAGTTATTCCATATTGCATTACAGATTTCTTATATAAATAACTTTAAATCTCCCGGGGACTGAAACAACAGTTCTGGACCGTGACTTTTCTGATCTTTTATGCCTTTGCTGGCAGTGATATGTGTATGGGTCCTGACTCAGCTACTGCACTCTTCTGCCTGCTTTTTTTTTTCCCCCCTTCTTTTCCATTATTAATATCAAAGGATCACTTAGTTGCCTCAGCCTAGGTCTGCACACCCCATTTGCTGGTCAGTTTTGGTCTTCCAGCCTGGAAGGTCTGGATCATCTAAGCTTTAGAAAAGCCTTAAAGTAAATCCTTAATATAGGAACGGATTCCTTGGAGCTTGGACTTTATTTTATTCCCATTGCCAGTGCTATGGGTGACAGCTGAAAAATCCAGTAATAGTAGTTTCAAACCAGCACTATTTAGGTTGTTTTTCCCAAATACTACTTCATTCCTTCTCTCTTTCCCTGCTGTTGATAGAGATGGAAGGGACAGATGTTAAATGTGGTTTAGTCACTTCACCATTTGCATAACAACCAAGAGCATGCACTAAAAATCACTTTCTGCCTTACTATAACATATTATGAAAAAATGAACAAATATATTGAAAATGTCAATACCTTTTAATTAGCAATGCCAGTATTCTTGCAGTGAACATCCCCTGTGGAAGAATTATTATTTAATGCCTTCTTTTGGGGCGTGGGGGAGTGGATCTGAAGATATACTTTAGTAAAAGCCTTTTTTTTGACAGAGTACATATATATAACTGCAGAGCAGTTGTGATGGGTGTCACTGAACTGAGTGATTGATTGGTGTCTGTGTGACTTTCAAAATAAGTTAGAGAATATTTTTTTAAAATAAGTCTTTCTGGTTTCAATAAAGAAGGAACGAGCTGGTTTTAGATGCTGTGAGAAATTCCTAACAGTTTCTTGATTTTTTTTTTTTTTCCCCAGCCACCCGTGTTACAAGGTAGAAATTCTGTTTTATTCCAATTTTTAGGGTTGCCTAGGGCACTTAGTAAAGTCCATATTGTTTGTTCATGACTCTGCTGTGCTCAGAGGTTGTCTTTTAATGGATATGTAACTTGGAGGGGGTGTGTGTGCCATGTGTATGTACACAAATATTATCAAAAGGTAAGAAAAAAGGTTAATTCTGTAAATCTGCAGAGTTTTTTAGTGAATCTTAAAGGTAAGTAAATGGTGTTTCTCTGCTCTGCTTGTTTACAGAGTAACTCCAAGTTCACTATTGCTAAGTAATCCCTGTGCATTCTGAATATATAAAAAGAAATTCTTTAAAGGTAGCTCTTCCCAGCTGACCTCCTGACAGATGCTTACAGAGAGAGCAGGACCTTTCCAAGACAAGCTTTTTACAGAGGATCTGTTTCTCAGCTAAGAGTCCTTTAGGACTAACGCTTCAGCACTAGCCTGGATATTGAAATCTAGGCACCATTAGCTGGAGTGTCCCAATTACTTTAATTGACACCAACATATTTGAGGAGAGAGGCTGTTTCCAAGGTTACCAGGATTTGAATTACAACATCACTTTTTAAAAAGAAGAAGAAAAAAAAAGATAGAAAAAGTCACCCTCCCTCTAAACTCCAGTCCTATTAAAAGTCAAAGGAATCATAGAGTGGAGTAGGCTCTTCCCAGTGCTGGTAAATACGGTCTTAAGCAAAATTATCCAATGTCTTATCTAATGCTGTGGCCACTTTGATTTGATTTATTTGCAAAGTACCAGTGTTATGATTAAATGCTCTTAAAGGATCGGTTTCTGGATTATAGCTGCAGCCACTGGGGAATATTGTGGAACACTTTCCTCAGTGTCAGATCCATGTGCATGTCTGGCACTAAAAGAAAACACATCTTCTCTCATCACCCGTTTTCAGGAGAAATGTGTGTTGCAGTCGATAGAAATGAGAGTTGAGGCTTCAGCTCTGTTCTATATTAATGTTAAAATGTTCTTCTTATTATAAGTTGGCCTAATTCTAGAAGTATAGTGTCTTCCAAACACTTTTAAATAATTCTTTAGAATAATTTCTGTGCTGTGATGCAACTCTTAGTTCCACTGCTGCATTCCAACATCTGTTTCCCTTTAGTGGGAATTTCAAACACTTGTCCTCAAATTTTTAGACTATAATTTTATCCAGTTTTCCAGGGCCCAGCACTGGAAATGGCAGCAGGATGGGTGTGAGTTTTAGGCTGCTGTGGATTACAAGAGGAGATACAAGACAAGTTAATGCTTAAAGGTTCTGCCTCAGTTGTCCTTCTGCCCCGCTGCTGCCACTTTATTGTGAATACTGCACCATAATACAAAGAACAGGAGTTTTCTATGACATCTGGAGCTCCTTGTCTGGTTGGTGGCTTTCTTTCCTCCATAATGTAGTTCCATATTAGAGCCACCCATCCCTCTGCCCTGCAGACCCTCTTCTCCTCCCCAGGCTCACCAGCAGTCGTGGAAACATTAAGGACCTGCCAGTGGTGACTGTAAAGGAAGACAAAATGTTGGAAGGATGGAGAGAGAATGCAGCAGGGGAGCATCTATAAAATATACATTAATCTCTGTCCTCTGGCAGTCAGCTTTGCATTTAGTTTGGGGGATGAACATTGTGGGAATTGACTCAGCCAGTGCTGGAGCTGAACACTTGCTGTTTTCTCCCCTTCTGTTGCCTTGTAGACTAAGTTGTGCTTAAAAGTTCAGAGGATCGTTTTGTCCTTAATTCTGTGTTTTCTGCAGTGGTCTAATGGAGAAAGTCTCTCTGCCTGTAAGTTCAGCCAATTAACTTTCTGTGAACTCTCCTGCGAAATTTTCCTCTCTTTCCATCATTGTAAATCAGGAGCAGCTTTACTGGCCCCTGCCTGAAATCACTTTATGTAGTTGAAACTGGAGAGTTTGAAAACTAGTTTGCAAAAGGTTTTGTGGCAGGAGTTGCCTTAAGAGAAGGAGCTTTTAGTCCTCCTGTGACAATGCTATGTCAAGTACATAGCCTGTGTGTTGTGGAACAAGGATGGCTCCCCAGTTAATTTATACCTCAGTATCTCCTGTAGATGTGATATCTCCCACTGGCTCAGCTTTCTGGTTGAACAGGTCCAGCACCATTTTGCCTAATACTCTGGCAGGCCTGCATTCCCAAAATCCCTCACTTTTTGGAGCATAAAGCAGCAAAAGGCACTGAAAGCCTCGGTGCTGGTTCAAAGCTATTGATAAACGTCTGGACATGGAACGAGAGAAATTGTGACATCTCCAGAGCAATTATGTAGCTGTGATGAGTTTAAATAAAGTTCAGTAAGACACACTGGACTCCCAGATCATCAGTCATCTATGTGGATGAGACTGTAATTGTTGCAGGCACACTGTCCAGCTCTGGAACACTCTGGTAAGGAATTGTTTTCAAGACAGGTTTATCATCAATTTTATTGTGTAAGAGTGAAACCAATTCTTTCTTATTGGACAAAGCTGAAATATCCATGGATCTTATCCAGGGGATATCTTCTTTTAAAGCCATTTTGGGTTATATCAGCTTTACTGAACTATAACCATTAAGGAACTAAAAGGCTGTTCTTGGAGCCTGAGATCTTTTCATTGGAGAGGTGGAGAATGCCACAGTAGGTGGGAAGGGCTTGTGAGAAGTTTCTTTTCTAGTCCACAGTTCAGGTGTTTATGTTTACAAGAGGAAGTTATTTATTAAATGAATCTAGATTTCAGACTATGTTTGGCCAGTAGAAGAGGCAACAACACCCTCTGAACAGCATAATAAAAATAAGGCATTTAATTTTTTAACATCTTCATTAAGTGAAGCTTGACGGTTCTAGACATGTGTGCCATTACTCTTTTAATCATATAAATGATACATACACAGAAATGATCTGGAATTGGAATGATTTAGTGTTCTTTATGCCACTTCTGTGAAAAATAGCCTTTTCTTACAATCTTTTAGAGCTCTGAATAGAGGATTGCATTCCTCAGTGTTGAATTGGAGTTTTTAGGCACTGTGACATGTAGCAGAAGGCTTGTGTTGAGGACTGGATAAATGCTGAGCAAAAAGTCTGTAGAGAGAAGGCTGACCAAGAAAAGACTCATTTTCTTTGTTAAACCAAATCTACCAAGAACACCTTCTATTGAGCATATTTTCCTTAATTTTAAAATTCAGTCACCTCTTTCGTTCTATACAGAACTGAGCACTCGGGATAAATGAATTGTAAATAAGACCAATTCCTTTAACTGCAGAGGTACACAGTGTTCTTCCAGTGCTTTTATACTGGGACCAGTATAAATGTTGGGCTGGGACCCAGTGCAAGCTGTACCAGCAAGGAAGTCTTTCTGAATGTGTCTGAAAGGGTGTTGGATGCAAAGTGACTGTGGCAGTGCAGCCCTACTGTCTGTGTTTGCCTAATATAAAGGCCAGGAAGGTGCAGAAACACTTTGTAGCCTTGTTAAAGGCTGGCACAGATCCCATCTCTGGAACTATCCCATATAGAACACAGGTAATTGAGACTTAAATTGTGAAGTGGCCAGAGGAGAAAAGCACAGAGTGCAGTTGCAGCTATTTTTTTTTTTTAAGAATACCAGTTAGAGATCTTATTGCAAGAACTTAAAAAATGATAAATTATGAATGTTTTGAAACATTTTTAAAAAAATATTGTGTCTTTTTAGCAAATGTGTTTGTGTACACCTCACAGACATGTTTTAGGAGCTGCTTATCAAATCCATGGAGGCTGTTTAGTCACCTGGTGAGACACCTCCCAATACCCAGCCATGATTTCCTGGTTCCAGTTTCACAAAAATCATGTTGGGGAAGTGGAGAGAGATTGCAAACTTTTATTTTGTTCCAACCCATTGAAGAATTGCTTTAACATACTTCATCATTTACCTCCTCATTTGTATTCAACTGCTGTTCTGGGATTTGCCAGACTCAAAGGTTTTTCATTTTAGTATTTCTCTCTTTGTTAAAAAAAAAAAAGAAAGGAAAAAAAGAAAAAAAAAGATGTAGTAGCTGGTTGCATGAAGTCATGGCTCCTTAGAATTGATGGAAAAGCACTCCTTGACTGTAATGAAACTGAGTTTTCCTTTTGAAATCTGTTTATAATTATGAAAACAAACCTTTCCTTTTTTATTTTTTTTCTCTTTGCCTTCTCCTCCATCCTTGCTTGACTTTTCAGCCCCGCTCACTTGCATCATATTCAAATGCAATTTGTAGTAACAACAACAAACTTTTATTTCTGTTGCATGACCAACTTAAGGGACCCACGAGAATCATTGAGGCCAACTCCTGGCCCTGCACAGGACCATTCCCAACAGTCCCTGAGAGCATTGTCCAAACCCTCCTTGAGCTCTGGCAGCCTTGGGGCCGTGACCACTGTCCTGGGGAGCCTGTTCAGTGCCCCACCACCCTCTGGAGGAAGAACTTTTTCCCAATGTCCAGCCTAAACCTCCCCTGGCACAGCTCCAGCCATTCCCTGGGGTCTTGTCACTGGTCACCAAAGAGAAGGGATCAGTACCTGCCTTTCCTCTTCCCCTCATGGGGAAGTTTTAGGCTGCTGTGGGGTTTCCCCTCAGTCTCCTCCAGACTGAACAGGGCAAGTGCCCTCAGCTGCTCCTCATTTGGCTTCCCCTCAAGGACCTTCACCATCTTCATAGCCCTACATATTCAAATTTTCTCACAAATTCTGTTGCCTTTTGAAGAGGAGCAATAGCCCAACAGTTTTTGATGCTGACAGCGAGTAGAACATGCTTGACAAGTCTGAAAAAACACGCTTAAGTTATCTGTTCATCCCTGGAGTTGTTGCTGAAGGGATCTGCAGTCCTGACTGAAGGTGTTAGAGTGTATGTAAGTCTCTAAGATCTCAGCCTAAATGTCTCACTGAGCACTCAATTGTCCTACTGAAAGTAAAAACAAATTAGGACATGCTGTAAGCTCAGAAGCAGTTGGTAGAGTTGAAGCCTGTTTTACAACTATAGTGTTCTGCTTCCCCAGCAAAAACTTTTTGATGTCTTCTTAGGAAAACTGATTCTGGATACAATGGCCAACAGGTATTTGAAGAAAGCAGATAGCAGTGTTTTCTAAATTTGTCCACTGTAAATAAATAAAGCCCAGTGGTTGCTTTAGCCAGCATTGCTGTGTGGAAAGCCCTGGGTTTGTGGTGCCTTTGTAAAGAGGGAATTGGATGTACAAGTTCCTCCATTGTTAGGTAACCTCAGCAACCAGCTCCTCTGAAAGTGAACATGAAAGGGGCTCGTGTCTCTAGACATTGCCTCGCTGCAATTGCGTTTCTATAACAACTTGAGGAATCATTAATAAATTTGAAACACAGCTTCTCCCCCTAAGCGTTTCTTGCAGCAGAATGGGGGCTCGTACCGGATTTCAAAGAGAACATCATGTCTACAATTTATTTTCTGAGCAAAATACATTTCTTTCTGCAGCAGAATTGAGCTGATACACTGTAATAAAAAGCCCCTGATGGCTTTAAAATTTGTCCAGTGGGTAGCTTGCTTAAACAAGTAATTATCTCTAACCTTCTGTAAATTATTAACTCCTTAAGATATAAAAACATTTATCTGTTGAACTGTTTTTGCAAGGTTTTCTCTTCCTATCTTATTTTTCCTCTTCTCTTGTATCTGGAGATTCAAAAATAACTGAAGATCTTGCAGGTTTTTATGCCCACTTATTTTTATTTTTAGTTTTTTTGTATTGCTCACCTCTTAGGATGAATTTTCAAAGGTTGCTTGAGAGAAAATTCATTAATGATGCTTTTTTGAGATATGTATTTCATGGGATTATAAAAAGCAGCTTCTGATCCCATTTTTACTACCAATTTGTTCTTGGGGTTGTCAGATAATTTGTCTGTTCCTCAGTTTCTGAAATAAAACTGAGCTTATCTTGTAATGAGGTGTTTGGCAACTGTTACATAGCTAACGAGAATGAGGAAGGGTAGTCACAAAAGAGTTTTAGAAACTCTTGTAACCTTGTGCATATATAAAGATATTATGGTTTTTCAAAGGTTTTACCTTTGCGACTGCCATCCTTTAAAACAAAAAAGAAAAAAGCCAACATGCAGAAAACTGTTTTCTAGATTTTATTTGTCTCATCTCTAAGTTCCCCAAAACTTTAGGAAGAATAAATATCATTAAGGTACATGCTCAAAGCATTTATGCATATTGCAGCATCTTCCTGTTTGTGCTTTGACTTGGTAATGCTGCATCTGTTCACTGGTCATCATTTGCAGAAGGATGTGATTTAGGGCTGTAATTAATATTGGGCAGTGCTCACACTAACCTGACTTTCAGCTGAAATTATTCTTCCAATTTAATTTTAGAGGTAGTAGATCTCGTTGCAGGTACACAGTCTCCCATAATAATGGCAAAATTTCCTTGGTGCAAGCGGAATGTTCTGAAGAGTCTGTAATTATGACAGAGGTTTGATCAATATTTATTTCCTCTCAAGATATACTATGGCTTTCTGGGTGGAGAGCTGGTGAAGTGATTTACCTCCCGTAGCACTGCTGTGTTGAAATGCACCGAGCGCGGCATCATAAAACCAGATAAGACAGTTAATCTAAAAGTCCATTGTAGAATAAGAAATGTTATTATTATGGCCTATGTAGAACGGTCCAGTGTGTTCCTAGAGAGCAGCTCAGATGATTCACACAGTCCTTGTTTCCATTATGGCTGTCCCCGATGAGTAATGGGGTGCTGTCCAGAACACAGGATTTTTACAGCTCCTCCTCTTTGTGAAAATCTGTTGCTCTGCACCAGCTCTGTCTGCTGTTATTTCAATGTCTCAAATATATCCTTTCAGAGGACAAAAATACACAGGCATTGCTGAGGGAAGTTGAGAGGAGCTCTGCTAATTCTTCTCTTGCATTCACTCAAGTTACTGAGATCATCTTGGGATGCAGAGCCCAAGTCCCTCCATTGCATCTCTGTTGCTGTTGAATATAAAACACCAACGTGGAGCTGTCTCTTGTTTGCCCTATAATTTTCAGCCATTGACTCTGTTCTATGATGCCCTCAGGAGGTTATTAAGAAAGTAACTAATTACGAGAATCCAAAGTGCAGTGATAATCGTTTGCCATAAACTGCATAATGGAAGGATTTTGTAGATTGTTAAAGCTCATTTTAACATTCTTTATTTCATGTTCTGCTTTGGATTAATGCAGAGGCATTGCAGACAAAGAATGGATGGTTGCTGCTGGATTCATGAACTTTGGATCAGGGTGGATAGGAGTCAATGAATAGAAGCAGATGGTTCCTATTGGGCAAACGGGGTCTGGGAAATCAAATTAGTGTGTATTTTTACTCATTTTTTTTGCAAATAGTAAGAACACCAGTCATGATTTCAAGGTCTCTAGTGTGCTTTTACCAGATGCTTCCAGTGCAAAACTCTTACTCTTTCTGGCAGTAAGATTAATGCACTCTGCCTGCCCAGCATACTCTGTTCTCCACAGTTAGTAACATTAGAAGACTAGAAAATACTGGTAAGTGTAATAAAACCCTTTTAGCATAAGCAAGTGCGTTGTCCCTCAGTGTGATATTGAAGGGGGTTGAGATGGTTCACTGGAAAATACTTGATATATCAACATACAGACCTGCCAAATCACAAAGGTTGGGTGGAGGCCAGAAGGAGAAAGAGGAGCATGTTCCTGATGATTCGGGGGGAAAAAGGGGGATAAAAAATACAAAGGTCATCAATCTCTATTGAAAGATGCAAAGTAGTAGATTTATTTCTTGTTTAACTCATAGGGATAAGAAGCATGTAAAAATTTTTGTGGTATTTCACTTAAACATCATTACTGTGGATTTCAGTTATGGATGAGGTTCTGAGAGTGGTGAAAATACAAAGGGATTTTGCCTATCACTGCTCAGAATTACACCTTAAATGTAAAAGGAAGGTAGAAAACCAATGAAATTTAAACTGCTTATTGGTTTAGGTTGTGTTTTTGTCATGCCTGTGACATAATTGTTGAGTTTCTTAGTAACAAAGTTGCTGCAGAGGTTTTTGAAGGTGGGCAGTGATTTAGTTCTGTTCAGGGAGAGTTGTGTCCCTGCCTGGTCCCCCAAGGTGAGAGACAATGTAAGACAATATGCAAGGAGAGAGGTTTGCTTTTATTTTTATCATATGGGTAATGAAGTCTGACATCTTGATTGATGGGACAGAGCTGTTGGAGACCTTGGAAGTGTGGTAAGGCAGGAAAATATATGCTTGATGTCTCAGAGAGGAAGGAGCCAGTAGAAAGAAGAGCACCAAGATCTGGCTGCAAATACCACTTAGCCAGACTGGGGGTTTCACAGGTCTGTGTGGATGTGAACAAGGGAAGTTGCAACACTTGGACTCACAATAAAATTAAAAAAATGATGTGCAGGTTAGCAGATAACCTCACAGAATGGTGATGTACCTGGTAGGTAAAAGATACAGCAGTTTTTTTCACCCCAAATAATACCCAGACAGAAAACATGGCAACCCCGTTCTCCCCACTGCAATTAGTCCTCAAAGGCATTGGAGATCCCTTTAAAACACCTAACCAAATTGTTAATTAGCTTGTCCATTCAAAAGTACATATGTAAAAGTCCAAGGAAATAATTGGAATACCTGGAATTTCTGTGGGAAAACAGGATTATAATTTTAACTCTAGGTAAGAGCAAACAGTAAGCTAGCTCCTGTTTTGAGCAGAACCATGTGAGAATTAGAAAAAAGGCAGATGAATCTGATAAACCAAATCTCAAGCAATTCATTTTGGAAAAGCTACCCCAGAGACTGGATGGATCTTAATCTAGAGTTTTCCTCACTGTCAAGTGTTTGCTCCCCTTTGTCACCTGCAGCAGGGTCTGTCCTCACATTTTATTTCTCCTTTTGATATTTTATTGTTGCTACCAATTGTTTTGATCTTCACTTTTCCCACCTTGTCGGTTTGAGAAAATTCATCAAATGCCTGACCATGACCAGAACTATTAATCTTTTGTGCTTCATCATTGAATATTTTTTGTATCTTCTTTTCTAAAGCGAAAACATATTTAGCATCAGACCTGTGTGGCTGACACATTCCCCTTTCATAAGGATTCTTTATTTTGGAAGTCCACTGAGACTTGCAAATAAATTGAGTTGACCTGTGCAGCTCTCTGTGTGTTTGTCTCCTGCCTGACCCTTCCCTCACGCTGCCAGCAGAGAGATTTGAGGGAATATGATTATATAGGAAAGCAAATCCTCTGTTTGTAATTGCTTTTAATTGCTGTTGCTTGACACAAAAAAGTGCCAATATTCCTTTTTTTTCCCCCAGAAATATTTTTTTTTCTGCAGGAACTTTTGTTTAAAATTATGATCTCAGTTGTTGAGTGACTGTGCCATGACTAGTTCCTAGCTACTATAATTAGCAGCTAATTAGAAGCATTGATTGCATGTCTAACACTGCGTCTATTCAGGAGCAAATGTACCTTTTCTCTGGCTCAGGTGAAATGAGCTCAGTGTTTTGTTATTCTGCCCTGTGATCATCCCCCCTGCACCGGGAGCTTTCCCTTTCATGTGCTATCTGCAGGAAATTTGTCTCTGTCAGCAGCGTTCCCTTGCTCTGCATACCCAAGGATGTGTCTCTGTTTTAGGAGAATTAGTCGGTGTTGTGGGGGGAAGTCTCAGAGGAGGAATTTGTCCAGCCATTTGGGTCAGGAATCTCATCCCTGTACAGGATTTTCAATCCAGTATTATGCAAAGACTTGCAAACTGGAAGATGTAACGTGCTGTAGACAAGGGGGATGTTTATTAATATACTTTGCCTGTGCAAGCTGCAGATAACAAACAACAATAACTATGCAGTGTCTGATACACAGCTGCCAGTAAACTGGGGTTTTTGTTTAAAAAAGGTGATCTAGATAACATCTCACAAAAACTAAGAGCAAGGATTTTCATTTCAAAATTTATGTATATTCTGTCTTCCTTGGATGTGAATCACTAGTTAAATCCCTATATTTTTTTTTTTCTGTGTCAGTCCTGATAGTGGTACTTTCAGGAGAGTTTTTATGTATGAAACTTAGGAAACAGTCATTTTAATGACAAATTCTTTGCTGTATTAAGATACAGTTTTATTATTTCTCTGTGTAGACAATGCTGAATTATTTTCCCTTTCAAGAAGCCTCCTGTGAAGTGAAAGAAAATGTTAAGTACTTCAGATAGCAAGAGCAAAGCTAAAGGTTGAATGGAAATCTCTGCCTTGCTGCTGCTGCTGACAGTGGTTCTGATATTTCTCTGGCACTTTGTTTACCAGATGGAAATATTTCATCACTGATAACTTTTTCTGTTTGTCACAAAAACCAGAATTGGACTTCATCTCTTTTGGCCATGGGTAGTAGAATTAATACAAGGAGAGTCACACAGTGGTGCCGAGAAGGCTGGAAAAGTTGGCACTTATTTTTTAAAGAAAAATGAAATTACATATGTGAAAATGAAACTTTTTTTCTCCTCTTATCTTAGTGTTTCATCACAGACCTTGCAACTCACATTTTCTCTGTCTGATGCTTAAGGTTTTGATATGATAACTCATACTGTTCTACAAACTTGAAAGCTCAAGGAAATGCCTGTAAGCACGTATTAATGATACAGTTTTTCTGGATTAAATTCACTTATCTCCTCTTTTAGGAATGATATAAGTCTGAATTCCTAAATCTGCCCAATTACTCTCTGGTGCAATGTCTTCTTTACGCTTCTGATAAAGGGAAAGTGGGAGATGTGACTTTATTTAAAACAAAATGAATGTTTAGGAAAAGAGAAGTGTCGGAGTTTTCATGTGTCCTGTAGGAGCAGAGAAGATGATTTTGCTGATATACCTTGACTGTTAAAAGGTGCAAAATTTGAAGTCTTACCTAGTCTGATACCAAATGTACAATGTTAATTTTCTCTGTGTATGTTCTGAGTGTTGGCTTGAGGTTTTTTTTAAGCATTTGAGACAGGAAAGTGCCCACAAGGATCTTACTACCCTTGTTAAGACTCCATCCCTCTAATTACCAACAAAAGTGCCCTATCAGCAACATGCACAATGGTCACAGTACAAATCCCAAATATATTTAAAGCCCTAACTCCACTCAGCCTGCATTTTATTTAATATTCCTTGTAAGCATGATTCTTGTGAAAAGAGAAACAGAACCATGTGAAACATCAGCTCTGGATCCTTCCATCTGTCCCAGAGTGGGAGTAGGGACACTGCCTTCCAAGTTACTGGACCACCACCGTGCCTCAATCATGCTGTCCCTGGTGGAAACCCTTCCCTTCAAGCAGAGAGTGCCTTTGTTCCCACTTCAGGCTTCCAGTAAGGCAATTTGTGAAAATTGGGGTTATTTGCAGCGTGGGGAGGTATTAGCTGTAATCTGGGTTAAAGCCATGTAACTTTGGAACTGGTATTGGGAGCACAGAATTTATTTGACTAGGAGCCATAGTTCTTTTCAGCATTTTTAGAATGATGTAAACCTAACAAATGGTGGTTATCTTTATTTCTTACCACTATGTTACAAACAGTGGTACTTCCAGCACTATACATATTTGAAAGTTCAAAGGCTGTTTCACATTAAACAGCTTTATTCCCTGAAAATGTATTCTTGTACCGTTACTGGAATCTCAGACCTCCCTGCTTGGTCATAAGTCCTCTAAGCTTCCATCACCTCTTTGCAATGATGCTTTTAATGAGACTCTGCAGTTCACATCTGGCTTTTACTACTGTGGATGTGTGACAGAATACAAAGGGTTCCTTGTTTAAAAATGAAGTCCTGAGGTTTGTAAGAAAGCAGTAGAAGTTGAAAGTGACTCTAAACAAAATCCATTTAAAATGGATTCAAGTCTACAAGAGTGTTTCTTGTATATCAAAGGCTTTCATTTCTTGTTTATGATAGGTAAAAACTGTGTAGGTCATTGCTTGGTATTGTTTTGCCCTTATTTCAGTATATTAATGACTGATAACTTTAGGGTAGCATCTATATTCAGTAAATCTATTTATCCATGAAGAGCCAGTGAGTCTACATTCTCTGTACAGCAAAGTATCTTTATGTTTACACAGCACCAGATATTGCTGGCCTTTGGTGACAGGTAGTGAATAATATTTGCAGTGGGAACAGAATAACCTTCTGTCTTATGGGCAGACCCCTCAGAAAAGGGTTGAAGCTCCCAGACACCACCAGTCAGGAGGCAGAGAAGGGCAGGTCCGGGAGGGGTTTACTGGCTGATGGATCCAAGCAGTTGGAAGAGGGCTGGATAATCCCACAAGCCAAAACCTCTCGTGCTTTGGAGAGGGGAATAGAGCAGGCATTTGGGAGAGAACTTTTCCATCCGAGTGTGACACCTGCGGAGCGACTGCCATGGCAGTGGGGAGCTGTGGAGGGTGTTATCATCCCTTGGGCTGTTCAACAGAGGGGGCTTGCACAGAGTCCCCTTTGCAAAGTGCAGAAGTAATTTTTATAACTCACTGGCAATCTTGCAGAATTCCACCATATGTTATGGGATGATATGTAGGGAGAGCTGGGGGAGCTGAGGAGGCCTGGTCGGGGTTGGCGGGGCTGTGGGATTGCTTTGCGTGGGCTGAGTTGGTGGGTTCTTTCTGCTTTGCTGTGTTGTTGTTGTTTTTCACCTCCTACCGCTTCTTTCTGGTTCGTTTGAACTAATTCAGAATGGAGGCAGTTTCACACTGCTGTGTGCTCTCAGCTGGGTTAGCTTGGTATTCCCCCCACACAACTTGTTGCTCTGTTTTAGCTAATTTAGCCAACCTGCATCTGGGAGCTAACAGGACACAAAGCTTGTAGGAATTGATGGAAGTGGCAATTTGCTGTGCCATGTTGGCAGCTTGCTTGATTTTGTACAGGTTCTTGCAGCTGAGACCTCTGAATGATCCCATATTTGTGCTGATTTCAGACAGGCTGACAGTCAGGTTGTGTCTTTTTGTACTGCCCTTTGGTCCTCTAATTTTACTTGCTTCTCAGCATTACTTATGTCATACAAAGAAGTAAAAAGTGGTTCAAATTAATGGCATGTGTGAAGACATGAGATGTGCTATTGAACAAATGATACTTCTGGAGAAATAAAAAATTTGTGATTGTGCAGTTACATACGATCCTACTTAGAGTATACAGAGAAGTGTAAATGATAGAGCTAATGCCAGAATCCCAGCACAATGTTTGAATAAAATAAATTTTTTCAAGTTATTTTAAGGAATGCTGACGTTAACCTCCTTAATAAGGATTGAATAAAGAAGTTAATCTCTGGAGATAATAAGTATATTCAATGCTATCTCTGTGAGATTCAGTGATATGGAATAAAAAAAGTTCTTGGATCACATACATGCAGTAATTTTACTTAAGATGATTTTTGAAGCTGGAAACCAAAACCAGTGGAATGAAAAGAAATACTGTGAAAAAAAATACAAGCTTCATAGATGTTTTTAGTTAAAAGGTAGTCTACAGAGCTTTTCTGTCACTGTTGTGGGTGCCAGGAATCCTGGGGCTCTCTTGGCTCGCTCTGCTCATCTGGAGCCTTTGTTTGGTTTGCTGGGTGGGGTTGGTGAGGGCCCTGGTTGCTGTTGGCACTCAGAGGAACATCTGTGAGGGAGCTGGTGGGATTTAAGGGGCAGGTGAGGTGCACTGCACATGCACAGTCTTTAGAAAATGGTCTTGAGCGTAATAAGCTGTGGTAGCCTGTGATCCAGTGCAGAGTGATGAAGAGACAATCTGTAGGCAAACTTGAATAAAGCCTGAACAAGTCAAAGTCAGTGCAGAATTTCTGTGATTCTCTTTTTCACCTGCAGTACACTGATGGGCACAATTTGTAGGTCAGAGTTTTGTTTGGCAGCCTGTTCGTGGCACGCTTGGCTGGACCGTGGTCCCGTTGTCACCGGGACTGCTGCCAGCCTGACCTTGTCAGGGCTGGCACTCTCCAGCTCAGCCCCATCTGTGAGATGGACAGGTTTGTGAGCCTCTCCATGCCCATGGATGCTCAACTCTGCTCATCTTCACTTTTCTGATATATGACAGATGATTTCCCACAATTTTGTTTTCTTGGAAATGACACTGTATTTACTTTTTCCCCTTAGAGGTTGATTTACTTTTTGTAATTCCTGCCAGGAACGGAAATTTAGAAGACTTGGTTCTCTAGAGCCAAAGCAATCCCTGTGGTTTGGCATCTGAATGTGTTCCAAAGCAAGAAAAGTCTACCCTCCCCTTTGGGTTTAGTCAGAATATTGCAAGAGCTTTCAATCCAGGCAGAAAGAAATATTGTACAAATAGTTAATTCAAGCAGAATTTTAAAAATGCAGCTTGCCCTACTCTTCTGGTGCAGGTATGGATTTTATTATGTAAATTTTCTTAGGTAATAAATATCAAAGACTTCCAGTACCAATTAAATTTTGTACTGTGTTGGTGTATTTATCAGCCAGCACGAAGTGCCAAGAAAACATTTTGACTCTTTGTGATATCTCTGCTCCTGTCGTGCTGTATTCTGTAGCATTGGTGTTCTCAGGGACTTTGGTGGTGCAAACACTTTGTATGAAATACTCTCCACTGTGAGTGAGGTTACCGTAATCTGTCCTTAAAATTCAAGATAAGGACTTTCTGCACCTCCAAGTCCTGAATAGTTTCTTTTGTAACACACAGCATGATGAGAAATAGAGCCGAGCAACTGAATGCAGGAAAGATCACCAAGGTCTAAGGGAAACAAATACAAAAAAAAAAATACTGTGCTGAACAAGCAGAAGCCTTTGCATTGAACAGGCACCAGAAACTTTATCTTCTGGGGGCAGATTGTGTGATCTTTGCCTGGTTATCTGCTCCAGAAGCAGAAAGCACTTCGGCCAGGAAGGTTTCTCTTCCCTTCGTTCAGTCTCTCATTATGTGGCCCGATTTTTGCCTGTTTAACCTTTCGTGCTCACACAAGGTTAGAGCTTAGAGGATATTTTTTGCTGTTCCCACTAAAAGCTGCAGTGTGAGGAAAGTACAGAATGCAGCTTCATCTGCTGCAGCTCCTCAGTTAATCCAAAGTGCCACAGAGGCACCGAAATTGCAGGGCCGGGTGCCAAATTGGTTTTGTCTGCCTCTTCTTTCTCAGGGCTGAGTTAAAGGCATCGATACACTCATGTTTTTTTAAATGACACCCTTATCACCTCATCTCTGAGCATGTGGGAGTTCCATCACATCAACTTTGTGATGTATGAGAGAAACTGAGGCACATTGTTCGATGTTTTTGGACTTATGACTTGGTGAAAATAGCAATAATTAAACCAAATTTCCCTACCTTATTTTTGTGGCTATGTGCCATTTTATGTGGGGTTTGACTCTTTCCATCAAGGGGTGTCTGCTTTGCTGGTAACTTGCTCACCTTCCTGAAGGACTCCTAGAGCTTGGATTTTTAGGAATGCTGGTTACCTAAATAATCTGAGAAATAGAGGGTATGTGAGCTTGAAAACTGAGAAAAGACTTTTGGGTTGTAAAATGTTGGTCACAGTCTTCCAAAGCTGAGTCACAGGATCACAGGGTGGATCAGGTTGGAAGGGACCACAGTGGGTCATCTGGTCCAACCTCCCTGCTCCAGCGGGGTCATCCCAAGCACAAGGCACAGGATTGTGTCCAGATGGTTCTGGAATATCTCCAGTGAGGGAGATTCCACAACTTCTCTGGGCAAACTGTTTTTCTCAGTTCCAGAAAAAAATTCTTTTACTGGTGTATGACGCTGGTAAACACTCAAGGGTTTAGTCCAAGTGTTTTGGTTTGAGTAAAGTTCTGTAGGGCATAAATGAGACCCCTTAAACCAGCCCTGTCCAAAGGCAAAATACGGTTCCTCCCCCTCCAGGTTGTTGGTACCATATATTAAAACAAATCTGCAATGTGTGTCCAGGTCAGGCTTTCTTTACTCCTTCTGTTTTCAGTTTGATCCAAATACTCTCAAGTCTCTCCACTGCTACTTTGGGAATAGATCAGGCACTAATTGTCCCTTTAGTGAGAAAGTTGACCTCTTGTCTGATTATTTTTCTTTTACTGAATTAATTTCTTTTTGTTTCCGAAAAGAGACTTTGGATGCCACTGAAGTTGACTCTGTTATACAAAGGGAAGTGAGATTTAAAAAAATAATGATGATGCTTCTCTTGCATTTCCTTTTGATGTGCCCTATAGGAACATCCTGGCACCATCGTGAGTGGAAGGCAGTAGAGTCTTCCCATTGACTCCTAACCAAGTTCATACAAAAATAAATAGAATTTTTCATGATACTTAATAAGATGAGCTATACCTTCAGATACTTTTCTTTAATCTGTTCTATAGCAGCTTGATAAAACAATTGGCTTTAAAAAAACTAAACATATCTTTGTGTATTGCAGCCAACTCTTTTCAAAACTGAAGCATCCTAGGTTGGTTTTTTTTGTTGTTGTTGAACCCTGACAGCATGAAAAGCTTTTGTGTTAATGCATGTATAGTTTTTATAAGTGAATACAATTCTGAGTCATTATAAATTAGCATTAGAAAAACACTAAAGATAAAATGTTTTGTGAATAACACACCTCTATTGTGACTGTGTGACATCTTAATACTTTAGGTAATATTGTTTTAATTGAGAATTCCAGGAAGCTGCGACCCATATGTATCTTTTCTGAATTTTTATATCCAAAAAGTATTTAGAGGTCACCCACTTCCTTGAAATGTCTTCTCTTTAGCTAAATCACAGGCATTGTTCTTTTTAAAAAGAGCAAGAGCAGTAATGAGATGCTGCCTTCCTCCCAAAGAAATTTGGAGACTAGAAAGAAACTCTGTGGGGAAACCAAATGTAACCATCTAATATTTTCTGAAGAATGACTTCTCCTCCAGGGTTGCTATTTCATGTTTTTATTCTAATAGATCTTGTTAAACAATGAGGCAGGTAACTCTGTCCTTACTTTTAATGACTGCTTTCAAAAAAGTGCAGCTGTTCATCAAGTTAACTGCTTAATTATGGTTCCCTAGGCCATTTACAAATGTGCCCTGAAACAGTCTATCAGAGTAAAGATTAATTGAAGTCTTTTTGTTGTCTGGGGAAAATATGAAGTAATTTTGTTGTCTGGAGAGAATTTCAGAAACTTTTGTTGATGTTCCTCGTTTTTCTGAGTAAGCTCATAGGTGAGGTGTCAGGGACTTGTGTTGGGGTTGTCATGGGTGACAACCATTTTTTTTTCAGCTCTAGACGGTGTGTCACTGTTTCTAAAACTATACCTTTGTTTGGGAGCTGATCCCATTTCACTATCTCAGACTTTCAATCAGCTCGTGGCTGTGTGTTTGCTTCCTGCTGTGACTCAGAGGACCAAAAGAGCTTCCACTTCAGTGATCAACAGGCTCTGATAGTAAGAGGGAAAGTAGAGACAGTGATTTTTCTTTGAACAACCAGAAAAAGTTACTTCATTAACCCAACATCAGTACAAAAAGTGTCTGTTCAAATAGGCAGTGCCTACCTGCTAAGAGGTTGCCACCCTGAATAATATTTTATATTTGATGTATATTCTGCTTTTCATCAGTGCCTGTGGGCTTTATGAAGTGTTTATGAACTTTTCTGCTTCTCTCCTTATGAAAGTGCATTAACATCCAGGCTGGAGTTCCTCAGTCATTACATCACATGCCAGTAGCATTAGGGAAAACTGAAAGAGAATTTTAAAAATTTTATTCTCCTCTTTTGGTAGTGTAGGAAAGTCCTGATCATTCTTGGGGCCCTGTTTTGCTGAGCAATATAAAGCTGCATAACGGGAAGATAATTTATTTCCCAGGTATTATAATAAGATAAATATAAACTTAACAATAACAGGTGGAGGCAACAGATTGAGAGAGCACAAGTTAATGATGATGTGGCTATAATTAAAGTATTAGCACTGGTTATTTTACAACAGCTGCTTTGTTGTCTGGAAGAACCTATCCAGCCAAAGTAACAATGATATAGGTGAGAACGTAGCTTCTAATAAAAAACCCTCAAGAAGGCATTGCCATCTTGTCATTAATGCAAACTCATCTTACCATTGCTCTGCACTAATTAGTGATTTTGAACAATTACTGCACCTTTTCAGAATCTGGTCCACAAGATGGATCTTAGGACAGTCTCAATCTAACATTGTAGTGAGATGGGGGTCTGCTCCTTACCCGTGTTACTTTTGACATGTTTGTTTGTAAAATTACTTAAAAAAAATTAAATACTTGTTCTTTGAAGGGAAATTTTATTAAGGCTTAAATAATGAATTTTTAAAGAATTGTCCATTCTCAGCCACATTCTTGGAGACTATAATTTTAAAAATTAATGGAGGCAAAAGGAGTTCCCATATCTGTGGAGCCCTCACAAACAGCAAGTAGGAGGTGATGCTGAAAGACAAATCCATTTCATTTTTTGAAAAACTTGGAGAATTGGGGCCTGATGGGGAAGAAAACCAAGGCCAATAACACAGTGACAAATGTCCCTATAAGTATATTGAAGCATCTCAAATTTGACCAGAGTTATATTACTTAAGAGGAGTTGTTTTATATTGAAATAATATCAGTCAGAGGAAGAAAGTTAGGGGTAGGAGCAGCTTCAAGAGAAATTCCCTCTTTGATAGAGACTGGCATTAACTGGATTTTCTTTCTGGTCTTGCAAAAGCCACAGGAATGTTGTTTTATTTTAGATTTCCAAAGATAATAGTCAGATGTAGGCAGGAACACATGGTATAAGGTAGGTGAGGTCCATGGTGCTCTTTCACTGCTGTGGTTCACTCAGAAAAAATCTGGCATTAAGTTACGACACATAAGATGTTTATTATCTTAGTCCTTGCTCTCATTAAGATCTGCCTGTGAAGCTGATATCTTGTTTTTAAAAGTACTTAAAAAAAAATTGCATACTTTTTCTTTGGAGGGAAATTTTATTAAGGGCTAAATAATGAATTTTTAAAGAATTGTCCATTCTCAACCTTGGAGTCTATAACTTTAAAAATTCTTAGTCTATCATTTTAAAAATTGATGGTGGCAAAGAGAGGACAAGGGATTTTTCAGTGTATTAAGAAGACAGGGGATTTTTCAGTGCTTGTGAAAAGCACAGAATCTTATAAAATCTGGGTGCCTGTCGCCGCCACGAGTGGACTTTAGTCCTCAAACTGCTAATTCCCTTGTAATAAGTGATTGGAACAAAGATACCATTAGTAACTGAAATATTTATCATGGCTCTTCCAAAAACAATGACAACCAAGCAACCTGATCTGGTGGAAGCAACCTGTCCCTTCCCGTGGCAGGTGGTTGGAACGAGATGAGCTTTAAGGTCCCTTCCAACCCAAACCATTCTGTGATTCTGTGGCAATCCCTGGAGCAGTGTAGGGGAGCTGGAGTTGTAACATACACACTCCTCAGCTTTTGCTTTGCTCCAAAGAAGTTCTGAAGGTGAGCTGGAGAAGCTCCTGGCGTCGGTCCGAGCCAGCAGAGTCAGCAAGAGCCCATTAATCACCGTGACCCGCTCGGTCCTTGCAACCCTTCCGTGGTTCCCGGTGCTCTGAGCTGCACCTCACCCCTCTGCAAACGGAATTAGAGAAGCAGCTGTTCACAGAGAACAATTTCCTGGGAAAAGGAAATAGCTTAAGTTCTGAAATATTTTTTTTTTCAGAGCAGAGCAGGAAAAAAAATACCGTATTCAGGTCAACAATTTATTAGGAGAAATTTGTGGAAAAGGCAGTCTCCTTGGTTTTGAGTGATGCAGCTTTGCAACATCCCGTTTTGCAGTGTAAGCTTGCAAGACCTCAAATGTGTTGCCTTTGCTCAGCACATCACATGTATTAATAATTAAAGTTGGATTTCAAGGGACAACTGGGCTTTGATATGCAACTCCTCTGCCTCCTCCCTTTTCTGTTCATTAGGGACCTTTGGAGTGAGAGAGAAAAAGGGGGAGATTTTCATTCCACTTTTGCTTTGCACAGTGAAAGGGCAGTTTTTGAACTGCAGTAACAAATTCATTTTTTCATTGGACTTGCTGATTGGATTAGCAATACTGCTGGCTTTATTACCCCTGATTAAAGTCAGGGCACTGGGGATCTGACAAATGAATTCTGTCTGTAGTTCACCCAACACACACTGTTTAATCCTGTTGATTGCAAGGCTTACCAAAATTGTTTAGTCACAAAGCTAGTTCTGTAAGTCAGCGAGGAGAAAAAAGGTAAATAAAAGATGACTCAGGGGGAAATGAGTTTGCAAATTATGTAGACTTATGTAACCTTTACTGAAAGTCCAGAAAATCAGTGTTAGAAGTTAAGCTCTGGGGAGACCTTTCAGTCCTCTGGTCTGTCCCTGTGTTGATGCTGGATTATTTTCAGTGCTATACATCTTTTAAATCTTGCAGAAAGGAGATGAGGCCTGAGTGTTCTGCTCATGAAAATTACTCAGTGGTGAAACAAATATAAAAGCAGTACATATTTCACTGTTTTCTGTGTTCCTTGGACTTCAAATCTCTTAAATGTGGATGAACGATTAAATTATTTCGCTTCCATAAACATTTCCATTCCTCCATAAAACTGAATAGAGTAATGGCTCTTTACTAAAAGTATTAGTGGCAGAAAAATTAGTAAGCAGCTATTTTTGGTTATAATTATGTATGAGGTTTGAGGTTGTCATTGTTCTCTAAATGCCTTATGTCTGCAGTCCTCAATTTCTGCCACATTTTTCAGGCTGCAGCCCTGCTTGGCTCCCACCATGTGCCCTCAAGGAATTAGGCAGACTGTGGCCAGATTTCGTGGTGATCCTTCTCCACTGCCAAGGGTTTTGCATTGCAGTGTTCAGTCAGACCTGCTACCCCCTGCTCCTGGTTCCTCCTGCTCTGTCACTGCAAGAGAGCCTGATTTGGTGGAGTTTTTCGGAGTTTTGGTTTGCCAGTTGTTGGGAATCATGAGAAGGAAAGACAGGTCCAAGCAGGGATGGGGGACTTAAACCTGCCCTGAGCAGCTGGTTGCTGAAAATGCAAGTTACACAGCAAGATTATGTATTTCATGACCTCCTAAGGAAAAGCCTAGTCTTAAAATATCTTGCTAAAGCCTAGAGGGATATGATGAGATTCACCTTAAAAATGGAAATCTGGAACCCCTCTCCTTCTCCAGGTGAAGGTCGTGACTGGTTGTTCCTGCACGGAGCGTGTTTGTGCTCCTGGAGTGAAAACTGGAAGGTTCCTGTGAGTGTTTAAAGTCTTGTTTGTTGGCCCTGCTCAACAACACTGCTTTAGGAGTGAGAGCTGGCCTTGACTTGTCAGTGTTGTTGCTTAATTCAGTACAGTAATATTGGAAATGTTCTGTTAGAAAACACTGGATTAGCTTTTGACTGTAGAAGGAGGTTTTATAAATGAGACGTGATAAATCAAAGCTTTTTATTTTTTTAGGGGTGTAATTGTACTGAGTACTCTTGGAATGGGTTTTGTGGGTTTGGAAGCTGAACATTGCAATTTCAGTGTGGCAGAAATATGTTTTGGTGAGAATTAATTCCTGAGTAACAGAATTATGTTTATGTCTACTCCGCCTCTATCCTCTCCAAGGCAGCATCTGGCTTATTCTCCTTCCCGATTTTATGTTTGGATAAAGTCCGAGTGAGAACTCTGGGCTGTGCTGCAGTTCCCCAAGTAGCTCAGGGAACCCAGTCCTGCTGAATTCCTTTCCTAGCTCTCCCCTCAGTGCTGTAACAGGTCATGGGAAGTCTCCGAGTACCCAGATAAGGGGATGATGTGTTTGTGTCTCTAATTCTCTGACTCTCTGTGAGAAAGAATTCACAGAATCGCAGAATCATTGAGATTGGAAAAGATATCCAGAATCAGAGTCCAACCTTATGCATTCATAATTTGCTGCATAGCTTGACCAGACTTGCAGATGACAGGACCAAAAATCAAGGGGAGCTTTTAGTGCAGCAGCTTCTCCTGGTACTTGGATTGTTATGCTGTGGGAATGGGCTCTTCTGCCCCTCCCCATGTCCTCACCAGGTGAGAGTTAGGGGAAAGCTGGTACGAATGAGGTGCCTTGGCTTCCCTTTGTGCCTCTGCTTCATCAGCAGCTACTGCATGTTTAATAATCCTGCAATAACAAAGCGGGACATCTGGGAGCATCTCTGCTCCCATTAAGGTGGGGGAGTGGTGTTTTCCCAACAAGGTTGTTTCCACCACTGCCTTGTTGTCCTTTTCCATTGCTTCTCCCTGCCATGTTTGGGGTCTTGGCTTCTGTATTTTTGTTAATAAATTGAAAATACACAGTGGTAGTCGAATCTTGTTAAATGATGTTTGGGTTGCCTCATAAAACAAGATAATTGTGCAATCACAGAATGGTTTAAACATCTGATTTGGATTTGAAACAAAAATCCTGTGTAATTGCTCTCTAAAACTTGTAACTCACACGAAATGGATGTTATCAGGCAGATGTTCTTTTATTCCACCAGCACACTTGGAATCTCTGGCTCTTAAGTACCAGGATAAGTGAAACATGCTCAATTAGCTCAATTGGCTGTGGCTAACCCTTCTGCCCAGCTTCTGGCTCCTGGGTACTTCTCTGCAATGGCTCCTGGTAACTTCCTCAGGCCCTTGATGGTGTTATACCAGTGAACTGAGCCAATGCTATGGGACATAAAATCTGTAAAAGTTTGGGGACAACAGCACTTACAACTGCTCCCTGAAAATTGAGGATTTCATGATAAATAGGCTTAAAATGGCATTGATATGTAAAATAACTCACATCTTGCTCCAGAGTTACTTAGATGGAAACCCCTTTTTTCATCAAGATAGGAGGTTTTAATACCTGAATTCTTTCTTTTAAAACCTAGCCTAATATTTTACTGACCCAAAATTAAACAGTCGTTTTTGTGTGCACTCTCTCCTTGGTTTCACATCCATTTGTGTGTTCTGAAGTAATTTCTGTAAGATTTCCTGGGGATGGGCCACAAACCTCCCAAGCAAATGCCACCTCTTGCACCAATCCGTGAGCAAATTCCAAAGAAAACTTAGCCTGTAAGTAGTGTGCAAGGGGGCTGTTGACAGGTATTATCCTGATAAAGTACAATTCCAGTGGTCCTTCTGAAATCTCTCTTCTGAGAGACTCTTTAAGTGCTTGGAAGTTCTCAGGACTGTGGAGTAGGAAGTTAAAGATGAGTGGAAAAAATCCCTTCTAACCAAAATAACTTTTGATACTTGTGTTGTGTGTTAGTGGCTTTCCTCTTGTCCTGTTGCATGCCAGGGCTTCGAGTCTTCCTGCTCATCAGTGGTGTCCAGTGTTCAGTTTTGGGCCCTTCAATTCAAGAGGGACATTGAGGTGCTGGAGTGAGTCCAGAGAAAGGCAACAGAGCTGGGGAAGGGTCTGGAGAGTAAGTGCAGTGAGGAGCATCTGAGGGAGCTGGGGGGGCTCAGCCTGGAGAAAAGGAGACTCAGGGGGGACCTTCTGGCTCTGCAACTCCCTGACAGGAGAGGGGAGTGGTTGGGCTCTGCTCCCAGGGAACAAGGGACAGGAGGAGAGGAAACGGCCTCCAGGCCTCCAGTTGTGCCTGGGGAGGGTCAGGTTGGACATCGGGAGGAATTTCTTCATGGAAACAGTTAAACATTGGAAGGGGCTGCCCAGGGAGGTGGTGGAGTCCCCATCCCTGGAGGTGTCCAAGGAACTGGACTCAGTGATCTGGGCTGGTGTTTGGTCAAAGGTTGGACTCGATGATCTCAGAGGTGTTTTCCAACCTATATGATTCTGGTATTCTGTGGTCATTTCACCATCTAAAATGAAACAAAGCAAAGCAAAAGTTTACCATATAAGCTTGAAGACTTGGTGCAGACAAATAACCCAACAGTGGCCTTGGTTTCTAAAGCTTACTTAGATCAGATCTGATCAGCAGTTACAGGGGCAAGCACAAGATGAGGCAGAAATTGCATTTAAATGTAGTGTGGTGAGCAGAGGTTGTGTCTGGTCCTGTACTGAACAAAAGCCAAGCCTTGGACATAAAAGGATAGTAGCAGGCTTTGGGCACCTTTAAACCCAAAATTTGATTCTCACTGCCCTTTCATGCTGTTTTAACCAGCTAAGATCTAACCTGGGATCTTTAATTTGTCTAGCTAAATTTCCCTTGAGGATTCAGATTAGACTCTTCTCCCAGCTCTCCATTGCTGATTTCTGGCAGATTTTTCTTTCTATCCTTTTTGTCACTAATGTAAGAAGAAATGAATATCCTCAAACATAAACTCTTTTATTGCATAGATGGGACCATCTTCTTTCAAGTTCATTTTCTTTGCAGTACATCAGCTCTTAAAGGCATCATACATGAGTCTAAAAGAGAGAGAAGGGCAGATATGGTGACTGAGGTTTGCATGAATCACCATTCTAAATAAAACACACTCCTGAGCTGGAGGTAAGAGCAGCTGGAGATGCTGTGAAGCAGCACAGAGGGGGCATGTAGGCACCTCTGTCTTCTGCAGGACAGAGAGCTACCAGGAACCCTCCTTCCTCTAGGAGAACTATAAAATTCTGTTGCTGAATTAATTAATTCCTAGAAACGGAAGTTCAGGTCATAAAAGAAAATTAAAATAACCACCGTATCACAAAGCACCTTCTGATTTTATGGGAAACACTGATCCTGCTTAGAAGCATTTATGGGATAATTTTTCAAATAAAATCAGGACAAACAGAGAAAAAAATAATCATGTGCAAGCAAGGCCTCCAAACTAATTTTAGGAGACAAAACCAATGAGCAGATACCAAGGTGCAGCATGAGACTGTAAAGGATTGTAACTTGTGTAGTTGACAGTCTGATAATCCCTGTGCAGTCATCCTGAAATATTGTTAAATTAACTTAAAGTTGCCTCATAACAAAAATTGATTTTTTTCCCTCCTTATCAGACTTTTCTTTCCTTCAGGAGAAAGAAAGCCAGCATCATATTTGTTGCATTTAAAGTGTGCTTGGGCGCCTTGAAATCTAGTCTGTGGATTAAAGTGAATTAGGGATGAGCAGAAGTTTATTTCTGATCAGAACTGAACTTGCAGTGGAAATTTTGATGGCTTTTTGAGATCTGCTCTGGCTATGCTGGACAAATCTGTCAAAGACAGCTGGGGCTGTGCTATGCAGGAATGTTGGATTCATGGTTCTTATTAACCTGTGCAGGATCTCTGACACGGGCAGTCAGGAGATCATGGAAATATGGTGCTGCTTCACTGGACCTCTTTAATAAAGAAAATAAAAATAGCCAGTTCACTTCTACTAAACTAAATGGGGAATTTAACCTTTCTAGCAAAGTCAGGTCTACCTGGCAGTGAAATTGGGCCAGCTCTTAAACTCCCCATCTTTGTGCACTGTCAGAGCACTGCTGTGGGGCGCTGGAGGTGGGAGCTGTGGGATGCCTGTCCTGGGCACAAGGAACGGGGCTGGTTTGCTTTAACATTCCTTACTGCCAGAACACGAATTTCTCGGATGTGAAGCTCACTGCTGGAGTCAGGCTGCACAACAGGATGGTGGTTATGAATCCGGAGCAGCTGGAGGACTAGGTAATTTTGCAGCTAATTTTTCTGCGTTTTTTAGTGACTGATTGATTAACTCAGAGCTTGGAATTAAAGTTTAGTTTAAGCCACTCTGCTGCTTTCTTTGATCAAATCATCTTCCTTTGGAGCAAGTGGTTTTGACCACGGGTTCTGGTGTCTGTATGTTCACGTAAGTTGTTCTGAGGTTTGTGCTTGGAAATGGAATCTCTGCCATATTTAGCATTATTCTGATTCCACCAATTAAACCCCTCGTTAGAGTAACTTTGGAGAAGGCAAGGAGGTGAGGACAGCAGCACTGGAACAACGTGAATTGAAAACCAAACTCCTTCAGTATGTTGCTGTTAGTTGTTTAAGACCAAGTGTGCCAATGCTGTGGTATGTCCTTAACACAACTGGTGGTGCTTGTGCCTTTAAATTGCAACTAGGTAAGACTTGACCGTGGATGAACACAAGATCATACAATCACAGAATGGTTTGGGTTGGGAGGGACTTTGAAGTTCATCTTGTTTCACACCCTTCATGGGCAGGAACACCTTCCACTATCCCAGGTTGCTCCAAGCCCTGTCCAACCTGGCCTTGGACACTTCCAGGGATGGGGCAGCCATCCTGGGCAACCTGTGCCAGGGCCTCACCACCCTCACAGGAAAGGATTTATTCCTAAGATCCAGATATTCATATAGAAAGAATCTCTTTTAAAAGCTTGGTATTTCAAGATAGTCCTTGCTGTTTTTCTTTTATTTCTAATTTTTGGGGGTTGTGTTTTTTTTATGGCAATGCATTCTTATTGATTAGCACCCCCATAAACCAGAAACAGAGCATCCTATGCTTTACAGACTTAAAAGCTTTACAGACTTAAAACCAATTTATACCATATATTTTATATACATCTATATTTTTGGGTGGATAGAGAAAGAATTTGATTTGGCAACACTAAACTGTGAATTACATATCAGTATTTGAAACTCTTCCATCCAGAAGCTGTTTCTGACTTGTTAATAAGAGTATGAAGGATTCAGGAAATAATTGTGATAGTCACATTGTGTGCTATGATAAGAGAGTTACACTAATAAGGGCTGACTGAGATTTACTGATCTTGGAAAAGGTGGGAGAATTGGTAATTATTTCATTGCAGAGAAGATTAAACAACATGGGGGAAGATGGTTGGTGGGGTGAGAGCAGCATTGATGGGATCATGTTATCCAGGAACACAACATCCCTCTCAGAGCTTGGAAGGGGGTTGAAAATGTGCTAACTTGGATAAGGGAAGAACAAGCAGCTGGTACTTGCTAAAGTAAATAGTAACAGAAATGAGGTTGTAGGGCCTGGGACAACTTGAAAGGACTCCAGCTGTTCTTGGGGTTTCTAACACTTAGGAAGGGGATGGATAATTCTGAATGCACACAGTATGCAGATGTCTAACAGCAGCCAGGGAAGGTGTGGAATTTGAGAAGGTGAAAGAATAAAGGAAGAGTTTCAACAGGGAAACATTCAGCAGCCTGGGAAAGTCTGAACTGGGGCCACGTGAGATCACAACGTGGAACATTCTCGCTGGGGCAGCAGAACTCTCCTTCCCCCATGAGCCCAGAGAGGGCCCTCAACCTCCCTGTTTCCCTGGTAAAATGGGAAGATTAGTGTTTCTAGCCTCACAGGGCAGCACTGATAGTAAATGCATTAAATACTAAAAGATTCTCATGAAATAATATAGACCTAGGACTGGAAGAAAGCTCCTGGGCCACTGACAGGATTTCCAGCTAGCATGAGCAGATGTGTCTTATTAATCCCCCTATAAACTTGTTAAGCAATTGCTTTAAAAACCTTATGTTCTAGTATTTGTATCATTTTTTCAGATCTTACTGTCATTAAATATTTTTTTGTTGCTGTTAAACCATCTGGCAGTGGACGCAGATCTCTAGTTTTTCTAAGGGTTTCTTCAATTTTTCCAGTTGGATTTTGGGTTCCTGGTTTAGTACCAGACATAAATCCAAATAAATGAAGAGTTGAGGGGCATAAAAAACTATTAATTCTTTTATTTTATGACCCTTGTGCAGGCAATTCTCACTTGAACTGTAGACTGAACCTTCACTGTTGTGATGGAAACTTTGTGTTTTCTTATGTATTTAGTTAAAATACATTTCAGAGCACAAGATATTTATAGATCTTGGACTTGTTGTGTCAAGTCTCTGCTTCCTTTTTTTTTTTTCAGGAACTCAGCATAAAAAAAAAATGAAAAAAAAAAAGAGGGGGAAAAGTCCAGTTCCCTTCCCTGCCCATTTTGTTCATCTTCGTGCCAATAGGAATGTTTTTGGTGAAGGAAGAGGTTCTCAGATGAGCATCTCTTAAACACACCACACTCCACAAGCAAATTTTGTATCTCAATTAAAAATCTTAATTGAGGCTTAATGTTAATGCAAGCCATGGCAGGACACCTACAGGTGACTGCTCAGCTTGTATGTGGCACCAGGCAGTGACTGGGGAATAAAGTCTAATAAATAAATCTGGGAAGGGGAGCAATGGGAGAGGTGAATCATAGAATAACAGGTTGGAAGGGGATCTCAAGGATCATCTGGTCCAGGCTTTCATGGCAAAAGCAAGCAAAATGCTGTGATGTTATTTTAGAACAAAAGCAGGTGGTTGTTAACAGGAATATCGAATGTGAGCACAATAACATTAAACAGAAGGGAAGAAAAAAGTGGTAGAGGACAAGGATAAAATTATGTTTGAAGATGGTATTTTTGGTTGCTATGACATTTCATTCAAAAATATTAGACATGCTGCTGTAGATTAAGTGCAAAATATTTTGAAAACGCACAGAGAAAAGTCTTGGTTGCTTTTTTACAACGTCCTTGGATACAAGGTACAACTTTTCATGGTGTGTTTTGCTGTCTTTTTGCATGTAACTAAACCACAGTACGTGATTTCTAGTCTTCAGAAATCAGATTTGTGGCATTAATGAAACACTCTTTGAACTAGGTAAAATGTACAGTGGCCAAAATGCAAAAGACAGACTTTGTTGTATGTTAAAGCCAATTGTATTTGCCCAGGGAAAGATTAGCTGTGGTAGAAACCTTAGGTTATGGGTTTTTTCCCCCATTCAGGGAGGAGTGAAGTTCTTTCCTCTCCTTTTCACTTTCTGGTTCAAAAAGAAGCAGAAATGGCTGGTGGCCTCGTCACATTTCTCACCTCATCTTTTAACTGGCTGTTTTATTTAGGTTCACTTTAACTCGGGTTAGTGAAGGTCACGCTCCTCTCTGATGTCATTAGCTGTGAGACACTTCTTACAAACCTTCATTTCTGTAATAAATCTTAGAAATGTCAACTGGAATGCGGGATAAAGTCCTTTTGCTGTCCTTCCCTGTTTGCATGCTGGGTTTTTGTGGACTGTAATTACACTCTCTATTTTCTTTACTTACAAGGTCAAGGTATGATCCCTGTTTCCACCTTGCCATCCTGGTTGGAATTGCAGCTCCAGCAGTTACTGTCGACATTAGATATATCTGCTTCCCCTCCAACAGCTGTAAGAACAGGGAAGTCAACTGAACACTAATATCAAGTTCTGTTGATGCCACTCTTTCCTCAGGCCAGTTTGAATCACTTTCCAGATAAACATTTCCATCCCAATTATTTGTAAGTGGTTTCTATCAGTGTATCAGATTTTTACTTCTATTTGTATTCCATTTTGATATATTTATTTGAGGCAGAATTGGCTCTAAATGAAACTACACACACACACACACACACACACAGAAAAGTATTTTTGTGCTCCAGGTTGCATCAGCTGGTTAAGCACCCTGTCTGCCACTTGGATTTTGGATCCTGTTATCCAAACTAACTTGCAGACTGACACCAGACTTCCAAGAAAGTCTTGGGATGAGCCACGCAGCTTCCACCCTGGAGCTGTGAGTTGTACAGCTGCGCTGATCCTCAGTATTTAGCAAAATGATCAATGTGAAAGAAGAGACATCCCTGTGGCAGCTGCTGCTGCTCTGGGTTCTTGGCCAGGATGGCAGCAGAAGTGCACATCAGCATCCTCGGTGCCATACGGCTGGAGACTGTTGTGTCGCACACCATGTGGAAGATGAGAGAGAATAATTTCAGCTGAGTATTTAGGGAAGGCTGCTGGGTATTTCAGGTGCCTCTGTGTCCTCACATTGACCCTTTCTCTGCAGTGTATCTGCTTTAGTTAAATCTTGTCAGCGTGAAGGTTTGTGACACACACTTTTCCTTATATCGGATAAATTAGCCTTGTGAGAGTATTACTCCAATAATAAATTTTACCTTATGTCTCCCTCTCCTCATCCCTCCTTCCTGTTTTGAGCAGGCTTTACATCCTGATATGCCCTTTAAGTATCTTTACAAGTGACTGAATTAACTTTCTTTTGTGACTTTTATCCTATGTGTTAGATGAGGCTGGCGTTGGTGGTGGAGCTGATTTTTAGGTAATGACTTGTGTTTGATACCAAATGCCCCTTTTTAAATGCAAACAAAACATACCCTGCCAAAATGAAAACAAAGTGTGTTAAGCAAAGACCAGGCACACAGGGCTTGCCTGGTGTTCAGAAGTGATTTTTTTTTTTCTCTGTGAACTCTTGTCAAAGTCTAGAATTCATGAAAGTAAAAAAAGGGCCTTGATTCACTTCTCGTGCCCTTGGGGAATATAGATGGCAAAAGGATTTAAAATTCTGATCCAGCAGCTTCAAAAAACGTGGCATCTGAAATAAATTATTTTCACTACAGAGCAGCAAGTGAACTTTTACACTGAAGTTATTCCTTTTGAACTCGTGTGGGGTGTGCACCACGAGTGTCTCGAGCCATACGGCACCGAGAGAACATCGTCTTCGGAGCTGTCGCCTTCCTGGCTCGGGCTCGTCCCAGCAGCTGTCAGACTGCTGTCTGTCCTTTGGTATTGATCATCTGCCTGGAAAATGAGAAGATAATTAAGAGCCTGAAATTTAATAGGGCATTGTTTGAAAAACAAGGCAAGGCCTAGATGGAAGGGATTCCTGGTGGAAATCACCTGGAGATTGCATGTTTCACTTCACTGCGGATTTGCCTCATAAATCTTAGCAGTTCTGTTCCATATTGAGTGAATTTAGTGTCAGCAAATTTTAAAACTCTGTCTAAAGTGTCTAATGAATTTATAAGCCACTAGAGAAGATAGGATGCTTTGCTTGCAGCGTGGAGCTTAATTTGATTTTCAAGGTCAGCACATCAAACTTCTTGATCAGGACCATTATGAGAGAAACATTCCTGCTCAAGCAAAGGAGCAGCAAATCGGATCAATGCAAGAAGGAGCATTTACACAGCTGATTAACATGTTCTTGTTTTAGTCTCCTGACAAAGTTGAACCAAAGCTCTTATATGTTCTTCTATTAAACTAGTGCATTGAAATGTAAAAAAAAAAATTCCCTTAGTTTCCAAGGGTTTGGTAAAAGGCTGTGAGACCACCTCATCCCATTCTGTTAGCAAGGTGACAATGTTCTAGTGTCCTACATTTCAAATGGAGAATCTGAAGCCTTCACATTTTAATGCATTAAATGGTCTCTTAAATTGTGCCACAACAGAAGTGGAACAGGGGGAAGGAACTTAAGGAACATTTTGCAAAGGAGCTGGGAACTGCTTTGGGGAATTAGTGAAGGTATTCTGTTTATATTAGCAAATGAAGATAAGAACTCCTCAGCTCTTTAGCAGCAGAGTTAAAATCTCAGTCCTTAGGGCACTCTTTTCGATGGAAAAACAGCCTGATGGTTTAATAATTTTATTTGTAGAGTTGATAACAGGAATTGCTTCTGTCTTCACAAACTAATGTCCAAGTGTTGAAGCAATAGTGTTCAAGTATAGCTGCTTTTGTGAGTGCTTTAGGCATTTGACCTTCACTTTGCCCTTCAACTGGGTGTTTTTGGCTCTGTATCTGCAGACAATGTAAGCAGAGTGTCCAAAATTATTTCAGGCTGAGATACTGTCAATATGTCATCAACTACAGCCCTACTGGGGAGTTTTAAAATTCCTTCCAACACATAATGGATATATCTGTTTAAACAGTTCTTAAAATTCTGAGGAGACAGACAAATCCGGCAGAAAATCAATAGGGTGTTGCTGGTGGCTCTATTATTTATTAATTTCAGCACCATCCAGTACTGCTTGGTGAATACCAAGGGCCAGGGCTTTTTAAAGTACATTATAAAATAATATCTTAAGGGGGAGGGGGTAATTTGAAAGTCTTTGATCAGATAAATGTCTTCATAGGGTCCATCAACTCAATTCCATTCCTTTTGAAGTCTGAGGTGCATTTTAGAGCCAAGCCTGGGCATATAGATTGATATTTGCATGGATTTCTGTAGAGATACTTTTCTTCATAGTGTTTTATTTTCTCTGAAATTAGAATATGTAGGCTTTAGTGTGATCCTTTTGTCCATGATGTTCTGTAATCTTTCTAAGAAATGAAGTGAAAACTGATACATAGAAATATTTCTTTTCACTTATTGGGCTATCTGATGTGTCTTATAAATAAAGATTTAAGAAAAGCTGCTTCAGTAAGTATATTTATATTGAGAATAAATCTATTTTATCACAGTACAAGCCATTATTGCTCAGTGTGGGTGTCTGCTATAAATTGGCAATAGCTTGGGGCAACTTCTAAATGGTAAATTGTGATTATGAAGATACTCAAGCCAGGCACTAGCTTCAGAATAAGTATGTAATGATGACACCTTACTTGCAGATCTACTTCCTGCATGTATTTATGGTCCAGCCTGCTGATGGAAGAAACTAAAATATACTCTGTTTGTAGACTATCTCCTGGAAATGAGGCTTTTCTCAGGGCTAAGCAAATCCACCCATCCTTTTTGGGAGAACTCTGATAGCAGCATCTTCATGGCCAGTAATAAATTCAGCATGGAAAAAAAAATTGTCAGGGTTTTTAGATTCAAAATGAAATTGCTATGCTGTCAAAAATCAATGTGAGGAAGGCAATAAACTGATCAAGATAAACCTAAAGCTCTCCTGGGAATAGGGCAATCTCCTGGGCATCTCCTAGAGCACTGTATTTATAAAGAGATGCAGCATTTCAGCACTCACAAAAGTACTGGCAGGAGGGAAGTATACATCTTTTCTGAAAAAAATGTACATTTGTAGGGAAAAATGTGGCAGTTTTTGTGTTTTAATTTCTCCTTTTCAAATGGAAACTGCAAATCTGACTTGCAGGGAATTTTGTGTGGAGCCTGGTCAGCAGTACAGAAGGCTAGAAAGGGAAAACTAAACTTGAACTAAACTTCTACGAAACTAAACTATACTTTGAACTAAAAACTGGTTCTTTTGATGTATTCCTAGAACTGTGCAAGTGTGCTGAGGTAGGACAGAATGGAACCCTTTAGGACCATGTGGAACTGCCCATTTCAGGGGAATTTAGGGCAACTGGATCAGTCTGGGTAACCAGATCAAATCTGCTGCTCCTGTAGCCCAGCCATGTCACATAAGCCACGTATTTTTGTTTTCAGACCACCATTGTATTTTTCATTTCACTCTCTTCCCTCTCCTGTTCTATAAATGAGTGACCAGGGGTACAGGACACACTTGGAATCCCCCTGCCTGGTCACCACACAGTTCCCTTCTCTAGTCTTCAGGAGCTTACTAAGAAGCCTCCCAGCTATGAGAGTGTTTCTCATTTGCCATGGAATGGACTGAATCATGAACCTGATGTCCCAGACAATGCAAAACTTCCATCTCCCTGTTTAAATTAATCCAGTAATGCAGCCCAGATGGCTGGAATCAGCTCCAGGTGCATGGACATGGCTCATGGCTGCTGTTACCCTCCCGAGGAGCAGCCTTCCCTCAGCCCCTGCTTGGATTTAACGTGATTTGCTGGTTGGTGCCTATTGGTGTTCACAAAGTGGTGATTAGTTATTTACATTGCATTTTTAAAATATTTCTTTGTGGTTCTCTCAGGACTTTTTCAGAGGGGAGAGGGCAAAGAATCAGCTTTCACTGCAAGTTTCACATCCCTGCACTGTTTGGGATTGAAGCCTTATGGTTCACTCTCACCTTGTGGTAGGGAAAAACTACTTGTCACGGGTACAGAAGTGGAAACTTACTCTTTAGCAGTACTAAGACTGTTAACTTATTGTTTTTAAGGGAATTAAATACTGAAATTATTCTACTGTAACCATCTTAGAACCTTTGTCTTACACTGTCATTTTCCTTCCATGAATTGAGGATAAAAACAACTTTTTAGAAAGTTTTTCTGTCACTATAATAGGCTGAAGCACTTTATAGTAAAACCATTGCACAGGTTTTTAAGTCTGCAATTTAGAAGGGACTGCTCATGAGGTTTTTATATTTTATTATTTCAATATTATTTCAGTTCTGTTGTTGGGAAAGGGCCATTCTCATTTTGGCTTCCATGCTTGATGTGTTATTTGTGTAATGGGGGTATAAATTCCATTTGGACGGTTTTATGGACATTGTAGGTTCTGCGACTTAAGATATAGAAATAGTTTAAACTATTTAAAACTAGTTGAATCTGATCCTAAACTGTGGAGACAAAGTCAACTGCCAGTACAGTGAAAGTGGATTTATTCTTGTTTGAAATAAAAACATAAAAAGCACGTGCGATAGTTGCTTTTAGAACCATCTTTGGAGTTTGAATCTCAAGAGCTGTTTTCTAGTATAATGAATCTAAGTAGGATATCTTTATTTCTATTTATGTGTTTGTATACATAAAATCATCTTAAAATCATGTATGAATTAGGTCAAGTTCAGTCAAGTGTCTTGACTGAAGAAACTTGGCCAAACACAGTGAAGTGTGAAGCTACACATGAAAAATTAACTTTAATCCACTTAGTAGCTTCTCTTGTACAAAAGCTGAGACCATTTGAACTGAGTGGTGGGATGTGGATGTAGGACTCCTAGAGGAAAATTATGAGGGGATATTTGGGAAAAGGTATGAGCTACAAAGGCAAGAAATCTCATTCTAGTATTTCTTTTGTTCCTTTAACAGTAATATGCATATATTTTGGTTTTTTGTTTTTTGTTAAATCTGTAAGTGGATTCTCTTTGCCAACTGGACTGTGTAGCTGTATAAGACTAGTGCAGCTTATTGTTTCATTTGGAATTCCAATTTACAGCAGGAAGTCATTTCTTAATGTCAGGTTTGAATTAGCATATTTTTCTGTAATATATTTGAGCATGCAAATATTGTATTCTAGTTTATGGTATCAGAATACCTGTTAAATACACTTTTATCTTCCCCTTCACCAGAAAAGTCATTGTTGCCTGAGATATACTACTTTTGTCGAAGACAGATATTTTTCATTTTCAATAATTTATTACATATAAATCTTTGCTTATAACTTCATGAAGCCTTCAGGCTGGAGGCATTGTTGAAGAAGAGTTATAGAAGGCAATCATTTTTTATATGTTCCTAATAAATGGAACTAGGCCAGGTAAGGGTATAAAAAAGTCAATCCATGAGAAGCGAGGACGTGAAGCTGGTGGATTGCATTTGTGTTCTCATCTGAATAAGAAACAGTGCAAACACTACACAGAGATCTAGTAAGGTTTGTTGTGCATCTGGGTACAAAAGAAAAACTCAGGGAAAGGAAAATTCTTACTCTGGGTGACTTATTTCTTCCTTCTAAGGAGCCCAAGTAGGGTGTATGTGTCAAGTGGTTACAGCCCAGTGCAGTTGGTTACCTTGTGTTTAAAATATAGAACAACCCTTTGATCTAAGTTTCCTGCAAACTCAGTTCAATGTGCAGCTGAATTGTGGATGTAATTTTTCACCAAATACACTTGAAATTATATTTACTGCAGTGCACAGGGACAGTTTTCATGTTCAGCCTTGCTGTATCAGGCCACGTCATGCCAGTGCCACCATAAAATCTGAACAGTTCCTGCTGAGTGCCAGGTGACAGAGCAGCCAGGATTATAGAGCTGTGGGGCTATAAAATACAAATGAGATTCCATGTCCATGTGGTTGTATATTAAAAAACCCACAGAGAACAACAAAAACTCCCCCCGAGACTTGCTCCCCTTGCAGCACACGTACCTTCCTGGCTTGTCTGCTTCTCCTACCACTTATTATCTTACTAAAGTTATAGATGTATTCCACCACAAGCTTGGTGCTGTAAGAGCAGCAGTCAAGAGACTTCAGTGCCTGTGCAGGTGTGTCAGGTGTAAAATCAGGGTCTTAGGGAGCACACAAATTCACCTGAACTGTGGTGCAGGAGAGCAGAAGGCGACGCTGTGTCCTTGTCCGTCACATTCCTGTGTAACGTGGGGAGGAAACTCAGCTCCTGTAAATCCTCCTGGCTGCATTTGTTAGGGTTCACTTAGTGCTGTTTACAGCACTTGAGGACGTGTCCCTGTTGCACCCACTGCTGACACTGTGTCAGCCTGACTGTCCCATTTGTGCATCCTTTGGTTCAACGGCAGCTTCTGCTTGACACCTGCATGGCAACAGAAATCCTGGTTTGTTTTTAGTGGGAATAGAAGGAGTTGAAAAATTCACAATTCTCAGAATTCTTGCAAGTGGAAATCATGGGTTTCAGGATGTTGGATACCCTGAGAAAAATGTTTTTGTGTTTGTGCTGAGGAGACTGAGCTTCAGGGTCAGCCTCGGCACAAACATGATTAGCAGCTGTGGGAGAGTTCAGGGCTCCTGGTGTTCAGGTATGGAAACAACAGAGAAAAAAATGAAAATAAACATCTATCTGAATTTTTTTTTAGGAAAAGAACATAAAAATAACTGTACTAAACCTAACAACTCTTAAAAACAAGGCAAGTAGGAGTTTCTGTGACCTTCCCTAGTGTGGGAATGTCTCACCCGCCTGTGTCTCCCCAAGCCAGTGCTTTGTTGTTGGGAGCAGTGCTCAGTCTGAGACACTACCTGAAGAGAAAGATTAATGTGTCAGTGCTGGCTTAAATTGTCAAGCAGGTAATATTTCTTTTTTTCTACAAAAGTAATTACTAGTGAAGTGAAGGATGGGTTTAGGCATCCAGAGGTTTAAACTGACATGAAGTATTTGGTGCGACTATTCTAAGTGATTTATCCTGGTGGATCAGGAAGGTTGGTGCAATGAAAATATTTCTGGTTACTTTTACTGCTTACCATGCATAAAATCCCTGAAAGAGAAATATCTGAACCATCCTGAAGAGTAATACTGGAAAGAAACCCAGGATGTGTGGTTCCTTGCAGTTTGTATTCATCATCTCATTCGCATTGTTTTCTTTTGGTTTCCTGGAAAATTCCAGCAAACTACGAATAATATTTACGGCTAAAACACCCCAACACTTTCACTGTGTTGTTAGAACTGCAAACTGCAGATCTTTAAATGAAGTGAGCGCAAGATCATTTGGCTGATTACCCATTTTCACAATGATAGGTTTCCTAGTTGTGCGCGAAAAGTAAATGATGATGTTTAAGTCACGACTGCACCTTGGCAGCCTTTGAATTTGGATGTGCAGAGCTTTCCGTGAGGTGATATCAGAGCCTCGTAGCGTAAAGCAGTAATTGATGTGACTGATCCATGAGTGAACCCTGCAAGGTGTAAGATGAATAGCAATGACTTGCAGGAGCTGCAGTAATGAGGCAGGCTGTGCTTTGCTCTGCTCTGCTAGAGGTGTGCAGCTGCAGGTTGCAGGGACTAAAACTGTGCTGCGTGGTAAGGGCATCCTAATATAAACCCAGAATTCTAGTTTTCACTTATTTCAAATAGACCCCCGGACTGATGGGTTTGAGTCTGGAGATTTTGTAGGAAGTACAAATTCTCTTGTACGTATGTTGTGCTAAAAAGGTTTTTGTATTTTTTTTTTCATAAATCTTCCTTCTAAGCAAAATCCCTGTGGTATTTCAAGCGTTTCTTTGGTGTTCTCATAACAAGTTACAGGATGGTTTCTTGCATATAGCAAAACAGGCTGCTTAACTCATTCAAATTTTTTAAAAGGAAGAACAGTTTCCTTCTGTGAAACTGTTCTTGAATTAATGAAGGTGTAACCTGTAATGCTTTGGTTTAGTAGTAACACATTCATTTGTGAATTTGTCCATCATATTTCTTCTACCAAAAGAACCATCTGCAAAACAACTTTCTTCAAACAAGGGCTGTAAAACATCAGACTGAGAATTTCACAGTCACTTATTATATTCCCTAACCAATATGCTTCAGATTTGAAATTATGCTTTTGCTGACTTCTTGATATGAAGCACTTCAGTTGAAAGGCACCTGGTGGCCACTGCTGAAGTGCTTCCTGTGTCCCTTAGGCAGAGGAGGTGCCTTCCAGCTGTTTTCACCTGATGTTTAGCTGATGGTTCATTGTTTCACTCCAATTGTGGAGCTATGGCGGGATATTTCAAAAAACACACCAAGTCTCATAGGCCACGTTAAATGGGACTTTCTCTCATGGCTTTTTCAATTCTTGTCAGTGAAACTGCATGTGAAACTATGATGTGAAAGCAGAAAGTTGAGGAGGATTAACAAAATTGGTAGCAGTTAAACTGAGTGAACCAGCCCACCTCAATGCATGTTTTATATCACACTAGTGGTGGTTTGCTCAGAGCTCTGGCACTATGAGCAAGATGGATATTTAAACCCTAATTTCCTTTGTTTTTCCATGTCTTCTGCATTCAGCTCCAGCCTTGGCAACACTGCTGAGTTTCAATTTCTTTGTTTGTAAGAACTAAGTTGAGGGGAAGGAGAGTTTATGTTGCTGGAGATCAATGGCAGCACTCTCACTGACTTCTGTGGGATGAGAAAACAGCACCCAGGAATTGGGGATGGAGGAAGGGGCCATTACAGTTTGGATCTGAGGGGCGGTGGGAGTTAAAAGGGTCATGAAGTTTATGCATTATTGACAGAATACCCATAATGACTCCTTAGGAGCTATTACACAGTGATATGTGAGGGCCTGAGTTGGGGATGGTTTAATTTATGAATCATTTCTGTGATGGATTGCCTGCTCTGTCAGCCTGGCTGCTGCACTAACTCGGGGTTCTTAATTCATTATGAAAGATTTTATGCAAAGTAATTGCTGTACAACACCACTCTTCAGAATGAAATAATGTGGATGCTTCCCCCCCCTTCCTTCTAGTGAAAGCTTTTGTTCACATTCTGAGCAATGCTCCATTTGTGAAGTTTCATCTGGAAAAGCTTTGCAAGGAAGCAGCTCTGCTAAGGAGCAGAGCCTCTGAAATGGCAAATGTTTTTGCACTTTGAGGTCTAATCTTTCAAGGTTTCGGGTTCACTTCTGTCTAATGAAGTCTCATGTTAATTCAGGCGGAGGGAACATATTGAAATTCTTCATTCACAAATCCTCCAGAGGAGTTCAGGAATTGGTTCTGAAATATCAGAGGTGAAATTTAAAAAGGTCTTTTTATTATTTTGGTGGTTTTCCTGTACAGTCTTGAGCGAGGCTCATAATCTTTCTCTGCCTTTCTCTTCTTATTGCAAAACAAAGCTGCCCATGTGCCTTTTTTTAAGAAAGTGAATTACTTTTTCAAGCAGCATGAAATGAGGGAACTCAGTTTTACAGTATGTGAAGTCCCAAAAAAATACAAATGAGTTCAGAAGAACTAGACAAATCTTGTGCCCATCTGCAGCGCTTGGATTCTGTGGCCCAGAGGCAATTTTTGTCTTGGGAAATCCCAAAAGAGTGTGAACAGAGATTAGAGGAATGGAGCACCTCTCCTATGAGGAAAGACTGAGAGAATTGGGATTGTTCATCCTGGAAAAGAGAAGCTTCAGGGTGACCTGATTGTGGCCTTCCAGTACCTGAAGGGAACCGACAAGATGGGGAGAGATTTTATTTACAAGGGATGGAGTGGCAGGACAAGGGGAGAGGGGGCAGGGTTAAATGGGATATTGGGAAGAAATTCTTCCCTATGAGGGTGGTGAGGCCCTGGCACAGGTTGCCCAGAGAAGCTGTGGATGCCCCATCCCTGGAATGGACCTCCAAGGCCAGGTGGGACAGGGCTTGGAGCAACCTGGGATACTGGAAGGTGTCCCTGCCCTAGGCAGGGGCATGGAACAAGCTGGTCTTTAATGTCCTTCTCAACCCAGGCTGTTTTCTGATTCTTCCTTTGCTCCTGATGTGCTGATTGCCCAGCCAGCCAGATGCTGAACCAGGTCAGGCTGTGATCCTCAGGGACACATCAAGGACCCTCTTTCCTCACCTGGTTTCAACCATAAGCCCTTCCCAGCAGAGACTGCCTGTCCTGCAGGGCAGGTTAGAGCCCTGTTCTTCGAGGCAGGGAGGAGATCATCTTCTCCACACAGTGCAGGGGCACGCAGGGATATTGAAGTCAGGCCCAGAATAAGAAGCTTGTTAATATGGTACACGCTTAATTTATTCTGCTCCTCAGGGGGTGAGTGGCGAGTCATTATTGAGCGAGAGCACAAACACAGAAATCCAAGGCATGGTTTTGATAGTTATTTTAAAAATCTTAATTCCTTCATTCTGCCTTCTTAATTCAAAGCAGGGATGGAATTGTACTATATTCTTCTGGGAAATGCAAAAATTGATTCCTCTGGGGGGAAAAAAATTCAAATGTGAGTTTAAAAATAGCTCAAGTGATCCTTTTTTCTTTCCATTAATATGTCCTATTTTTGAAGCCTTGAGATGAAATTTTCAAGATTTTTTTTTTCCTTCCAATAAATGGATGAATAACTTAAAAGTGCAATCCCAGAAATCTTGTAAGAGGGTACAAGCTCTTCTGCCTTGGCTAAGATTGATGAGGTTAGCCTGACTGGCAAGTGTGCAGTTTACATGCTAATAGCAAGTAGACTGTCTTGAAGGGAGAAAATACATTGCAGAGTAAGTGTGGAATGTTTATTAGTCCCAGTAAAGTGCAAGAGAGACAGTACAAATGATGTAAGAGGAATGTTGTGCAGGAAATATAAGTCATAAGACCAGACATATGTGTTTCTTGGCCAAACCCCCTTTGTTTTATAATCAATCCACGAGGGCTCGGAGCAGACAGACATCACACTCACCATCTTCACCCCACGCTGGGTTCCACAGGGATGCAGCAGCGTTTCCAAAGTTCCCCCATGGCTCCAGAAATCAAGGGTGGGTAAGACCTCGTAAGCAAACTCTAAGGCGACCCATACTTGGTTTCAGGGGCTGTGTGGTTCTCGTCGCCTCTGGGGATCAATGTTGCTTCCTACGGGCTCTTTCCTCACACCAAATACAACATGTGTGGCAAGTAGAGAACAATTCTGCTTTTCTCCTGCTTCCAACAAAGTTTGTGACAATGAAAAGCTGAATGAACTGTACGTAGTAAGAGCATTTTGCGTTAGGAGATGTCAAGTTTTGCTTTTGTTGGTGAAGAAGGAAAGAAGGGAGGGTTTAAAATCTCACCCTCCTTTTTATCTGTAAATTTGAGGGAGATTTTGAGGCACAGTGACCGGAAACAAAATGAAATTTATACCTGATGCTTCATAGATGGTTTGTATTTTTGTGGAAAGCACCTTGGATTCGTTGGCTGGAGCTTCCATGTAAAAGTAGGAAAAAACCTTTGTTTCCTTCAGAGTTTTACACAACCAAATACTTATAAATTCATCACATCTTGATTTTAGTGTTGCTGTAATTCTAGGAGGTGGAAGGATGTCACATTGTTTATGCTGTACCTATTTTCCCCTAAATTTTCTCCTTGAAGAGGAGCAAATTGAATTAGTTTTCCTTTTGAGAATGTTGTTTTTATTCAAGATGCCCATCAAGAAGTGTCCTGCAGTAATGACTGTACCTTTATTTTAGTCTTGCAGTACTAAAACGTCATATTTTAAGTTTTCTGGACAAATCCATATGAGCTTTCATTAAGCACAGCTAGTGACTTACTCAAATTCCCATTTACCAAAATCGAATGGAAATTTCTAAAAAAGGAAAGGAAAAACTGGCAGGAAGCAGTATGAGGCTGTGATGCCTGTCCAGAGTTATTGAAAAGGCTTTTTTTTCCCCCATGAATGTGAATTTTCTGGTCTCCTGGTTGTGTATTTGCTCATATTTGCCTGCACAGGTGTAGCTTTCTGAATTAGTTATTCCAATATTTCTTGGATTTGTGGCCCTTGGAGAAGCTGACAAACGTGGTGGACCAAGGAATCAGCACTTTGCTGCAGAAATCTTTGGGTCTTGGTTTTGCCTCTGGGTACAGACAGAAACATATAAATAAAAGAAGTATGGACAAATACAAGCATTTGTTATAGGATCAATAACCTTAAACAAAACAAGTTACCTGCTCAAAGTAAGCTCCAAAATTCGCTGTCAGGAGCTCTCTGAACTCAAATGTTTAGAAAATAAAGAAATAAGAAAAGCCTTACGATTATACTTTACTATAGAAACACAAAGTTCATGTATTGCCATTCTCTAGCAAGAGTTTTAAAAAATAAATAAATAAAATCACATCTCTGCATGCCATTTATCCACATCCTTCCTCATTTACCTACTGGCAATCAAAATAACCCGCTCCCCCATCCTATGAATAGGCTTTTCCAGCCTGTTTCTTTTTTAATTGCTCTATTTCCTTCTGGCATGTAAGATGGGGTCTTTATTTTTTTTTCTTACCTCATATTTGAGGTGTAATAGTTTTCAGATACATGCTTTTCTAGGAATACAGTGTTTTGGATAGTATATTTTTAAAGCTGATTTACTGTTTTTCTTTTGTTAGCTTAAGGGTTAGAAGCTTTGGGTAGATTTTAAAGTCTGTGTTTGATCTTTCTCTTTCCTCTTTGCTGGGAAGATGAGAGTTCATGGCAATCAGTAAGCTTTATCTTCCTGAGTTTTCTGCAAAATAAGTATCTCCTTATGTGAAAGGATATTTTTACATTTTAACAGGGACCATTTCAGAAAAGGCCCTGCTTTTATAATTTTTGAAACAATGGTGTTTAATGATAAAAATAATCCTTAAAAAACTAATCTAAACTTCATTCCCTCCTTTTTCTCCATGCAGGTTTTGCAATTCATAAGGAGAAAGTCAGTGGAGTATTAGGGATTTGTAAATCCAAACTTGAGGACAGGCACACTTAGAAATCAATATGGATGTTGATTGTGAAGAGGGCCCATAAAAAATTAAAATATTCTTATTTACAGAGGTTTAATTCTTCTTTTGTGTGTTGACATCCCTTTCATTTTCCATTTAGAACATATATCTTCTGTACAGTTTATAGATGTTATAACTCTAATTTTGGGTGTCCAGTAGTGTCCTGCTCTGGGTACAGCTCCAGTAACTCCAGAGCTGTCCCCAGTCCTGGCACTGTCCATAAAATCCACGGGGTGGGAACTGCGGGTGGAGACGTGGAAGTCCCAGGCAGAACATCTGGAATTGCACTGCTTCAAATTCTGCGAGGGAGAACAACTCTCCTTTTGCTTAAAAATTAATCTTCTTCCAGTTCCCTGCTTTGCTTCAGCATCGTGTCTGCTGAGACAGCATCTAACGCTGCTGGTCCCCCGACTGCCTTGTCTTGGGCTTTCATGTTTGTTCTGCTGTAGCTGGAATATTTCTGCTGCTTATATATTGAGCCCCTTTTTTCCCCCTCCCTCTTTTGCACTTCTCCTTTATTGTTTGCTCTGTGCTCAGTCTTCCCTGAATGTTTGATTCTTTCTTATCCATTGCCCAGGACAGAAGGACCAGAGTAGTTGTTAATTATGACAGAGAACTGCAAGGCACCACGTCACGTCTTTTTGGGTGTAGATAAATTACATCACATCAGTAGCTGTTGGTGTCTATGATGTTTAAGGAACGTGGTTAAACTGTGACACATCTAAAAGTGCTGGAGGTATTACCCTGTTTTAAAAGATTTTGATTATGCTGAAGAATTATTTGTAGGAGTCAATCCCATTCTCTTTTCTCTGTGAAAAGAGGGAGAATCTCTGTCTTGCCTCTGTGGAAAGCATTTAACCATTCAATTAGCAAGTTCATCTGGAAGCATGTGAAGAAAGACACAAAAATCCTCCTGGGCATGCTGTATGAATACCAATGTATTAATTAAAATCTACCTAAATATGTCAGTATTCTGCAGTTAGAGCCATATCAAAGATATTATGGGGCCATCTTTTATCATAAAGTTACAGTTTATATATCATTAGGTGTTTATCTTTTAAAAGGGATATATTTTCTGGGACATATAAAATTCTGGAAGGCTCCTGGGTTTATAAAAATGTCTCATAACTGCAGAGAACCATATTGTCATTAGAGCAGGGAGATCTGCTGGGATGCCTCGTGTTGGGCCCTGGCAAGGCAAGATCTGTTTGGGTTTGTCCCTCTGGTCTCCTTTCTTTGTTTAAACTATGAAATGCACAATGTAAACACACAGCAGAAATGGCCAAACCCAAATGTAATCTATACATTTTGCTGGTTTTGGTTTAGGTTTTTTTAAGGCTCTGAAGTGCTCAGGCCTCTTGAACTTTGTGCTGAATCAGCAAATGTGCCTCTAGGGATGATCCATTCCACCAGGTTCAGGTCTTGTTATCACCTTACCTGCCTTCACTCCACTTTCTCTTACTGTTTCCCTTTCTTTCTCCTGTTCTTTTCACTTATTCTCATTTTTTCTCTAGTACTTCCTACCCAGCTTCTCAAAATGACTATTTTGGGACTCTAAATCCGTGTGAACTTACAGCAAGAACAGATGCTGGTGCTTTGGAGTCCATATTTCCTCTGACCACCTTTACAAAAAGGACTAAAAACCAGGATTTCCCTGCTGAACTGTGGCATGAATCCAGGAGATGGGTTTTGGAGGGAAAATTAGCAGCTATTGCAAGGCTCACGCTAAATCTCAAGGGTGAGAGACCTCACATAATACCCTCAGTTGTGGCTTACTGTAAGTAGGTGGGTGTCATTTAGGGTGAAATTGGGTGCTGTGCTGGAAAATATTTAATATATGTTGGATTTTGTATTAATTTTAAATTAATATGTGCTGAAGGTATTTAAAAGAGCTGTAGCTGTGGCATTTAGGGACATGGTTTAGTGGTGGGCTTGGCAGTGCTGGGTTAACAGTTGGACTTGGCGATCTGAGAGGTCTTTTCTGACCTAAACAATTATATGATTCTACGAAAATCCAGTGAATCCTGCGGGCAGGAGGGTCGGTGCTGCTGTGAAAGCAGCAACACTGGGGTCTGTCTGCACCAGGACACACGTTTACCCACCAGTGCCTGTAACCAGTGCCATGTCCCTTCGCTCCTTTGTCCCTTTGCTGGGCTTATCCATGGGCTGCAAGTGAGAGGGAGCAGGGCACAGACACGGGTGTTCATCTGTCCATGGACTGTGCTCCCTTGGCTGTGTCCCTTTAAGCCCTTTGTGTCTCCTGTGTTGCTTTAAAAAGTTCATAAAGTTTCCCCGTTCCATTTGCTGTTGCTAGGTGCTGGGTGGTGGAGGTTTTTTTTTTTTCATTGTGCTTGTTATGAACAAGCCTTCAGCAGGCTAAGAATATTTTATAAGGTTAGAAAATGGTGTTAAATGTTAATTAGCAGTTGCATAATCCCAGGTGGCATCCTCTCACATGCACTCGTCAATTTTTAATGAGTGTCACTCGTGCACATCAAACTCAAAATTAGCTTTCTTTCCCGAGTACTCTGTTTGATTTTCACACTCACTTCCCCTCCCCTTCTCCTTTGATGTTACTGACACAATATATCATGCTGGCATTTGCTTTGGTTTCATCTCCAATGCATATTGTCATGTAGCTAGTTAGTTATCTGCAACATAGACACATCCTCCTACCCGTAGGAGCGCAGTTCAGAGAAGCACAGAATGAAGCCTGGCTTTTATTTTTTTTCCTTCTTAGGCGTAGCCTCCCGTAACTTCAGTAAGGAAAGAAAACTTGATGCAAAGGCATTTTGGGTTTTGATCTGAGAATTCAGAGTACTAGAGCTGCACTCTGAGCTTAGCTGGAGGTGACCCTCACTGATCTGCTCTGCATCTGCTGGAGCCCTGGCGCAGTTCCTCCAAATTAAAATTTGGAGAAAAAGTCTCTGTGTCTCCGTTTAATTTATCACAAGTTAAAAAGACTAACCAGGCGTGTTGTACATCCATGTATGTGCTATCTGGTGGATATTTCCCCACCTTATCTGTGCATTGTGCTGCTATAAAAGCATGAGTACTCAGAGGTGGAAAAGTAGATTTAACATTCCTTTAGTACAGGGCAGGCCCAGCCCTGTATGGCATTGCCCTCCCTGGGTTGGGTTGTTTTCTGGAAGGTGTCAGGAATGAAAGTGGCCCAAGCCCAACAGTGGTTTGCAGATCTGCACGTGCAGGTGAAGTAACCTGACTGTTGTAGCCCTTGCACCACATCTTTGGCTGAGTAAGACCATCTCGACTCCTATGGAGTCTGTCTCTTGGCTTTCTCAGTTTGAGCTGTGGACTCAAACCTGTTAAGCAACTTCTTGATAAATTCCAGACCAGCGGAACAGAAGCTCAGATAACTGAATTTTCACTGCTGATCATTTCCATTAGTCTTCTTGCTTGTTAAAAGCCAAACTCCATCCTCCCTCCCCTTCCCTCAACCTGCACAGCTTGGCCCTTAGGTTCTGATTTGATCATGGAAGTAATTTCACTTTGGTCTGCATTTTGCTTTGATTTTTGTTTGTTAAGGAAAGAGTTCTTCTAAGCATCAGGATGATTTTGTTTTGTTAAATGGAGTTGTTAGCTCACTTGGCAGGAGGCTCTGTGCAGACTTTGCTTTGATTTCCCCTAAGAATACCATGTGTTTGAAAAATATTGGCTTCTTGACACTGTAGTGCCAATGACCTCTCTTTCCAATGAACAAACTCAGCTTTAAATTATTTTTATTAATCAAGATTTTATCTCTTACCAGAGATTGACAGTTTTCCAAAATCCTTTTGACAGCTACTGTTACATGCAAGAGGTGAACCAGAATTAACGATCAAGGGTTACGGGCCTGATTCCTGCTGTTACTTCCCAAAACCTAAATGGGGGGGAAAACTCACTGATCCTCCTGCACTTACACCAGCACAAATGAGATTAGAACCAGTCGTGTATCCAGGAAAATGAAAATGTCATGGCAATGACTTGTGTCCAACTTGTGGAATAAACAGATCAAGCAGGAATAATTGCGTTTCTCTTTCCCCCTCTCTGCACACAGACACTTCTCACTGTCCTTTGATGATTTGTACAGAAAATATAGATGATAATAAATATTTCCACACTCTCTGCTAGTTTGCAAGAATAATGTAGCCACTTAAAGGGAAGGAAGTGGCAGGATGATGCACAAGGTGTTGAAGTGCCAAAAAAACAGTGCATTTTCTGAAAGCTTCCTACTTAAAATGTGGGGTTTGTTATTTGGGTTTTTTTAACTTACAGTAGCAAAAGGGGGGCAAGAATCTGGGGGGGTCTTATTTGTTTGTTGTTTTTTTGTTCAGTTAGTTTTTGTTTTTTGTATCCCAGCAGTACACAGAAGCCCCAGAAGCTGTACAGACACCAGTGCAGGCACTGTCCAAGGAGGCAGTTGGGATAAATCAAATGGTGCCACACTGCCAACTCCCTCTGCACTGTTCTCCAGTGCAAGCAAAGATACAAAATACTCAGATGTGTCCACTGAAACATATTGTGGTTTCATTTCAGAGTTCTTACTGTGTGGGAGAACTTAAAAGGTAGTTTTAATATCAATTAACCTGGTTTTGATCCTTTAAGAGAAAAATTCTGATAGGAATCCAGCCCTTGCTGTTCCTGAACTTGCATCTGCTCCAGATCCATCTGGAAACTTAAATGTGGTGGATGACTTGAGGAAAGAAATGATTACTAAGTGTTTATTCCAGTCTGGATCAGAAGTTGAATGTTAAAAATGTCATGAGATAACTTCATATGCCGGGATCTGTCACCTCAATTGAGATTCTTAAAAGCTTAAAAGCTTTGAACTCTACATACTGTTTATTAGGACTAAGTTTGGACTTGTTTTGACTCTTGCTGTCACTCTTCAGGTTTTCATACTTTCTTTTCAAGAGCTTTGGACTGTCCATTGAAGCTTTGAAGATATAGGTACCATTAAAGAGGATGTGTTTTTCAGACTATATTTGTTGGTAGACTATTAGACAAATTGTCAGCTGCTTCTGGAAGATCTCCAGTCATTTTGTGATTGAGCATGTCCTGCCAGGCATTTGCTTCCTGAAAGCAGCTTATTCTCCTGTGTCTGCTAAGGGAAGTGTGTCAGCCTTAAAATGCTGCCTGAATGGTGCCTCAACCTGGAGAAAGGAGCAGAAAGGTGTTCTCAGTGCATTACTTCATGTTCTATTTCCTGACTCATAATTATTTACTTTCAATATATATAATAAGTGAAGCCTATTCATTTGGCGGGCAGGGTTTTTTTTCTTTTCCTCCACCCTCCTTGCTTTTGAATTATGATTTACTTAATGTAAGACATTCTGCTTTCCAAGAGACAGAAAATTGGTTGCTTCTGCCAATATTTGGAGTTATAAACCATTGCTTGGACTTTATGATGCCATTAATCCCAGTGTATAGATTGTTACTGTGGTTAAGGATTGTCTTATCAACTCTAACAGCCCTTGGTGTTGCTTCAGGCCATTAAGCAACAAATTGCCTGTAAGGAATAATTTGTTGCATTTCTCCTACCGTGTTTTATAATGGAAGGTATTATATTTAATGTTATGTGTCCTTGGGTTCAGTTGTCACCAGTTCTTCAGCCTATATAAGTGTCCAGTTAGTTCCCTCTCTTGGGAATATTCCTTAGAGAAGGCGAGGTGCATTTTAAAGTATTTTGAATTAACAGCAGAGTTTTACTCGTGCAGATTGTGAGTCCAGCAATCCCATGGAATCTGTGTTCTAATGGTTGGGTTTGTTTTTTAGTCCATGGCAATTTCTAGAACAGCAAATGAAGATGTCTGATCAGCCATTTGCATGTCAATATTGAGTTTAATGCATATGCTGGCTTACAGAAAGTTGTGACAGAAAAAGGATGTCAAAAGACAGAATTACTGCAGAAATGTAATTATGGAATAAAATTATTAAATAAAATTGGAGATGTGACAAAATTAGAGTGTGGCCCTATTTTGAATTAAGACTATGTTTCATGTCATCTTCTCACATTGTGTTAAACCCTACTTATTCAAATTTTAATTGACTCCAAGCTGTGTAATGCAAAGAAGAATCAGCCCATTGTTCTGAATGGGTTTTGTTGTCCATGTTTACAGCTTGTTTTGCCAAAGAGAGGAGTTCAGGCTTTTTCAGCCTTCATAACTTTCATTGTTGTTTAAAGGAGAAAGAAGCAAAGACACGAGTTCCCAAGACACAACAGCAATATTGACTCCCTGTGTGTTCTGTTGACAGCAAGGTCCCTCCTCATATAAACAACATCCCTGTCTCCATCCAGGCAGTGGTGGAGCTAAAACACCTGTCTTTAGCCAGGCCTCACTCACTGTGCTCTTGTTTCATTCTGTTGCTTCACTGGAATCAATCTGGTTTCTCTGGAAATGGGCTGAGAACTGTCCCTAATGCATGTCTGAAAATAGGCTGAAGGGCTGGGAGTAATGACCAATTATACTGCATTATATCCAAATCCACCTGGAACTGGGAGATCACAGGGCTGGAAAATGTTGCGACAAAAGGTAAGAAATGTGTTTGATGGTTCTTTCCTTCTTCCTGGACCATCTTCTATGTATGGCTCGCTTTGAAGCAAAGGCTGGATTCCAGCCATCCCCAGTGATCTGCTCCAGACAGGTGTTAGCATTTCACAGTTACTGATTTGGGCAGGGTGATTTAAAAACCTGTTAAATGCCTTTTCTCCTTCTGCTGTTAGACTTGAAGAGCCAACAAATGCAAGGACAGTGCTGTAGAGAGAGCTGTACGTGAGTGAACTCCATTGATTTTTGATGGAGAACTCCATCGATTTTGATGGAGCCACACTGACTGACACCACCCAAGGAATCTGCCTGAAGTGAGAGGTGGATTGTATTTTTTTTTTCCTTATTATTGAGAGAATTAGAGGGCTTTACATTCTAGTTAGCCTAGAAATGTGCAAATTTGTTGAAAGCTTTTGGTGACACAGGGAACAAGAAGGACGTAATTTGGCTCTGTGGAACTTTAAGCAGGAAGGTGAGAAACTGAGGGGTTTAATTTTCCTTTTAGAGGAATGTAAATCAGAAATAACTGCTGAAATCAGTGAGCTACACGAATGTAAAAATTGGAGACAGCAAAAAGCAAATCTCTCCCATTAGCATTTTCCTTGTAAACTCAATGCATCTGATAAAGAAATCATTTAGAAATAATAAACATGCCATTTTTGCAGTCACATTTCAGAGCAGAACCACACTTCAAGGGCTATAATTGTGACCTACATTTTGAATTATTTGATAAGGCTGACCCCCCATGATGATCTCAAATTAAAATCTTATAAATTACCACTTTCTGGCAAATAGGCTTGCTGTTATCATTTCACTCTGACATTTATTCTTTGCTATGGGTCACTGCTTTATTACTGTAAGAGCTTTTGGCCAAGTGCTGTTCCCAAAGCATAGGAAAGACGTTAAAGGTTAATTTCTTGCAAACTGTGAGAAAATGTTATGTCTTATTCATTTAGACTTGCATTACTGAATTTGCATTCTTTTTATAGTATGTGTATTAGTATGTATCTAAAATCCCTCACAGCAAATCAACCAATAAATTGCAGTGAATTACAGTGCAGTAATGAATTGCTTGTCATTTGGTTTCTAACAACAATAACAAGGAGGGTTTTTTTACGGTCTTGGCCAGACAATTAACATATTCTCTGGTGGTGTAACTCTGAAGTCTTTGGAGCTCTGCCTGCAGAGGACTTGGCCCAAAAGTTGCAAGTGCCATAAAAGTTGATTGTCATGTCTTCATCTGAACGTGCCTGGGGCTGTAGCCTTGCTATAAAAAATTATAACAATGAGAGCTAATGTTTGGTTCTACTCAGCACTGGGTATTCAAATGGACAGGCAATTCCCCTGGAAATTTGCAGCAGTACCTCGAAGGTAAAACAATTCTTGGTTGTCCAACACAGGACCAGATGGGCTAATTCCCCCCCAGAAAGAGCCCTGTGAAGCATTTGTTCTGCATGCAAACAGGATTCCTTTGGGGTTTGACACGGGGACTGTGTATGGAGGAGTTTTTGGGATTTGTCAGACCTGCCTTTCAGGTGGTGACAAAGCCAGAAGGCAGCAGGAGTGATATGAATGTGCAATTGCCTTCCAAAGATATTGTATTCTATATGAGGGTGTTTTTTTAAGGTATTAATGTCTGCCTTCCCAATGGGAAATACTGTAGAGGAAACTGTTAATTGTCTCCATACTCAGCTGGTGTCAAGGAGAAGGCGCTGAACTACTGTCTAATACCTTCATATTGCCCGTGCAAGCACTTCCTGGGGGATTGAAGTTGTCCTTAGAAAGAAAAGGGGTACAGCATGGAGCTGATAACAGTAGACACCCGCACACACCTAGTTCCCTTTGGGGTTACTCAGAGGAGTTTGGCTGTGAAGAGGAGGAGGGAGGGAAACACTGACACAGCTCTTTACCAGACAGAAATGATTAAAAAATGACTCATGGTCTGCACCGTGTGAGCGATCACCGGGAGCTCCCTGAAGAAATAGGTTAATAAAGTTGTGGCCTAATTAAATCACAGATCTTGTTTGTTTCCTTGCCCGTTGGAGACTGACACGTTCCAGACTTAGCCACGGCACCAACCCCAAGGATTATGTGCCTCGTGCAGGACAGTGTGAGCAGGTGAGAGATGTTTTACACATGGAGTCACTGAATATTCCATTTTTATATTGGATGGGGACTTGCATTAGTTAGTTTATTGTTTACTAGTTGGGTGTGCAGATAGTTTCTGCTTAGCATCAGGAAACATCTGTGTGATCTCTCCCAAGGCTTTTGTCATTACTACACTGTCTAGTCTTAATTCTCTCCGATTATTTTGGCCATCATGCAGTCTCCCTCTACTGCCAAGTTCGGAGGCTTCAGTAAATAGCAAATTAAATGTGTAACCTGCATGTAAGAAAAACCTATATATCATAAAGGCACTGCTTCACTTTGCACTGCATGACTCACTCGTACAGTAAAAGGAAGATTAGCTGTTGTAGCAAGGATTATACAAATTTACTTTGTGCCAGCTGCTGGTTACTCATAATTGTGGGTTCTCAGGGAAGCACATCCCGTGCCTGGCACTGGTGGATCGTTGTTGCCCATCCCAGATTTGACACTGGCAGAGGCTGGAGTTGACTCCCAGTAAGGTTTGTAACACTTTAGAATTAGTGCCTCATTCCTGGCACTGAATGAGGTTCGTTTGCAAAACGAGAACAGTGAAATGTTCTCTATCAAGTTGTATTGTGCAATGTCCCTGTACAATAGGGAATACACATATATATTTTTGAACTTCATATCCTACCCTTTTATGGCTTCACTGGGGTTAAGATAGGAAATGGAGCATTATGTGTGTCCCTATTTGACCATAAATCTGACCTTTTGAGATTTTATTTTCCTCAGTGTGTGAGCATATTGTGTCTATGCTTTCATCCTGATTTGGACTTTTATTTTGAGTTAAGCTCACTGATAGTTGTCAGTGAAGGAAGTAGAACTGCAGCTATGAAATTCAATAAGCCACTGATATGATTATAAAAGCCTCAACAAATAGCTGTGACATTCAGCCCTCACAGAGCTCGTTTTTTCATTCTCATTCTTACCTAAAGAAGTGCTAATGAGAACATTTTGGAGTGACTTCTATAACTTTTCACTGCTTTCTTGTATGAGACTTGGAGTTTTTGTTTGGGTTTGTAAGACAGCTTTTTTATGAGATTTTTTTTTCAACAGGGAAACATCAGGGACTGCAAGGAGAAAAATGACAGAAACATGTTGGAGATGAAAATAGATCAGTATTTGGCACTTCATGCTGTTTAATTAGGAAACATTTAGTTCTTTTTAATTTAATTATTTGTTTGAGGTAAAGAACTTCTAAGGATTTTGCCATTAAAGATCTCATTGTACATCAATATACATATTGATTTTTGGAGTAGTTTGAGATCAAGCATGTTTTCTCCAATGGATTCCTAGTGCAAATCCATGAATTGTTATTTCTGTGCCAATCTAATTGACTAAAGGGGTCAACTAGTGGGACTTTCTGTCTCCAGGAAATCTGGTCCCTTGGATATTTCCTTAAACTGCCCAAGGATTTAACAACTGAGTAAGGAAATACGTTTGGTGAAGGGTCATCCAGTCTTAGTGCCATAATACAAACTATATTGAAGAATATACAAAGAAAGTGTTTTGAGCTTAGAATTTATCACTTGGATGACAAACTTATCAGTGCACTCTGAGTTGCCAGTCGATGCAATGTCTTAACTAAATTTGGAACTTGCTGTGTTTAGGCGTCAATAGCAACTAATCCTTTTTTTAACCGTGGTGGTAATTAAATCTCTATCTGATTTAATTCTGATTGTTTTAAAGCTTTATCATGTAAGTATTAATGAAAATTAGCCAATTCAGTTTTTTTGTTGTTAAGAAGATACATCAGGAAGAAGTTGCGTTTCCTCATTTTTCCAGAGTCCTCAGCCCAAACTTGCCACAACAGAAAGGCTGTTTGGATTTGATTTTAAAAACAAATAATGAATGGAAAACGCCATTTAGCTCCTTTAATAAGAAAAAATAATTCATGAAGGATGCAGATTGCAAAGTAGGGGTTTTTTAAGTGTATGATGATAAGAAATAATTTTTTTTTAGGAATGAAATGAGACCCTTTCAAAATCTTGTGCCAGGAGAGGGAATGAATGTTTCTCAGTGCTGTAGAAGTCAGACTGGTGACAATTGTCAGTTGAGTGGATTAAGGGGAATAATGAGTGTCTCCTCTCACACTGTTCTGCTGCCTTGCTCTCCAGCTGCTTCCAGACCCTCACCCTGGATGTCTATTACCTATTTCATTGAGAGAAAACTGTATGAATTTGTCCTCTAGGTAAACACATTTCTATTTTAAAGGGTGCTGAAATTGTTCCAAGGTACGACTAAATGATCAGAATGTGCTCTCAGCTCCAGGTGTAATTTTTGGCTTATTGATTTGTTCTGTGGCTGGCTACAGTACATTTAAAACCAGTCAAGTGAGTGGAAAATAAGGAAATATCCTACAGCAGCATGGACTGGCCTGATGATGCAACAGGTTTTTTTTTTCTGCTGTAAATCCTGGTATTGTACAAGTTTAAATTAAAAGGGAGATTTCAATTTCAATGTAAGCAGCGAGGATAAAATGTGCAACTACAAAATAAAAAGGCAGAAATACAGTATTAAATGTAAGTATTCAGTGTTAAAGCTCCTGAGATGTTTGCCGAAGTTATTATTCTTCTAAATTTAAATACACAGTAGTACTTTTCGAAAATCACTTGTACAGACATGTTATTTCTCTTTGAGCAATAATGATTTGCCACCTTTTGTTTTATCTTTTGGATGTCCTGGGCAGTAGCATTACCATGCCAAAACTGAATCACATTTCTTATGTCCTATTTCATTCCCTTTAGCAGCATTTGACTAGAGAGAGAAGAATATTATGTTTCCAGCAACAAAATACCGTACATCCTGAGGAGAAATTATAAAACTTATGGGACACGTTTTAATAACTTCAGTCACATGTACTGAAAGCAGGCAGAAGCAAAATGTTGACTAATGAAGTGTTTACACCTGGAAAAATTTGGTATTTGCTGTGTTGTGAGGGCTTATGACCATTTTATGGAGATTTCTATGCCTTGAGATTTAATAATCTTTTTGATTTGTCACTCCAGTGGACTGAAGGTGCTCGTGAATTCACTCTAAATAGAATTTTCTAATCATCCTTAAGGAAAATCAGAAATATGTGGCAGATTAACAAAGCAGCCATTCATCTGCTGGGTTAAACGCACTAACATGAACTTAACAAGCGATGTCGTCTTTTAACACATGCAAAGGACCAAATTATCTGCTGAAAGACTGACATTATGTAAATGTAACATTTGCTGGACCTCTAAACCCTGTGATTAAATTACTGTCTAAATTATTCTGCAATATGAATGTCGCCTGGAAAAAGAAAAGCTGTAAAAGAAACGACTGTGACATCTTCGGGGTTTGCAGTATTTCCATAATGAGTGTTTGAAATGAAGAGTTTGTATATATAACTCAAAATCTTAATGAAATGGGAAGAAAGAAAGGGGAGGGTATGACGTGAGGAAAACTTACTTTGCAAAGAGGTAGATTTATCCCAGGGTTTCCACGAGGCTTTGTTAGCAGAAGAAGTATGGCTCAATTAAGAGGGGAATTTAATCCACAAATCAAAACTTGTCACTGGAGAGACGCTTCCCCCACCTTCCTCTGCGGATGTGTTGGGTAATCAGTGGCAGGTAATCTGTTTTCACTTAGCACTCTGAGAGTGACACATCTGTAAAACAGCAAAAAAATGAGAAGGGAAGAGTGTGCTGAGACTGTGGTATTGCAAGTAATTATGGTCCTGAAAGGCTGCGTGTAAATTGTTCCCTGCGAAAAGCCATCTCCTCGTGCAGAATGAGCGATCAGTTAACTGCCTCTGTATCATTAGCTCATGGAAATTATCTTGCTTGTATTTCACTCATTCAAAAAATTAAAATTTAGCAGAACAAATGTGCTTCAGCAAATGGAGGAGTTGAATGTTTTATTAATTGGCTGCTTAGCAGGCTGTGACAACAACGGAGAGGGGCTGAACTTGGCCGGGAGGCGTCATCTGAGCCTCGTGGTACACCTGTGAGGTGAAATTCCTGACTGACAGCCCTTTTGGGATTGCACAGCACCAGAGTCCACAGTGATGGAGAGTTAACACTCCCCTGTAAAACCGTAAAGGCCAGGGTCTTGCTCCTTTTGGGCCTCCACAAAGCCCCAGGTGGGAGTCCAGCACAGATGGAAAGCAGCAAAACTGAGATGCTCAGAGAAACCCCTTGATATCCACCCTCACTGGCAGGTTCAAGATTTCTGTAAAGCTCAACTTTGTTTCCTTGGTGGCGCTTTTACTCTTTGATGAGGACCTTTTTCTCTCTCCTCTCTGTGCCTCTTTCTTGGGGGAAGAATTTGGGGAGGACAGGGGAGTCTGTGGGAGAGAAGGGCAGCTCTGAAACCTTGGAGAGGGAACACTCCTGCTTCCCTCCCTGTTCAGCATTCAGTAAACATGTAATAACAGATAAAAGGAGACAAATACATGTTCATTTAGTGAAAGCAAGGTATTACATTACTGGTTTCAACGTGGTTGATTTTAGCTCACGCTAAGGAAGACTGACAGAGAAAGGGAGATGGGAGTAGAAAAGACAGGAATATTAGCAAACCAGCATCAAACAGATACTAATTTTGTGTGTTTTCAGGCTTTGCCAACCAACTGAAACATCCAGAACAGATTTTCTCCACAAAAATGTCTTGTAGTTTGTAAGACACCTTGTTTTATTTGTGCTCCTAGCTTTCCTTCCCTCCCTCCCTTCCTGAAAATAGGCACTGCACATTTGGTTTTACTCCATAATACTGTCCCCTTCATATGGAGATTTTTTTGACTATTTATTCACAGGTCTTTATTAGAAAAGATGGCCAGTATGACCAGTGGTGGTATATGTCAGTATGAACTCAGCAGACTGATTTGGGAGGAGGTCCTTTTTCACATGGATCTTGCATTTCTGACCAGTTTTCCTTTAAGGTTTGTTGTTATCCTAAGGGAAGCTGTTCCTGATCTCCACCATCCCCAGGGATACTTTATAATCAAGGAGGCTGGTTCCAACACATGGACATCCCTCCTTGTTTTCTCAGCAGACTGATGGAACTTCTTGATTCTTTATATAAATATTTGTGGTTGTAAGGACTGGAAAATTGGGTGTGATCGTTTTACCTGCAATGTGTACGTGTTGCCTTTTCTCAGACAGCAGCAAAGTTTCCTCTCAGACAGTGATGTTTTCCTGAGAGCCTTGTTCTTGCTTCATGTGCTAAATCCTGTATGTTTTCAGTAGAACCAGCTTATTCAGGTTCTGGGGAAATCCAGATGTCTTTCTGGATTGGTTCGTTGTTTCCACCAGCTGAGCGATCATGGTGTTATTTCCAGATGAAGCAAATATATTTTGGTCCCACAAACCCTTCATAAAACTCACCTCTTCTCCCTGTCCCCCCCCTTGTGATTTTGTTCAGTGAGAGCAGGACTGAAAAGGGTTTATTTCAGGTGATTTTGTAGTGATGCTGCCTGTTCCAGTGCACTGCTATCTGCCACTTCAGTGGGGTGTGATGGTTTAGTTCTTTTTGCTAGAAAAAAGCTTTTTTTTCCATAAAACAAGCCTGCAGGTGTCCTTCTGGCTTCCCTTCATCTGAAGCCTTTCTATTGTGTGGGAAGAAAAGCAGAAAAAATGTGGATAGTAATGATAGTGATAGTAATGAAACTCTCTAAACTAACCCCCCTCCCCAAACTATTTGCAGATTTAACCAAAATGGGATCTTAATGTTTGAAACTTGCTTTTTACTTATGCCTTGTCCTCACTGACCCTTACTAATGTACCCTGGCCCCTTCACAGCTGGGAGAAAACTGCAGAGTGACTTACTGGTTTAGAGTTTTTCCTCTTTTGAAGTGAAAATACAATTTTCTGTGCAACTGTGCCGAAATTACCTCCAGGATTGGCTTTATTTTTTGTTTGAAAAGGAAATGTTTCTGGTTTTCCTTTCTCCATTCCCTGTTTCTGTTTGGTCAGTGCCCCATAAACACACCTGAACACAACCCCTGCTCTAAGCAGTTCAGTTTGTGATTGAAAATATCAGGAAAATAGATAAGCACGAGAATCAGTGGTAAATATACTCCCTTTCAAGTTTATTTAAATTCTGGAGGAAATGATTTGCACAGGTAATTATATGAGTTTAAATGCTTCGAAGGTGAGGGCTGGTCCTATATTTGATTATCTCTGATATATATATTGCTCTTAATTATACCATAATCCCTGGTAACTGAGAATTTTGGTCATTTCTGGCACAAAAATAACTAGTTTTTCAATATCTTGCTATTGAGCTTTAATTACCACAGGTTTACCCTTGTGTAACTATAAACTGAACTTTATCATTAATTTTTCAGCATTAAAAAGAAAAAGTAGGCTAAACTTCAGCTGTTGTAGATGAAGTATTTAGAATAATTTCCCAAAGCCCTTCATAAATGTGACATTGATTCATTGATATACAGACCATTAGCAGTTAGTCTCCTCTGTTCATCTATCATTTCAATTATCTCTAGACTTCCCCAGGGTCTTTGACAAATGGGAGACAATTTGCATTTTGTACATTAATGACCTTGGTGGAATTTGTAATTTTATTCCCCCCATCTTATAATTATACTTTAGCATTGGAGGGGAAAAACCCCCAAAACTACACTTGGCCAGTTTTTAATTTAATCAGAAGTGTGTGGCAGTTGAGGTGTGGGAAATGGAAGAAATAAGGGGAAAAGAAAGAATTAGGGAATAAAATGCTTATCCACCCAAACCTCCCCAGCACGATTTGAGGGCATTTCCTCTTGTCCTATTGCATATTATCTGGGAAAAGAGACCAACTCCCACCTTGCTGCAACCTCCCTACAACTGTGTGTAGCCTGCATGGACCTGGCAGAGGTCAATATTGAAGCTTTGTGGACTCCAGGAGTTGTCACCACAGAATATCTCACTAAAACTCCTGCAATATGCAGCAGGAAGGTGAACTGTGGGCTATAGTAGCACCAGGGTTGGCTCTAGGTAAAACTTGTCAGGTGCTAAAACAATTTTCATTAATGATTTTGAGTTGTCTAATACTCACAAATAATCCTTCTTAGCTTTATATTCTATAGAACTTTGCCTGTTAAGGTAACTATTAACTTCCTGCTTTCCCATCTTTGAACCACTGGTTCAATAACCAGGTTTTAGTGTTACCTGTATTGGCCACTGTTCACACATTTCCTGTGTTTAAAAGAATAAATGTAGAGAAGTATCCATATGTTGTCTGTTCTTGTCACTGTTTGTTAATGGTTGTAGTGTGGGAGATATAAGTATTTAGTAAAATTAAAAGGTATTAGTATTTACTAAAATTTAGAGGTGTAAGTATCTGGTAAAATTAAGCCTTTTAAACTTCTAGGTAGGCCAAAGAGGTGGTGCAGTGCAGACAGAAAAAGTAAAATTAATAACTAAAATATCCTGTAATTGAAGAACAAGTTATGGCCTTGCTGCATTTGTTCCTTCAGCAGAAAACTTCACAGCCAACTTCCAGGATTTTGGGTTAGTGTGTTGTTTTTTGAGTAACACAGGGACACGTACGCAGTGACTGCATCCGTCGTGGGGAAGGAATGTTCTCCAGGAACATTCTCCAGTTGTTAAAAATTCCCCGTTGCCACCACTAACGGCAGCGTGGTATCTGAGATACCAGAGGCTTTGCCTTTCCCTTTGAACACGAAATCACTGCAGTCTCTCAGACAACATTAGGTGGTAGCTGTTGGCAACAGAGGCGATGTTGGGAGCGACGTGTGTTTCTGGCTGGATTTCCAGAACCATCCATAACATTACACTGCGTGTACTCCGCTCGTAGATCACACTTCCCTTCTGTGCGTCACATCGAATCTGGCTGTCTCTGCCATGCAAAAAAGTAATTAGCCCGGGCTGGATGTGAGGAATTTATTTTTTGATTGGAACTGAAAGGGTGAAATTCCAAACGTGGAAAGCTGAGCTGTGAATTGGCACAGACCTACAGGCCACGGCAATCCCACCTGGATGCTCACGCTTAGAGGGGGGTTTATGCACATAGGAAGAAAGATCTTGGTTTTAAAAGGTGCTCAATCCAGTCTGGGATGTGTTCAGGCCAGGCTGTTCAGCCTTGGATCCTTCTGACGTACATTGTACAACTGTTTTTCCAAAAGCTGAAGAACCAGCAGCACGTGGTTTGAAGAGGTTTGCTTAAATGAGATGCTCTGAGTGGTCCATAAGAGTGAGCAAAGATCAAGGTAAACATATTTATTGATTTATTTCCTCACTTTTCTGAAAGCAGGACTCAGACTCCAAACAGTCCACGTGTCTGTGGAATATACTTGTCTTTGCCTGCACTCGTGTGCACACAAGTGTCAGCTGGATGCATATTTATTTTCACACAATCTCATAGCCTTGCTTGGATTTTTCTACCCCAATAGTGTTTGCCCTTTGCTGTCTGTTTTTGATTTTTTGAACATCTACAGTAGATCTTTAAAACTTTGAGCTTATTTCTAATACACGTTCTGTTTAACAGTATTGAATTTAATGCTTGGACCTTACTGCTGCTCAAAAAATAGTGTTGGTTGTCCTAAACCCAACAATCTTACAGGAGTGTGGTGCTATTTAAAATTTTACTGTGGTGCACATTTTGTTAATAGTGAGGAACATAAAATATTTCATCTGTTTGCAGGGAGAGAAGTAGAGGAACGCATGTTTTAAGGTGTAAAATGATCATGTATAAAAAGACCAACTCATGCAGTAACTTGGAAGTTTTAAATTATTTACACTAAGACAGTGATGTCTTGCTGAAAACACAAATGCAAATTTCTCTTTGGTTATACCCCCTGAAAAAATTGGTTATGGCTCTCCATCAAAACCAGATGCTGATATCCAGAGAGATTTGAAAGGCAAATTTGGTTTGTGTTGGGAACCAGAATGTAAAGTTTGGGTCACATAAAACCGAGTCTTTCTGGCTCTGGTACGAATCAATTTTAGCAATGCAGGATTAACAATTTCAGCCCTCTAAATTCTTCCTGTGATCACCTTTAACATTGGTTGGTTTATAAACCTTGAGATCACATATTTTTATAAGCAGGACTCCCAGGCTGTAAAGCTGAGCCTGCTGCCTCTGCTCAGCCCAGGAGCTACACGTGGGGAGCACATGTGTGTGCAGGAGCTGGGCAGGTCCTGGGTTCAAATGCCGGTGTCAGGCAGAGGGAACTTGCTGCCAAATTGTTCTTTCTGCAGAGTGTCTGCCTTACCCCATCATGCTGAGTCTGATTTATTTGTTTTAAAGGAGACCTCTGTGCTGTTCTGCTAGGAAAGGCCCCGAGAAATCACAGCTGTGCTCTGCTGCTCATTGTTAATTTAACTGGAAAAAGAAAATCCTGTTTCTTCAGTTCTTTGCTTCAAGCTTGTCACTGGTAAAATCTTCATGCAAGTTAATGGTTTGTACATCCCTCTTTTTTTCAGGCTTCATCTAACTCTGTGTCCAAGTTTAAGTGTCCTGCTTAGTGGGAATTCCCTTTCAGTTAAAGGATGCTCACCTCACTGCCATGTCTGATGAGAGGGATTCAGACCTCTCTGAAATATTTAGCTCCTGTTCAGCACTAAGTGACATCTCTGCCTTTCCAAAGCACTCAGGGACTCCCTTACAGCAGGGACATTAAGCAATAGTTAACAAGCACCCATTGGTGTCAGATAAGTTAGAAGAATTCATAAAACAAATTAGGTAATGGAATCTCTGGGAATAATGACTTCCCTTGGGTTGCTTTACAAATTAAACTGATGAAGATTTAATCTTTTTTTTTCCCATGGGTTGTTTTGCCCTTGACACACAAGATCAGTTACTAGAACATACAATGACTGTGTCTTAAACATCTGTCTGTGTAAACCAAATAAGGAGTTCTCATTTATGTCTCTTGTAAAAGAGTGACCTGGTTGTGTGGTTGTGTTTCAGCCACACAGGGAATGATTACAGAAATGTGTTTTTCTGTAGCAGAAAGTGAGGTGGCTTTACAACTATAGATAGTGCAGGATTTTTGTCAGGGCAGTGAGTAATTCTGCCCACAGAACTGTTAGTAAGATCCTCTAGAAATGGAAAAAAAAGATGGGAGAGAATATTCATGAGGACATAGGAAGGAAGAAATGTTTAACCTGTTTCAGTTTGTAGCAGAGGCTCTTTGATTCCAGGCTGGATCCGAGGATGAGTAAAGTTTTTGATTGACTAACAAGGACAACTATTAAGAAAAATAAGAAAAGAAAACAGGAGCTTCCATTTAAATCTCCATAATGAATTCCTGTTCTAAACTAGAAGCTGGGCACACATCATCCTTTCTCTGCTGAGAAATTTTTTACATTTATTTCTGTTCATAATGGTTTGGGAAAAGAAAAAAATAAAAAAAAAAGTGTTCATTATTCATGTGAAAAATGAACTAATTTGCTCACATGCTTAGTCCTGGGGTTAATTATATTATGAAAAAGAATATTTTGTAAGGAAATGGCTTATTACAATAGCAGTGCCTTGAAATTTAAGCTGCCCAATTTGTCAGCTTGCTCAGACTGTACTATTGTAATAATCACCCTGTTTGTAGGTTAAGCAGCAACCTCTGGACCTGGGACTTTGGTCCTGTGGTGAGGACTGTGGGCAGGAGAGGGTTTGATGTGCAGGGTTTACCCTGTAGCAGCACCTGTGCCTTGGCACCCACGTCCTGCCATGGCATCAGGTAGTGTTTTGTACCAGGTGAGAGCCTGCCCTGGTGTGAATTGAATTATCAGAGTTGGCTGTGGAGTGCTTCAGGTGTCCCTTTTCCATAGTGTTGCAGTGGAAGAAAGGACAGTCCTCGATTCCAGACGTTTATTTTACAGGCGTAGATAAAAAGAGCCGCTCACTTTCTCAGACTGATCAGTTCTGCTCCTGAGTACAAAGACAGAAAGAGAAAAAGCTGGAATAAACACTTACCTTATTCTACACTTACAATAGGACTTCTCTTTGTTGTCTTTTCTGCAGCTCGGAGCTATAGCTGTGATTTGAGTTCCCTTTACATGAAAGTTTAGGAGCTGAATTCCAGATAAGCCGTTCCCGTCGCGCTCGGTTCCCGTTCCTGCACCCCGCTGGCTGGAGCTCATCCTCCTCACACTCCTGCTGTCACAAACTCCAGTTGCTGCCGTATTTAGTAATAATATAGCAGAACTTTTGAACATCCCACATTGCACATGGAATGCCAGCCCTGAACTGGTAGAATCTGACCCATCCTTACGAGTTTTACCTGGAACAAGCAATTATTTCTGTTTGAAATGGCTCGTTCACCTTCTGTCCTGGAAAGTCTGAAAGGCATCAGCAATAGACCCTTCTATCTTTATCTCTGGTTTTGTTGTTTATGTGTTGGACTATTGCAGTGGTCTTCAGAGGACATGACATCTTAAGTCTCTGAAAAATACAGGTTGATCAGAACACATGAGCTGTTGCCTTTTCTTCCTTTCTATTCTTTTTTAATGTCAGTGCTGTGGTATCTGATCTTGTGTTTGGTCCTGAAGATGTTGGCACTACCTAACCCGTGGGTACCTTCAGGTTATTTACACTTATACATGTCACTGGCTGTCACTCTCCAGCTGTCTTGGCCTGAAAACTTCCATAAATTTGCATAGTCTTGATTTTTATTTTTATTTTTTTAAATATGGGAGCAGTTAGTTCTTATGGAGTTCTGTAAATGCTAAGTTTTTTAGAAATGACCCAGAATATTTTTTTCTGTATCCATTTTCAATTCAGTTCTGATAGCCTGGTTTATAGACCTTTGTAGGAACCTGAAGGAAAGACAGAAGTTCTTGAGATACAGGAGCAAGAGAGGAAAGTTGGACATCTTGTTGGGAATGATAGAAAATACTAGGAAAGAGCCAGATTTAGTTCATGACCACATGGCTGATGCCTTCTGCTGACTTCCTCAGGCAGGAAAGCATAAGGCAGCAGGATACAAGGATGTCTGGGGTTCAAGGTGCACTTTGTGATCTCCTTTGGGCACCAAGACTTGGCTCAACTGGACTCAACCACTGGGTTTGTTCTTGGGATTTAGCACTCGAAACATAAAAGAAATCCAGTTGCTGAAGTCTCACTAATAATCACTGCTTTGGAAATGATGTCTGAAGAATGTTTACCTGCCTGCAAAAATATGTAAGGGCTTATATTGTGGAATCAAACTTTCAAAGTTCAAAGTCTTTTCTTGTTTGTGTGTGCATAACCAGCACTTGTCTGTGCTGAAAGTTAGATACACCTCAAAAAGGCTGCATTTTTAGGGCAAAAGCACTTCTAGACAAAAGCAAGGGCTTTTAAGGATGTCACTGCAGAGTCCTGGATTGTTTCTAAAAAGGCTCCATTTTGTGGCATCAAAAGCCAAAGCAGGAAGAAACCCACCTCGGCAGAGCTCTGATGTAGGGAAGGTGCCCTACAGCCAGCAATACTTTCTTTTATGTTTTGCTCATAACCATCGTAGCAGGCAAAGGCAAACACTTGTCTAATTTGATAAAATATCTTTAATTGCAGCAGCAGTACTTGAGGTTTGGGCTGGCTGCATCAGCTCTGTTTGTAATCACAGCTCCAGCCGCACTCCACAATCAGCTCCAATTGCCGCCAATTAACATCCGTTAGTCTGGTGTTGCTTTATTCAGATCTTCTGGGGTGTTCAGTTGCATTATTCATACCTTGTCTGGGAAAACATAGTTTAAAAATGAGCACTCTTACAGGATTTCATTGTACTGTGATAGACCTTTTTTTCTCCACCTCTTGGTTTAGTTATTCTAGTTGGTGAAGGGAAGAAAACTTTAAGCATGATTTAGGTCTTGCATTTCACTTTTAGGAAATAGTTGTTCCTGCTTGATAGAGAATCTTAAAGAGGGATTAAAAGAAACCAAAGCTGGTGTTTTTTCACATAAAAGTTTGGGTTTGGAAGTCGTCGTTTCGAAATGTCATCGATGCGCAGGACATTAAGAATGAAAAGAAGAACAAAAAAGAGGGAGAGTAGCCATGTGTAAGGTTATGGAGAGCTGCCATAACCAGGGATAGAGATTTTAAAAGGACTTTTAAGTGCCAGGTTTCAGAACTGCGTCTGGTCTGTAGTTAGCAGAGAGCAGGAGGGTGAGGGCTTGTGGTGGAAGGGGCCATCTCTGTACCCACAGCACTGAGTGTTCTCTGCCATGGCACAAGATGAGCTACAGGTCCAGTCTAACACAGCAGTGTGTCATTGTTTCACTTATTTAAACTTTGAACCTGGTTTTTCCCCCGACAGAATTTTATTCTGATTTCAAAGGAGTTGTTCTTAATGTGAGCAAGTGCAAATGATTGATTAATGTGTTTGGGTTTTTTCTCTTCAGATGATGATCTTAATAAGGAAAAATGAATTCCAACTAAGTGTGTCTAACAAGGAGCTTTGTTTGCTTTTGGTTTTGCATCTAAGTTGCATTAAATGGAAGCTTTTAGTGCCCCAATAAAAAAAGAAACCAAACCATGGCAGACACCCACATCCCTGGGGAACATGGGCCATGCACATAATCATTACGTGACTGATGTTCTCTGCATGTAGGAATGTGACATGGGGATGAAGAGGAATGAGTGCGGCAGTAATTTCTTTAATTAAAAAATAAGGAAAAAAAATGAAAAAGAGGAGGTGATAAGCTGTGAGAGCACAGGGGCCACAGCTGCTGATGGAGACAGTGGCAGTGATGGGTGTTTTCCGGGAGGTGACGCTCCGGGAGCCTGTGCCAAACTCTCAGATAAGTTTGCTGCACTAATCAGGCGCTTGTTAATAACGGCTCAGATTTACGATACTTCATAACAGCCCAAGAAGAAATATTCATCCTGTTATTGACTTTGTGGAGGAAGAAAACCTAATAAAGCATTGAGAGTGCTTAATCAATAGCCGGGCAGGGCTGCGCTGACTATCAGAATGAGCAGCTTTGTTTGCTATTCAGGCGGGTAATTTATGGTTAGTGCTGGAAGTGATGTATGTAATTTATGTTTTAGAGACAATTACTGCTCAAAGACAACTGCTGCAAAGCTTTCACAGCAAGCCAAGGGAAAGACAAATGCAGTCTTTGGGGTGTGAGTGTTGTGCCCGACAGCCTGTCCAGTATGTTTGCTCATTACATTATATTTATGTATAACGTTGCTGTGATCTATGTGTGTATGTGCTTGTGTGAACCACGTTTTCTCATAGCAGTGAGTAGCCTTTAAAGTTCAAATCAACTGTTTCAGGTTTCTGGATTTTTTTTTAGACATATGGTTTTGGTTGCAGACCATCTAAGCTGTAATTTAAAAAAAAGAACACACTGTGTAAAACCTAAGTTAAGATAGTACCTATTCTCTGGATCTTTAGCACTTTAAAAGAATCAAATCAAATTATTTAGATCTGTGAATAAAAAATTGTCAAATATGCATTGTGATTTGCAGACACTTCCCTATAACACCTTCTTATAAAAGCAAATTATAAAATAGTTGCAGATATACATCTTTGTGTACCAGGCACTCAGATATATTAAGGTGCACGTAACAGGGCATTGAAGTTGCACATGACAAACTATATTTAGGTTTTGATCCTAACCATTATGAGGGTTCTTTTACCTGACAGCATTTGAGTTATGTTTTCTGAGTTAGGAATTTACATCTCTAAACTGCTATAAAAGTCAATATAAGCTACCAGTGCCTCTTAGAAGAGTAATCAAACTGCTTTCTTAAAGATATTTAACATTTAGATTCCTGAAGTCAGACCACCTTCATCACAGTCTTCAGAAGAAAGTCCCAAGTGCTATTACTGTTATTAGTGAAATGCTGTCTTCCCACTAAATAATGAGTTCTGGTTACTTTGACCCCTAATTGAAGCTCAGTGTTTTAGCCTAATGCTTTTAAACTAATCAAAATCACCTTCCCTCTCCATGCTGGTGGGCTTTGTTCGTGCGGGATTGCAATAACAATGTGAATGATTTTACAGATTTTATTCCACTTCAGTGACTTATTACAAGTCCAGGGAGCTCTGGAGTTGGCAGCACATGGGTCAGAGCGTGGGAGAGCCCCAAAGCTGGGCACCAAAATGGCAAGTTTGCCTGTGGTTGTGTTAAATAAATAAAGTTATTGCTTATATGCAGCTGATAAATATAGAAACTTTGGAAAATGAGTTTGAAATACCAGGCTGCAGCTCTGAGATTCATTTAGTTGTCTTTATGTTAATGCATGCTGCATAAAGTTGTTGTATGGGTAAAATAAAAACACTTTAACTTCTAGGCAGTGGATTAACTGGTGTGTTCCACGGATCTAAACAAACAAACCGTTGCCAAAATTTGGTGGTGTTTCGCTCCATGGCAGGGTTAATCCCCCACTGGTTTTATAAAGATGCTGAATTCAGCTGCACGTGGAGACCCTGCAGAGCTGCAACCCTCACCTTTAGCTCAGTGTAGAGGACACTTCTGCCCCAATGCCAATATATATTTCTGCTTTTCAGACTGATTTTATTTTTTTCTCCATCTGCTTTCTACATCTGAGAGCTAGTGGCAGTGCAGGTCGCTGCTGCTAGATTTCAAATTGGAATTACCAATGAAAAACACTTTGTCCAGTGTCTGCTCTTATATATAGTTTTCATTTATTTGTGGGAAATATGAAATCATCCAGATTTTCATAAAAAACTTGTCGAAGGGTTGTTTTCCCCAGAGCTGAGGATGTGTGATATTTTCAGATGGGGAGTGAGGAGTATTAAATGAGAATAGGAGTTGGGATCAGTCCTTCTCCATTTAGCATGTAGCTCCTAAGCATGGTTAATTGGGCAAAGATGGTACATTTCATGAAAAAAAAAGGCATATTACCTTACATATCAAGTATTTTATGAGATTTTTGGAGAAAAGACATCTTTTTATGTAGTGCCACTCTATAATACCACTTGTGCAGGGAGTGTGGAACATGGACACATGTCAACAATCCGTATTTTAACATACTAGTGGATTTAAAATATATTGTGGATTTTTTTTACCCCACAGTTTGTGGAGAGATCATTAATAAAATTAATATCAGGTTAATCTAGATGAAAGGTATTTTCAGTTATTTTTCCCTATGACTTCCCATGGCAGCATTGAAGGCTCACATCCAGTGTGTCCCACGGATAATATTTTTGTGTTACAATATTGACTCTATAAATAAAAGTGAAACATTGCAGTAGTAAACATCACATTTATTTCTTTTTTTTGAAGTGCCTACAGCGTGTCATTACAGATGGATTGATAGGCTTGATAACATTGAACTTTTGTCAGACCTAACGTGGCAGACTTGTTACATGTCAGAAATTTTCTGTCATTTTTCTCACTATTCAAAAGGCAAAATATATTTGCAACCTTGAGTGACATTGAATATGAAAAGCAGACAGAAATTATTTATCATTTGACAGAATTGTTTTTGTTGGGTTTATTTTTTTGTGTGTTGTTTTTGGTTGTTTTGTTGGGTTTTTTTCCAGTGGCAAAGCCGTAATCGGATTTTAAAATCCTGACTACTCTGTTTTAGGAATATGGAACAGCTGACTGTGGCTTGTAAGAGGCGTATGAACCATCCTCTTACAAATGTAAAACACATTCTTTATTACTTCACATTCAGATCATTTATTTTTGTGCTTCTTGGACTGAGGCAACATCTGACCTTTTATTATGGAGTTGCAGAAAACAACTTGGCAGGGTGCAGGCAGTGGAGAAGGTCTTGTGCAGGAGACAGGACAGTGAAGGATGTGGATGCTTAGAGAGCAAATTTTCATGGAATTTAACCATAAACTAGCATAATTTATACCTATTGAGTGTATTCCTTAAAATGTAAGTGCTCTGTAATAGGGATAAAGCTGTATCAAAAAGCTTATTTTGGTGTCTTAACTCAGAAATTAAATTGTGCTTTATTTTGTGATGATTAGCTTTAAACAAGGTATTTGTTTTAAAGAGACATGAAGATTAAAAGTCAGGTTTTGTGTGTATAATAGAAAAAACAATGGGTTTCTATTGTAAAAAAAACCAGCAAAGACATGGATAAAAACATTTCATCAGAGGATGAAAACAAGTATTAAGGCAGAGGCAAGGAAATCCTGGACAGAGCATTAAGAAGATAGAGCTGGAAGAAGTAGAAAATGAGTTCTCAGTCATACAGCACCAATACTTTCATAGCTGGACCATGGCATTTTATGCTGAACAAGAAAGGAAAAGATTTCTGATTGCTAATAGACCTGCAATCAAAGGAGAAACATTCTATATATTAGTATGCAACAGCACTATACACTTCCGAATGGATTATAGCCTAGTGAAATCAAGAGGATAATGATTAGCTCCTCAGCTAGAAAGGTTTCCTTCCAATATTTTGGTTCAAAATATAGACACTGGTGTTAATAAATTGGGCTGTATGTCGCAGACCATCTCAATTAGTCAATATTTTATGCTGGGAGATCATGTAGGTTTGTGGGTGCTATACACGGTGTGGAAAAATAAAGCAGCTCTTCCCTTTATTTTGTTTAAAGAAAATAAAAAGAGCAAGAGGGTTTATTAGTTTTCAATACTGTGGGTATAAATAGAAGTCGAAGCTGTGGAGCAGGGTTATTATGTGGCTCATTACTGTTTATTACCATGAGGCACATCAAGATGTCTGCGAGTGGAGGGTGGTGGTGGGGGGGGTAAATCACTTGGAACATGCCTGTTTGTCGCTCTCCTGCGCGGTGCCGGGAGCATCGTTCCTCCTTCCAGTGCTTTGAGGAATATGTCCAAAATCTGTCGCCTGTCATATGTTCTCTCCATCTCTTGCCGAGGAGAAGCGAACAGACGCACGTCTTATTTTGGTACCATTTGGTTTTGCATTTTGGAGTGGAGTGGAACTGGAGGGGGGGGAGTGTTTTTCCTCGGAAAAGTTTCCGTCTAAATTGCGTCCCCATGAAATCGAGAAGAGCCTTGTTGACTTCACGCGAGTTAGCGCTCGGTTTGTTGTGTAGCTCTGAGATAAGTGAATTATAAGTGAGTTTTACTTTATTTTTTTTATGTAGCCTGTCAGTGTTTTTTAGTATCACTGAGAACAAAGAAGTTTTCGTTGTGCCGGTCATTGCACCGAGTCTGGAGCTGTAGAGAAAAGAGGTGGTTCTAGTGAGTTCATGCCTCTTCAGCTGCACTTTAACAAATATTTGTGTTTCATGACATGCTTTTCTTTTAGCTTTTTAATAGTCTGAAACCTCCTCAAAAATTTCTTTTAGCCTGTGGCTTTTAGCCAGGATCAGAAATGAGCCAGTAAAGTGAAGCTCGAGCTCATCAAAGAGCTAACAAACCTTGGTAAATCTTAGTCTTTAACATCGAAGGTTTGCAGTTGAAAGGCTTTCACCTCTCTTGCATGCATGTGAAATTCTTTTTTTTTTATTTGTCTTCACAAACTAATTAAATGGGTTTTTTTAAAGCCTCATTTCCCCATTGGGAACGTGGAGTGCTGCTAATATGAAGTAACTGCCTGTGGTTTTTACAGTCATGCTGATGCTTATCTTCTGTTGCTTAATCTTCCTCCTCCTGATTTTCATTCTCTCTAGCCTGAATGCAATGTGTGATGCCAACCATTGCCAAAGGCCTGGTGGATGAGAGATCTGGCACCTGCAACCTCATCCTGGGCCTGATGATTTCTTTGGAATTCCATATATAGGGTACATAAATACAGGGTTAAAAAGCATATGTCTTTGCTATTGATTTTTCTCTGCCACAGGCTGCCTATTTACTTATTTCTTTTTTCCATGCTGTTCTTTAATGTTCTTCGTTTATAATGGGTAAGGTTGTATTTTGCATGCAGGCAAACAGTAACTTATCAGGTGAGTAAGGTGTATAGATACCAGTGCCTGACAGAAAGCAGGACCTTAATTGATTTAAAAATACTACCCTCTTTCAGAGGTTTCTCATCTCTGCTACGACTGCTGGAAGCAACCATAAGCAATAATACACAAGTGAGGCTGCTGGAAGTGACTGTACAAAGGTTGTTCCTGATGTTGCTGCACAGAGGTGGAATTTGGTGAATTGGGTAGAACCTGCAGCCAGAGCTGGGTGGACTCTGCACTCAGCCTGTGCAGAAGAGGAGGAGTAAAATCCCACCCTTGCAACTCTTAGAATCATAGAATTGTTCAGGTTAAAAAGACCATTAAGACCATCAAGTCCAACCATTCCCCCAGCACTGCCAAGCCCATCACTAAAGTGTGTCCCCAAGTGCCGCATCTACTGATGGTTGGGGTCGATGATCTTAGAGGTGTTTTCCAACTGTAATGATTCTGTGATACTTGTCTCTTAAATCCCTCCAGGGATGGTGATTCCACCACTTCACTGGGCAGCCTGAGAGCTTGACAACCCTTTCCATGAAGAAATGTTTCCTAATATCCAGTCCAAACTTCCCCTGGCACAACTTGGTCGGTCTGGGGGGGCCCAGCAACACATCTGGGAGTCGCTGCTCCTGGGGTTGCTTCAAGGTTCTTATCTGTACATCCCAGTAACTGTCTCATTTTGTCACATTGGAATTATACACAGTTGTCCTCAAATCCCCAGGAGAAATGGTCAATGCCCACTCCTTACTGACTTCTGTGTCCTTTCTTCCTGCAGATGTCAACGAGTGCACCGCGGAGAACGGGGGCTGTCAGGACCAGTGCTGCAACACCGTCGGCAGCTACCACTGCAAGTGTCCAGCTGGCCAGAAACTGGAGGAAGATGGAAAATCCTGTGGAGGTAATGTTTTGTGCTCTGTCTCACTGCTATTAAGGAATCTGAGGAGATGTTGGTAAGGAGAAGGGAATGCTGGCTTTTATGTGGCGCCAGTCGAAGAGCGTGCGCTCGGAGTTGTCGAGAGTGCGGATCTTCTCATGCCCGGATTATGAAGATGTAACTGTAAGAACACTTCAAAGGGTTGGGGGTTTGTTTTATTTTGTGGAAAAAATGTTATCACTTAACCTGGATTGGCTGTGCCATGTTCTGATTATGGGATTTCCATCATCAATTTAAAAACTTGAAGAAAGTGTATACGTTTGATAATATTTCATCTGCCTCTAAAGCAAAATGGGCCTTATCAGAAAATACACATACATTTCACATTTCAATCACAATTCCACAGCTAGAGATTAACCGAATAAAAAAGGATTTAAAACCACATGCTATGTAAACCCATTTGTCTTTTTCCTAAGGGAAATATAAATCTAGTTAGTGCATTATAGGGTAAAATTTGTTCTTATGCAAAAGCTTGACGTTGTGCAGAAGGAAAACATCACATAAGCTTGTGTTAGAACACAGAATGAATTATGGTCAGTCTTCTGACTGGTAAACAGAGTGGGTGTAAACAAGCCCAGCTGATGTGTTGACCTACAGTCACTACATTTTGTGCAGCATCAGATGCTGCAAAAGGCAGAGGAGGTCAGGTGAGGTGTAAGGCACCCAAAGTGTAATGGATTGCAGGCCAGAGCAGTTCCTTCCTCCTGAGCTCTCCCTGACACAGGTAATGAGTGTGTGCTGCCATCTGATCTCGAGAGCTCTGCTGCCTGCCTGGATTCCACCCTCTGCTGCATTTCATTGCTGCCGTAACTGCACCATTGGTGGTTTTTTTATTATCTCAGGGTAGGTTTTCATGAATTGTATTATCATCTTTTCACAAGAAACTGTCTTCTCTGGCTTTTCCTGTTGCACAGTGTCTGACAAATTCACTTCTTCCAGGATTTCCTTTTACCATTGTTCAACTCCTTTTTAAGATTAAATACAGATACAAAGCACTGTATTTCTTGCTTGTCATATGCTTTATCCTAACTTTATAATTGATTTGGCTGCACTCCTTTTTTCACTAAAAGATGATAGAATTATTTTCTACGGCAACCTATCACTTGAGATCCACCTTGAGAGCGTAAACAAGCTGTAGATGATTATTTTATTTTGATTGAAGCGTTTTGTTATGATCCTCCATGCTTTCAGTTTGTCCTTTTGAGACCTCAGCCCAGGAGTACCATGCATGATTCACAGATTCCTGCTACTTCACCTCAGACTGCTCCTACCTCTTTTGGGGATTGAATGGTAATATGCCCATGAACCAGTGTGCAGGTCTGTATTTTGATGACTACTTACTGATTTCAAGTCTGCATAAAAGTTGTCCAAACCCCAAGTTTTTGAAAGCAGGGGTCCTACTCATTGTAATCCTAATTTTCTTGGCATGCAAGAGTCCTTTCTGATTTAAAATAGTTAGTTAAATTAGTGTTCCTTCTGCACAATTCATCTATTCTTAAAATATACTTTACATTCTAGCATTTTGACATTGTTTAAAAACTCAAACAGAACTTAAGGTGTTTGATTCTTGTACTATATTTTATCTGACCAAGAATTGCAAGAGAAGATATTAGCTGTTTTGAAGCCACTTTTTTAAATCTTTAGACTAAAATGGAAACACAATGAACTGGAAAGGCTCAAGTCATTGAACAAAGTGAACATAGTGGTGACACTAAATACACCTGACCTCTTGCAGAGGTGATAATACAAGGAGCACATGGCTGTACTGACCTGCAGAAAGGCCAGCTTTGGCCAACTTCTGGCCATCAGATGTTACAATATGAGTGACTTAGTGGTTGAGTACTACATGAGGGGAAAGTGAGCTTCCAAACAAAACTGCCTGTGCTGCTGGAAGGTCTTTTAGGACATGCCACTGAATTGGTGTTTTATTGATGCCTCTGCATTGCTCAAAGGAGTCGTTTTGCAGATGGGAGTAAAACAGCTTCTCATTCAGGTTAACCAGAGTTTTTGGAGGAATAAGGCTTATTGTTACATTCTTTCTGCCTTTATAGCATCATTGTGCTTTGAGTTACCCCTCAGTCTAAACTCCAGCGTTAAATAGATGTTCACTATTGTTCTGCTCCCATTATTCGTCTCATGGTTGGTTTTATTTCACTGGTGACTGAAATGATCGATTGGTGTACAGGGTTTTTTATAAACCAAGGTACAAATAAGGTGCATTGTTAGAAAAGCAGCATGGAAGTAGCACAGATTTTATTCAGCAAGTCATTATTAGTGGAAAGATTGATCGTGTTTTTCAGAAACAAAATAGAGTATCCTTCTGACAAAAGGGAAAGATGTTGTCAGGAAATAACTGTTGGGTTTTTTAAAATATTTTTTAGCCATTTGTAGCTGTTTAATGCTAAGGAAGGGAATCCAACAACACAAAGAAGTGTACTGCTGGTTTGATCAATCATTGCTGGAGGGATTGTGAGCAATTTTTTTTGGAGACCCTAAAGCCTAATTTCACAGCTAGAATGAGCTGAGGATGCTCAACATCCCCACCTTCTAGTGTTTCAAAGGTGTGTGCAAGACACAAGGCTCCATGAATATGGACAAGACAACAGAATATAACAACTGAGATAATCTTAAAATAGTTATTGCTTTCAGCTTTGACTAAACCTTCCCTTCTGCAGGTGGTTCTGTGGCTGCTGCTTGGAGCCACGTGGGGAAGGGGATTGAGCAACACAGCCTGGGACACTCCACACTTCGGGGTCCATGCTGCTCCTGCTGAGGGATCTTTCCTAAATAACTGGGAGCTTTTATGGCAGGATACATCATTCAGAGCTGTGTGGTATGTAAAGTCTTGCTTTGCTTCAGTGAGGGATACTTGCACTGAGAGGCAAGTTGTGGTGAGGTGAAGCCATGTGCATCTCTAGAGAAATGCCAGCCAGAGCTGTGACCTGATTAGCCTTTCAAAACTAATTATCTCCATGTTGTACTGCAGCTTTCACTCTCCAGCCTTCACGCTCAGAACTTCAGTTTGCTTCTCTGACAGAGAAATATTTTCTGGCAGTTACTGGCACAGGCATTACAGATTATGACAGAAAGCTCCTGCTTCCCTCCCGCTCTTCATGTGTCTGATGGAAATGAGTGATGAGAAGGGATTTGGATTTAAATCACTGCACAAATAATATGACAAATTAGGATTTGACATTTACTAGCGTATGACTGTTGGCTTGATGCTGTGCCCTGTGGATCTGTGCTGGTGTGTGGTGTTTCAGGGACATTTCTCGTCAGGGTCTGTGAGTGGATTTGCTCAGAAAGCTGTAGCGTGGTCTGAGGAAGGCAGTGGAAATGTGTGTGTGTGCAATACCTCCTTGTTTGTTAAGCAGAGGCACCACTGACAACCCATGGCAGTGAGATATGCTGTGAAATGTATAGACATTTAATATTTTATTCTAATGCGAAGCAGTTCTGCTCAAGCATTGCAAAAGGCAGAACTGGTATTTTCTGAACATAAATACCATTTTAAATGGTAATTTTAAAGCTCAGTTGTTGGCACAAGTCCAGATCTGTAAGGGATGCTGAGGTTACAGCTACAAAAGCGCGTTTTCACACATGAATAAGCTGCAGAAGTCAACTAGAAAAGGGGTCATGACCTTATGTTAACCTTCTTTGGCAAATTGTCATTTCTTATTTATATTATTGTGCTCTCATCTGTCAAGGCAACTGAAGGAACTTAGAGGCAAGTGAAGTTCTGTGATTAACTGTTGATGAAAAGAAGCTTCTATTTTACTGATTAGAGCGATATTGCAATCGCAGTAACCCCGTCCCTGGGGGTTTTGGTCAAACCTCGGAGCCCTGGCAGGTTTCCTGACCTTTGCCAGAGGGACTTTGGGAGCAGCTGCTTCCACAGCCAGTGTGTGACTTTGCAGGGCCACTGCTGGTTACCCCAGTAATGGGAGAGTCACCAGTGTCACTGCTGGAGCCTGATCCCAGGATGGATGGGAGCTCTCCAAACACTGTTGCCTCAGAAGAGTTAATAGCCGGGCTAAAAGGAACACTGAGGGACTTGTCTGAGAGCAAGGAAGTGTTTATTAAAGTGACTCCAGCGTTTATTAAGTCGGTAAGGTTTGAGATATAACTTATTCTGGTCAAATTCTGGTTTTATCAAAGAGAACAAACGTTAATTCTGCATTTGGATTGTTTTCCCTGCCCAGCAAATCAATGTGCAGGTTTCTGCCATGTCCTGTGCTAAAACCTGAAGGACATAAAACCTGAAGGGAATTGCCAAGGCATTTTTAATTCATTTATTTAATTTTTCTTAGAACAGGGGAGTTTAGTCCACTGGAGGGATTCAGGATGCTTTTCCATCATTTTATCTCTGAAAGTTGCATTTGACTCAACACATAGTGTCAGCATGCTGTGACACAGAGGTAGTTATTTCCAGGATCACTTCAACAGAAGGAGAACCAGCAAAATACATTTTACAAAAAGAAAAAATATACCAGTTCTTATTACAGCTGCAACAAGTACCAAACTGCATGAACTCAGCTCTTAGGGCAGTCAAGTGAAGGTACTTCTACATTAGGTGTAGCCACCCCGACTTCTTTGTCTTTCATTATTTCAAGACCTTGTCTTGAGAAAAGGAAATAAATCCAGTTGCAGGAATTTTATCACAATTATCTAGTTATTTGTAGCTGAATTGCCCACCCAATGTCCACCTCAGAGAGTGAGGGCAACAGAAAACTCCATCCCATGACCTTAACTGACCCCACGTGAACAATCTTGATAACTAAGGTGTTTCAGTGTATTGGAATTTACAGCAATTCTAAAAGGAAAAGAAAAAGAATAGGCAAAAGAAAAAGACTTTTGAGAGGAAAGAAGGTAAAACCTGATTTCTCATTTTTCCAATGCTGTGGTTAGTTGCTCTCAGGTAGCCTGGGACTCCAGCTTTCGGGGCTAAGTCAGAAAATTCCAAGTATTTAAGTTTCAAAGTATAAAAAAACTCTGTGCAGCACTGCCAGGGGGTTAAGAATAAACATTTTCTTCTCCATTAATTTGCACATCCAGAATACTGGTAAGTGTCTGATATTTGAAATTAATTCAAGAAGCAATATCTGTTTTTTCATTTAAATATTGTTTATTTATGGTTGCTCTTAACTGTCAAATCAGTATTTTTAGTCACAAGCAAGAAGCATAATTACTGCTTTTGATTTCAGATCCCAGTTGATAATAAAAAAAGAAAGGTTCCCCTACTTCTCTTATAAAGGGAACTAAATTAGCTAAGACTAAGGATTAATTGTGCATTGTAAACACCATTATGCACTCAGACTTCTGTGGTTTTCTGGAGACTGTTGGATTTAGGCAGGAGAACTGAGGGATGTTTGTGCTCTGCTGTGGAAACACTCCTGGCAGAAACTACTGGAGACATTCACAGCTACGTTTGCAAACTATTGGGAATATAATTTTATTTCTACTCCTGAGTAAAATTCTTTCAGAATTCTCTTTTTTAAGCATTTGTCTCTGGCTTTTGAGAAGAAATGAAGGCTGGAGGTGGTTCCTCTGACCTCCCTTACAGTCTCTTACGCTGCATTGGAGCCGGCTGGGATCTGGTTGGGATCAATAGCTGTGTGAAGCTGTTACATTCTCCTAGGCAAATAGTGTCATATATCTGCATTTATCTGTTCCTGGTAGTTCTCCACCAAAGAATGTCCTCAAAATAGGTAGTAAAAATGACAACAGATTCATGGTAAAGGTAACTGGCTGCAGGTTATTGGACTTCTTAAATGGATTACCTAAGTCCTGATTCATGGCAAGCCCGAGCAGGCAGGACCCTGAGCTGGATTCCAGGGGCTCATTCCAGGCTGGCAGTGGCTGTCAGCACAGCAAATGCCTTGGTTTGGTCTGGTCAGCCCCCTTGCTTTTTGTGAGGCCTCCCCAGCCTAATCCACTCGGTGACACACTGGGGACACATAAACCTTTCAGTCTTATTAGAGTATATCATATACTAAACTCAGCAAATCCCAGTATTTTGTGTCTGAGCTGTTTCTCTTCATTCAGGAGAGGGACACATCACTTAGGCCAGAACAGGCACTTCCAACCTGGTTTAGAGCATTTATGTCAGTCTTGGCCAAGAAGAGCATCTGATGCTCTGATAATTGATTTATTGTTGAATTTTAATTGCCCTTGCTCAGTTTTTTTCCCTGATTCCTGCTCAACTGCTGCTAAAGTCTCCCCACTCCTCTCTCACGCACGGAACAAAGGGGGCTGTGAGCTGAACCACCCAATTTCTCACATCTGCTATCCCTCGGGGTAGACAAGCTAACAGTTATGACAGCTCCCTCCAAAGTGAGTATTGCCATTGAAGGCTGAGCTCGTTTATCCTGGATACATGTTTTTATCGACTGGAGCTGAGAACAGGCACAGTCAGTTTTCAGTCACTTTTTAAGTAGAAATTTTATGCACACCAGTTGGGTGTCAAGAACATTATCCTAATCCAAGGCTCCAAAGCAACAGCTGAAGGAGCCCTACCTGTATTTACAGCCTTGACTCTTGGGGCAGGCTGGGACCACTTATATTTCAATGGTTATTTCAAGATAATTCTGGTAAATATCTTTTTTTTCATGGAGGAAAAAAAATCTCCTTTTTTCCTCGGAGCTTGTTTTTTGGTGCACAGATTTTTCTCTTTGAATGCTTAATTCAACTGCAACGTTTTAATAACAGCCTTTTGCATAAACAAACCATGGAACTGGCAGTTTAATGTTCAGGTTATGTCAGGATTACACAGGGTTGGGTGTAGTGCAGCTTGTCACCATGTCATACATTTCCTGCTGCACATCTTCTGCTGCGTTCCGAGGCGGCGTGCCTTTTAAAAAGCACAGTATTATTCATACCCCACAGAAAACTGGCACCTCTTCCTGCATTCCACTTATCAGATGAATTATTGATCACTGATCTGACACGGGCTGAAAGGGAAGACTTTGTTTCTGGATGTCACAGGTAACAACAAACGCAGAGTCCCGTCTCTAGAGCATCTGCCGGCCCCGTCCATATGGCGCTCGAAGCTCCCCGTGCGTCACAGCTGATTATAGACTCGGCACATGGGCTGCTTCCCAAGGCTTCCAGCTCCCTTCTTATCCATCCTCTGGGAGCTGAAAAGCCTCACATGGGCTCTACCAGCTGGAAGGAAGCACAAAGTGGGAACCGTAACTTGCTGTTGTCTTTGGAAAGGAGCAGTTGTGGGAAGCGCAGGGACAGGGACAGCGACAGTCACCCCCTCCGTGGTTTCTCTGCGTGTGACTCCAGGTCTTGCAGTTGTGAGTTTGTGCAGAAAGTTGGGCAGGAGCTAAAAAAAAAAAAAAAATGGTCTGAAAAGTTTTCTTTGTCCAAACAACTCCATGAATAAGGCTGTATTGATCAGCTTTTGACAATGAAAACAATTAAGGTTCAGAAATATTGTAGTGTTTGCTACACTACTCAAGGATTTAATGCTTTTAATTAATGCAGGAGCTTTGAACAGTTACATGAAAAGCATTATATAACTATTTGAAAAGACTGTTATTGTCCAGACAAAATAAAATATTTAGAAATAACACGACAAAAATGATAGACTGCAGTGCAAATATGTTTTGAGATATTTCTAGGGCTCTGATTAGTTTATATTAGCTAGTTTCTAGCATTTATGACTACCTCTGAAAGGCAGGTTATGGAGAATGTTAACATTCCACTGGGCTGATTGACGATAATTATTTTATTTTAAAGGAAAGGAAAGAAGCACAGCATTGTTGGAGCTGACTAATGTGAATTAAAAGCCAGGTAATCTTTTCTGCAATTACAGAGATACAATGATTGCCGTTGTCAGAGAAGAAAATCCACTCGTACTTTTAAGAATCATTATGTAGGAAGAGTTTTGCAAGCCTGAAATTGGAGCTCTGGTCATGGTCTCCAAAATTACGGTTAGTAGTAATTTTATGCAGAAGCAAGACTTTTGAATACTTAAATTACAGCTTGTTTGTAGCAAGGTATTTACCAGCAAATATAAGCATCTTATAAACAGCACATGAGTCATCTTGGTGTTCATTTTGAGCACATCAAAAATGTAAATTGCAGCCAAATTATTCTTATGTGGAGAGGCGAGGCTTAGAAACCCTAAATTCGTACTTTAAATGAAAATTACGAGAGGAAAAATGTGCACATTTTTGTTGCAGTGGAGAGTATTGTGTAGGGTAACTACAGCTTTTTCTATAGCTTTGCCTACAGGCTCCACAAACAGGGACTAAGACAGGAAGGAGCGCAGCTCCTGAGTGGTGTTTATGTTCCTTTTTAGAAGCATTTAATCCTGATCTTCACCAGGACAGCTAATAGAACTTGGTTTTGGGTTTTTTTTTTTAATTGAAATGCTTGTGGATTTTACGAGCCATCTGATATATCTTTAAAAAGCTTTAAAACAATTTGTGATAAAATCTAAAGCAAACAGAAATCTGTCAGCTTCTCTGTTCAAAGCCTTGGCCCAAAGGAAGCGATCCAGACATGGCTGTCAGCGAGATAGCAACTGCTGGGAGAGCTCCACTGCGTTATTAAAAGATCAGTAGTTTGATCAGCATCATATTGGATTACTCAAACTTCAATTACAGGAGTACCTGAGGGCTTTAGCTGGGATATATTAGAAGACCAACTTGAAGTAAACCTGCTGTTGTTGCATACCAGGTCTGTAAAAGACCCACCTGAGAACCTTTTAACAGCTCCTATCCCAAAAGAGACTCGGTGTCAGCCAAGGAGTTCAAAAACAAGTAATAAAAATGGAGCAATCAAATGATTAATTTGATGTGATTTTTTAATCTCAGGAAGAGGAAAAAAAGCAGGTAAAATAAATTCTTCTGTGGCAGGTGTCATTGTTCCTACAAAGACAGGCTGAGAGAGTTGGGGTGGTTCAGCTCAGAGAAGAGAAGACTCCGGGGAGATTTTACTCCCTTTTCAGGGGATACAAGAGCTGGAGAGAGAATTTGGACAAGGGCAAGGAGTGATAAGACAAAGGGGAATGGCTTCCCACTGCCAGAGGGCAGGTTTAGATTAGGTATGGGGAAGAAATACTTCACTGTGAGGGTGGTGAGGCCCTGGCACAGATTACCCAGAGAAGCTGTGGCTGCCCCATCCCTGGAAGTGTTCAAGGACAGGTTGGACAAGTCTTGGAGCAACCTGGGATAGTGGAAGGTGTCCCTGCCCATGGCAGGGGGGTTAAAACTGATTGATATTGAAGCTCCCTTCCAACCCAAACCATTCTGTCATTCTGTGATTAGGATCCAGCTCTGGAAGTTGGCATGGGCATGTTTTGGATGTGTTAATGCCACTTCTCTCTTCTTGTGGTCGAATCTCTGCAGAGTCTCACGTGATGTGTGCCATAAGGAAGCAGAGCAGGAAAATCTCTGTAAAATGCTGGCATTTGCTCACTGGCAATTTGTGTTACAGATTGTCCTGGAGCTGGGATGGCTCCAGTGGGGGATCAACGCTTGTGGTGGTATCTGAAGAGGCACCTCATGAGCAAATGGCTGTAGAGCAATGCCAGGAGCCAGCTCTCACAGAGCTGTGCTGTGTGAGGAGGCTGTGCTGTGGGCTTTAGTTTAGAGGGGCAGAGATGGAGCTTGGTGACTGAATGCTGTGCGTGCCCTCCCTGCTCTCCTAGTCCTGCACAGCCTTGTCACAAATGACATCCGTATTTCCGACAAGGTGGAAACATCAGATTACAAAGGTGTTTGCATGATTATAATTTCCTTGTGCATTTTTTACCTACTCTGTGTGGAAAACACATTTCTCCGCATTCTGTCGTAGTAAAGGCGCTCATGGAGCTCAGCAAGTGTTCATTAATATTGCTGCTGGCAAAAACCAGGTGTTCTCCTCAGATCAGGCATTCCTCTCTTTTTATTCCATAACTGCTCTTTCAAGCAGCCATGTCCTGCTGAGAAAAGATGCTGATGGCCCAACATATAAACCTCCTTAATGCGGCTCAGATCTGAGTCCACACAAGGAGTCTGGGCTGTATCATGCTCTCCCTTATTAAGTACACGTCCTCGTAGAGATCCTTTCCTCCTTTGCCACCCTCCTGCCTCCCAGCATGGCCCAACTGGATTGTGCTGAGGAGCTGTATTTCAAAATTGATGGCCCCATAACAAATTTTCCCTCTCCTCTTCTGGCCCACGTCACAAAATCTTGCAGGAGCGTTGCAGTAGCTGCTGCTGCTGCTGCTGCTGGGGATCTCAAAGCCTTTCTCCTAAGCAGAAATTGCATAAAATTCTATTGTTGTCTTTCAGCACAGGCAAAACATTCCCTTCTGACTCCCCTGTTTACAGCTGGTACGTTCACTTCTTTTCTACAGGAAAAAGTGAAACTAATGAATATGTTTTTTCCAGTTAACCATTTATCTGGATTGTTGTTCTTCAGCTTTTGCTCCCGTGTTATTTCCTGTGGTCATTCACTTATCCTGGCACCAGTTCTCCACCGAGAGTTTGTGTCCATCTGTGTGGGTTTCATGTTCATGGGAGCTGGAGTCTTCAAGGGTGTGCAGTTGCCAAAATATCTATTAGTATAACCCCACTGTGGAGGCTGGTAACCCTATCGCTCTTCCTTTTTGGCTTTTCTTTGCTGAGATGCTGTGTGCTACACTGAGGTCCCAAAATGGATCGTTCTTTTTTGCTATATAGACTGAGAGTGGAGAAAAATGTACAGATCTGCTTTGTGAAGAGGTGGAAAATATGTATTTCTTCACGGCTGTGTGAAAACATCACGGTATTCTCAGAGGTCTGTCTGTGAAATTATCATATTCCTTCCTTTAATTCTATACTCTGATTTTCTTGCAAATTAGCTGGTCTAAATAATTGCTCAAAACTTATATATATATATATATGTCTGTGTGTGTATATTTAATGAAGAATGCCTTGAAACTCTAATTAGGGCTGCTTGACTCCAAAGCAGTTTACATATCACAAGCTTACACAGCTATCAAACAGATGCTTCTCCTTTTTTTCATTCAGCTGACATTTTCATTTTCTCTGCATATTTTGAGGACTGAGCAGTGATGTGTTTTGACTCCTGAGGCTACAGATGATATCAAAATGAGGATTAGAAATGAAGCTTTACCTGTCAATTAAGTTGTTAAGCTTGTCCTCCACAGTGTCTACACTTTGAAATGGCCTGTTTATTGAATTTGAAATAGTTTTCATTCTTGACTTTGTTTAAATTGAATGGACAGTTCTAATTATAATCTTCAGGGTTTTCAACTGCAACATATGGTTTGCATATAGAGTTGTGGATGAGGAACTCTTGGATGTTTATTGAGCTAAACCACTGTTAAATGTCTCAGGAGAGAGTGGCAAGTCAGGCATTGAAAGTGAGAAGAAATGGGCAGTACAAATATTGGCCAATTTTCTCTTTTCAATTCACTCTGTCCAGGAGGTCTCCTGGGGGACATCTGAGAAATGAACTGTGGTGGAGGGATCCAGGCATTGGTGAGGAACAAGTCACCACTTTCAGTGGTTGCCTTGTCCCCATTCTCACATAAAAGCAGTATTAAAAAACAAACAAACAAACAAAAATAAACAAACAAGGAAAAATTCTTAGAGCATCTTTTTCCCTGATATATTCCTTCCCCATCCCAACAGTGAATTCAATTTACCAGGATCTTTGGCAAGTCAGTGTCATGCTTTCCAATCACCTGTGGCCCCACTGACAGGGTCGTGTGACATCTCACAGCAGTTTCATCTGTTTGTTCTCCAATACAGCCAAGATCAAGAAATGGAATCCAGTTTTTTAGACTTGATGGGGTGAATTGTCCCTTTCAGTGCCTGTAGAAGTCCCCTCCCCAAAAGCAGGTTGTGGGGGAGGTCACAGTGTGCTGGGAGCAGCCCTTGCCGTTTCTCTGCAGCTGCTCCATGGATCTGCCAAAAATACCATGGCTTGGAGATGCCTCTATCCTCTTCCCTCCTTTAAAACAGGCATCAGGAGATGTGTTTCCTTTCAGATCTGGACATAGGTATTTACTACCTAAGGCAGACATGGTCCCATCAATGACATTTTCAGCTTCTCACAGCACTGTGGTCTCTGTCCTTTGGTGTTCTCTGTATAAGGAGAGATAAACCAGAGGTAAGAGAAAGGAAAGCCCAATCTAGGCACAGCTAGAAATCCTTGAAACTACCTGGGAAAACATCTGAAGTCTACGGCAAGGTACCAACTACAAGGTAAAAGATTCTCCTCTATGATGTGTCTGAATCTCCAAGGGAGATCTGAAGGGAGGTGACAGACTGAAAGACAATGAATCCAGTACAAAAAGCTTTGGTTATTTAATTTGGTTATTTAATGCCATTATTTACCTTCCCCATTTTCAGGGGAAGGTAAATAATCAGGTAAGTTGGAAAGCCTATTTCTGTGCATGGCTAATTGAACAGTCCTGCCAAAGGGGTGCTGGTTAAAGCTGCTTTGTCCTTAATCCTGGGTGAAGAAATGTAGAAATGTAGAAATCTGACTGCACTAATAAGGGTGTTCCTTCACTGTGGAGGCTAAATGGGTAAGAAATCACTAACCAAGCCTTTTAACCAGCATCTTACCAGGCCTGATGTGTCCCTTTTGGTAGTTTGCTGAAGCCATTCCATTAATTAATTCCATTGTAGCAGCCTTGCCTTGGACACCTGTGACTTACAGGAATGTGAGTGAGCTGCAGTGATCGGGGTAACCTGGCTGGCTTGGAACCAGAGCAGACAAGGGATGCTCATCTAATCCATCAGAGGGGCCAGGAAAGGGCAGAGCAAATAGCTGAGGAGCAAAAATAAAAGCCTGGGAGCACTAACAGTTCAAAATGACCCAGCTGGCTCTGCAGGAGCACATTTATCTACGCTGAAAGCTGTTTCATGAAGGTGTTTTAACACCAGGTTCTAGCAGACCACTCAAAAGAGCTTGTAGCATATTTGTGGGGGTTTGTGAAGCATAAAAACGCCCTAGACTAGGGGGTTTGCAATTTAAAATCTCCCAGCCATCCAAAACTGCTCTTCTCAATCTTTGCTGCTCACTTTGGTCCAATGAAAAAGAAATATGTTTTCTATTAATATGAACATTTTTTTTCTTTTTGATTTTAGACTTTATTTTTGACCAGACTTTAAACTTGTATTTTACTTCCTCGAGTCAGTGCCAGTGTCAAACTTCCTTCATGGTGGAAAAGATGGACAAATATTTTTCGAGTAACAGGAGTTTCAAACCTCATCCAATCAAAGTTTCAAACCCTGGAAACCACTTTAGAGTTAGTAAAGCAGGAGAGATCCTTTAAAAAACTTCTGCTGCAAGAGCAAATTATGTCCTGCTTAGCAATGAGTGCATTTGTGAAAGGATTCACACTGGTTGTCAAATTACGGACATTTTTAAGCTTGAGACTTGAGAGATTGTGATTTAAAGGAAGATATGAGTTTAATCTGTTATAAATTTACTTACTTATAGCAATAACAAGGTCTTATTTTCAGTTTTACTTTTATAGAATAATTTCTGACTTTTGTGATCAAGTTAAGAATGGCTGGGAACCAAGTCTGTTTCCCTTCCTTCCCTTAAGTGCATAAATTATTTAATTTAGAGGCACACTAAATTAATGTGTAAAATACACCATGTAAATTAGTGGGGAAAGACCATATGATATTTTCACTTCATAACTTGTGTGAGGTTTAAACATCCTTTGGAATATATAGAAGAGAGTAGTCATAGTGTAGTTACAAATAACAGAAGGGAAAGCACTGTCATGCATCTTTGTTGATTTTAAATAGCATGTTAAATAGCAAACAATCAGAGTTTTCATGTCAGATGTACTAAAAGATCTTCAGCTGAAGAGATGGGGGAGCTGGTCAGGGCAAGGGAGGGATAAGACAGATTGTTGGAACTTACTTCCAAGTGAATGTTCAAGTTGAACAGTTTATGCACTTGTGATAATTTTAAATAGAGGCATTTAAGATTTCTCGTTGTGGTTCTTTACTTAAGATCCAATCTCCTCTCTTTCTCTATCACCATCATAACTGGCTGATCCCCACAATGTCATGTGGGGACCAACGAGCTGCAGAACTCCCTGGGTAAAGAGGAGCCAAAACCTGATTTTACTGAATTTTGAGATAATCCTGCAAAGATTAGACCATGCTTCCTCTTTTTGGTCATGTTTTTTTACTATAATTACTATAATTATTTTTAATTATAATCTGACTTAAAAACCACCAGAATAAACTGTCTCCTAAGTAAAATACAAGCAGGGTTTTGTGTTTCTCTGCTTTTGCTGGTCACATCCTTTCTGCAGCGAGCTGGGGGATTGTGGTCGCTGGGAAATGGAAACGTGTGTGTGTCATTCATTCCAATATTATGTAGTATTTCTCAGGATTTCTGCTAAAAAGGGTGTAGTTTTGCTTCTGTGAAAGTCGTTTGGGCCAGATCTGCAGATGGCACTGTGGTGGTTTGGGTCCCTGGGTGCAGGTGACTGTGCCAGCAAGAACACAGAAAGGGTTCTTACATCAGCTCCCAGCTGGACAGAAATATTTTCATCCATAGGAAGTCTCTGTTGTTTGTGAGGTGGGTGATGTTCAGAACTCCTTGGTTCCTGCCTCTCTGTGGTGTTCTTTGCTTGCTAAAGTAAAGAGCTTTTGCCAAAAAACAATAAATAAATAGATAAATATAATCCTGAAATCATAGAATTGTTAAGGTTGGAAAAGACCTTTAAGATCATCAAGTCCAACTGTCAGCCCAGCATCACCACCATGTTCACCACTAAACCATATCCTCAAGTGTGAAATCCACACTTCCAGGACAGTGACTCCACCACTGCCCCAGGCAGCCTGTTCCAGTTCTTTACAACCCTTTTTTTCCCCTTATATCTAATCTAATATTTTTCCTTATATCTCATCTAAATTATGAAGTCGTTACAATCCAGTTCTGGTTTCTTTCTCCATCACTGCTTGGGCACTGGGAAGAGGAAATTTTGTCTCTGTTTATCTGTCAGAAAGTACTGGCTTTGAACAGCTCTCAATCTGTGCGTGTTTTTATATCCAAGAGAGAAATCCTGTTCATTTGTCACCCTGAAGCAATGCCACTGGCTCGGTGAAGCTCCCTGAGAGTTAAACTTTGCTGTCACCCTGTGCCCACTTGGACTTCACGTGGTGCTCTTGGCATTGTCCTCAGTGTGAATGCCATCCCTGGGATACCCTTGGCACATCATCTCTCTTTCCATTCAGGATTCTCAAAATGTGATCCTTCAGGTGTTTACGTGCACTTTTAAGGATGTGCCTGTTGCAGCTCTTGACCTGCAAGTGCTGCCGGGCTGTTCCAAGTGGAGAACTTAAAAACTGGGAGCTGAAAAGTAGTCCGTGTCTTGCTCAGCATGGTCAGAAAAGAGGGGAATATCATAAAAATTGAGAGGATAATGCAAAAACGCAGTCCTGCTGCCATCAGAACAGTCTTTTTCCTTCTCTTGGGATTTAGTTCTGTATATTGTTTACATTTCTTATAAAAGCAAAGCTATTAGTTAGGGAATTGATCTGGCAGCATCTTGCTTTTTTTTTTTCCTTTGTAAAAAACATGATTTCAGGCTTAGTATTTACCAGTGTTTAACACCACTGTTGGTGTATTTTTTAGGAACTGATTGATCATAGCTGTTCCTAACATTTTAGTAATGATATGAAAAAAGCCACTGATGTGATGACCCTGAATTCCAAACAAGCAGTCACACAGCTCTGCATTGGGCAGAGAAAACAGACTATTGCCAGTGTGGCTCCTCAAATCAATTAGGGACAAAGCTCCTTGAAGATTAGCAGGTCCCTTAGTCAGGGGTGTGGTGGACTTCACAACCTGTAACTCCTTCAGCTTGGAAAGGGCACAGTGCTGACAGTGGGTTGGGCATTTGTACGTTGCATCCTCTTTTCCCGTGTTCAGAACTTGGGATGTACCTTGTGATGGGATGGAGGGAAAGTCAGTCCAAATGCACAGACCTCAGAAGCATGAAGAGACCTGAAAGATGCATGTCAGGATGGCTAAAATACTTTGCATCTTGGAAACACACAGACTATTGGCTTGTATTGAGTACCAGATTATTCCTCCCAGGTTGTTCCCGATGAAAAGTGGGTAAACAGGAACACAGGGAGATATCTTCAGTGGGGAATCCCACTATAAGGCACCTCTGTTGAAATCTTCTGAGAATGAGAAGGAGAACATCCACAGTGCCACCTCTGCTTTGGTCACCCAGCAGTATAATCCCCTTGGCAAGGCAGCCTGGGGGACAGCACACAGTTCTCATTTCCCCTCTTGTCTCTGTGGATTGCTTTCCCTCTGTTTTGTGAGAATTCAGTTGCTTTCATCATAGTCTGACTTGTGATAAGCAAGCCATGAGTGGCTTGAAATTCAGGTTATTCAGATAAGCATCCTAAGTTGTAACTATGGAAAGTTGAGCACGTAGGTGTTTCAGCTGGATCTGCAGTGAAAACTAATCCAAATTTAGTCATAGATACAACCTTCCATAGTCCCATAGTATTCTAGAATTATAATATAATGACTTTATATTTCTGGAATACTTAAAAATAGTTTTATACATTCATTATTCTAGAATATTTCCATCTTTTTATAGCTATTCCCATGTAGAAAAATCAGTGGCTATTTGTGTGCCTACAGCAGCATAGGCTGTTATTTTCTTGCTGTGTGTGTCCTTTACTACCATAGCAGTTCAAACGTAAAAGTCCAAAGAGTTTGGAATTTTAAAACTTTCAAGTGCAGTTCAAGCACTTAGATCAGTGTCTGCTTTCCAGACCGCTCCCCAGACAAAATAATTAAGGAATTTTTCTGCTGTAACTGTGGGCGAAGCTGTTTCCTGGCCTGGAGATGGAGGAGACACAGAAAGGCGACAGCACCTTGCATTATTCTTGATTTTATCTGTGGGATGTGAAGGAATCTTTCAGCGTATAATCCTCAAAATATTGATCTTGCAGAGGAAGGCTGAGGCTGGAAGGGATCATCTGTCACCAGGTTTGCTGCTCATGTGGTGTCGTGGAGTTGCATTGTGGGTTTGAGGGTCTCGCCTCTGGTTTCCCCCCACTTGCTGCAGGGAGTCTCAGGGTGGGGGTAGATCCAGCTCAACTGTACAAGTATTGTGGGATCTTTTATTTTTCATTGAATTATATTGCCTTTTAGCAATATCATTGCTTTATGGCTCTCTGGGATGTGCCAGCATGAGGGAAATACCACTGAAGGAAGAGCTGCTGGGCTCCCTTTAAACCAAGTCCCTTCTTTTAAATCTTCAGATCGAGACTAATGAATAGCACTAACTTCAAGCTCATTTTTATTATCTGGACTATTTTTTCTCCTTTGTAAGTGCCAGTATTCTAACTTAAAACTGCATTTGGTGTATGAGAGAAAATCTGCAGCTGATTGTAGCCCATAAAATGAATATATTGAAGCTCCCAGTGTTTGAGTTTATTGAGGTATAAATACTAGAATGTGGCATACTATATAGTTCAGCTGATTCCTTGTTCTATTTTTCTGAGTCTTTTTTCTAATTTTGTTTCTCAGATACTCAATACAAATAGTTTCCTGGGTTTGATTTTGCCCTGGCATTTTTCAGGCTGGTTCTTAACAATATGAAATTCAACAAGTTGAATAACATTTTCTATTTACTGTTTACATTTTAAGAAGCAAAGTTTCTGTTTAAAAAAAAGGAGAAATTCCAGATGTCTCCAGGCAGTAGAAAATGTATGTAGTATACAGTCTAATAAAATGGCAAATATAGCAGAAGTATAAAAAAGTGGTTCATGTTAGCAAATGGTCTGAATTTAAACACCAGTCAACACCAGGACTTCATTTTAGGTGAGGGAAATTCACATGTGAAGTATTAAAATATAACTTTATAAATACATGTCCTTAGGACTGGGATGTTGTGCATTTCCAAATCATCTTTAAAACTTCCCTTTTCATTTAATTTTGATTAGATTTTCTAAAATGGAATAAACATAAAAGCATTAAAAATATGTTAACCATGAAAGCTAAATGCAAAGCAGATATACCCACAGCAAAGATATGAAAGCCAGACCCCTTGTTCCTCAAGGCCAATATGGGAGGGAAACCCCTTCACTGCCGGCTCGTTTCCCCACAGGAGCACTTGTGGATTTGCCCCTCATCAAATGATTTCAGAACATGATGTAAAGGGCAATTAAATCAACAAGAGGCTTTAGTGTTGAAAGGGGAGTTCCTTTTAGATGTCTGTTGCAGGAGGGAGGTTTGGCTTTGGAAGGAGAATGTCTTTGGTGTTTGGGATAATTCGGTACCAGCGTTGCCCCTGGGTGAGATGGTGGGAGGTGGAGTGTTATCCCTTCGGACTGTTATGGAAAGGGCAGACAAATTCTAGGCCAAAACCTGCCAGCTGAATTTTTTTCAGGGAATGGACTAATTGACCCTTATTTTCAGTGACCTCTGTGTTGATTTTTAAGGTAAGGGTGTCAACATGCCAATCAACTGCTATTTACAGCAGCTCGGCTTTGCTGAAAAGATGCAGAAACTGCTTATATGATACTTTTGGAAATTTAGTTTTGTGGGTCTGTTTCAGACCTTCACCTGTTTACTTAAACTGTTCTTGATCTTTGTCCATCATTGTCCATCATTTTCAGAGATAACATTACAGCAGTGTTCTCAAGTTGGTTTAATGCTCATTTCCCTCTTCATTTGAATGTAGTCCCCTAAAATGTGAAATATGGAATGATACCTGCTTAGCTTCAGAAAAGGTATCAACAGGAACTCACATCATTTTCTTGGGAGGTCATCAGAGAAGATGCTGTGGAAAGTTCAGGTGAACACAACTATGATCAAGGGACAACGTTCTCCCCCATCCTGACGGTGTTCAAGGCCAGGCTTGATGGAGCTTGGAGCAAACTGGTCTAGTGGAAGATGACCCTGCCCATGCAGGGTGTTGGAATAAGATAAGCTTCTAAGGTCCCTTTCAATCCAAACCCTTCTGTGATTCTATGATTCTATGACAAGAGTCACAGAAAACGCGGCACAAAATTTTAAAATTTGCTTGTTAAGCTCTCTGTGCATTCCATGGTTGAAAATATAATGGTGATGGAGAGCATGGCTCTTTTCCATTTATGTCACTTGTATGTGGTTGTACCCTCAGGAGCTAATAGGATTAAAGGCCTGATGCAGAAGCAAATCTTCATACAGCAAATTTTTACTGAAGCCATATGTTTTGACCATTGGTACCTACAAGCTCAGATGTTATCTAACCCTAACTCGTTCCCTGTATTTTTCTCTTGGCCCCAAGGAAACAGCCATGTCACAAATCACTCTACTTAACAAGGGCTTCGGAAGTAGAGACTACAGAGGCAGTGCCCACAGGAACTTGGAAAAAATGCCATAAAATTCTGATTTTCTTTGCCCTGTTTACGGCGCCGAAGTGAAGCAAAAAACAGCCCAGGCCGAGTGCAGGGGCTGCGTTATGTGTGAGCCACGTGCTGTCCAGGAGAACCGGGGTGTGCCCGTGCTGGGGCTCCCTTATAAGCCTTCCTCACCATCTCCCTTCCTTCTCCAGATGTGGATGAGTGTGCTGTGGTGAACGGTGGCTGCCAGCAAGGCTGTGTCAACACTCCCGGCTCCTTCCACTGCCAGTGCCGGGCGGGATTCCGGCTCCACGCCGACGGACGCACTTGCATCGGTAAGGAGGCATTAACAAGCACTTCACCTACTTCCAAAACGTTGTTTTTCTCTGCTTAAACCTGTCTTTGTCCAAGTGCAAAGGTTTGTAGACTTCCCTGGTCTTAGTTTTTTACTAATTCACAAAGGGTGTCATTATCCATCCCACTTCAAGCAGCTTGCAAGAGCTCAGGTATTGCCAAATTTACTCCTTTTTTGTTTGATTTTTTTGTGAACAAAAAGCAGTGATGGTGTCCCATATTTGTGAAAATTCCTTCTGTTTTGCATGAAAGAAATACAGTGTTTTCATGTCAAATGACGACATTTTTTGAATTCTGAGTGTTTTGTCCTTTGTGTCCTTTGTGTCCCTGTCCTGGGACTCGATGGTTTTAAAGATCTTTTCCAACCTAAATGATTCTGTGATTTACAGTGTGGAGTTACCCTGTGTGTGCTCATGTCAGTGACAGCACCACTGGGCTCAGCAGTTCAGCCTGTGACACGCTGCCCATTTAAGTGGAGAGGATTAGCAGCCATTAGAAATAAACCCTGTGTTTCTTAGGTTGGACTCTGAGCCCTCAAACAAGACATAACAGAGTAAATTCTTCATGTTGCTAAAAATAATAATATAAAATATACAGTCCTTGTATTGCATTTAAATCAGTACAGAAGTCAAGTTGCTGAATTCTGAAAAAAAAAGATTAAAATGTTCTTTAGTCTGGAAAGAGGAGAAGGGCATCATTTGTTTAAATTTTTAACCCTGATTTGAAGTAATATGAGAAGAACAGTCAAGTGTGGTCAGACCACATCTGCAGAATAAGTTCACTCACACTGGTCATTGTCTCAGTTCTTGCTCAAAGTCCCTTGGTTGTGCTTAACATCAGCCAGGGATGTCATCACTCATTCCTGGTATTATCACAGCAGTACATTCACTGATGCAACTAGAACACAAGAGGTACCCGTGCTCAAGCTGTGGGAGTAATGGTTTGGGGGTTTTTTAGTTAAAAATATACTTTTTTTGTTGGGTTTATCACATAGAGAGACTTTTCAGTGTTTTGGTAATTAACTGCAATTAAAAATATGGTAAAGTCTCAATCTTTTCTTGATTATCTTATTTAGTGAAGGAATGGGTAGGAAACACTATTGTTAGAGAAAAAATTATGTAAAAGCAGAGTGGTTCGTATTTAACTAGAAACAGTAGTGTTTTTCTGTGAATTAAAAGAGAATTTTTTCTCTCTCTGATCAGATCTGACCAGGGAAGACCCAGAAGTGAAAAAAGTGAGGTTTGAGTTACATGACTTTCTCTGAATAGTCTCATTTTTAGCTGTGGTGGAGAGGGAATTTTATACAAAAAAAAGACTGAAGTGACTTTGGGGGAAAAGAGCACGATAAACTGAATGATAAATGCAAAAAGTAGATATTATGGCAGTTGAATGACTTTGCCTTTGCAATATGTAATACTTTCTGTGGACATAGATTAGCAAAGTTTTCTCAAGGTCCAAATAATCAAGAAGCTCAGTTTGGAGTTGTCAGAGCTGGGAACAGTATCAGAGAAAAAGTTTTCATTTCACAAATGTAAGTATTCTCAAGAAGTTATTAAAATACTTCATGCAGTGATCAGTTTTGTTTTCAATATCTCAGAAATTATCAAGGAGACACAGAAATAAATCCTAAGATGAGAGTCAGGAGTGAGTTTCAAAAAGAGCTGCTATCATGATAATGGATTTTCACAATACTGACAGAGGATATTGAGTTCTGTTTCAGCTGCTTAGGCAAGACACCAAAATAAATGGATATAATAAGCTCTAATGCATTGGAGCACAAGACAGATACTAATTGATGAGAAGCATTTCCTATAAACCAGTAATCCAGGAGTGCCGAGAACTGGGATTTGGGCAGAGGTGCTTGTTGGGGATGGAGAGTTCGTTTCTTCTGCTGCCCAAGGTTATACATTCAGCTTTCACCACTCATCTGATCGAGAAGTAAACCCAGTAATGCACCTCTCTTTTGACCTCGTGCAGCTAAACAGAATATGTAGCATTTCAAATAGGGCTTGGATTAGCAACAGTATTTCTTCCATGGATGCTTTAGAGGGTGTAACGATCTCTCCCACACGCTGAGAATAAAAAGGGACTACATTCCAGCACTGTGCTGTTTATGGAAGGTGATTATCTCAGCTGCAGAAATAAGAAACAATCATCCCTTTAGACAGGCTTTTCAGATGAGCCCAGCCCAGATTGCTGTTGCATTCATTCTTTCCACGTCTTCTTTTTCTTTTTTGGCAACCCTGTGTTTCTGAGAGCAAAAGTGCCAAAATCATTTGAGGGGAAGCAGATTTTTCAGCCTGGATGGCTTGGACGTCTCCCATACATAAGGAAGTGGATCTATCATCTTATAAGATATTCAGCCTACATGTGAAGACTCAAAAACTTGGGATAAGCTACTTTCTCATGTGATTCATGGAATATTAATGAACTTCTGTCACAAGCTCTTTCCAGTGAGTCTGGTCCTCCTGCCATGTCATCATAGTGTGTTTGGGATCCTGACCAGTCGCTGGTGCTTCATCCTTCCATTGCCAGTATGATCCTCAAAGTACATGGATGGAGGAAATCTGTTTGTTCTTCCTCCTGCTCTCATTAGAAACTTCTGCTTTTACCCTAAGGCAAAGAACCTCCAAAATAAATTCCCTTGTTCAGTGAAAACCAGTTTGTGAATGTAAAATACTTCATTCTTGGATCCTTTGATAATATCTGATATTTTGTGTCGTGCCAGAATCCCATCTTTTCCAATGATCCTTTTCTTTCTTTAGCTTTTTAGGTCCCACAAATTTTGCTCAATATCTAATTCATTTTTAGATATATGTGCCAGACCAAATATTCACTACAAATTAGGTAATTAGAATAAACAGAGGTAACACTGTCCAATTTTTTGTTTGTTTTGTTCGTAATGCCTTGATTTTGTTATTGCAATGAATTTGGCTTCACTGGAGCTTAACTAACTGCTATCTGGAAAAGCTGAAGCTCAGAAAGAACATGTTTATTGTAGTATCAGGCTGTGGTTTTGGATTGTTGTAGAGTCATTGTCTTCACTGGAATTCATTCCTGTTTGAACTCCTAGAAGTGAAAGCAAAGCCTGGCTGTTAGACCCCGATTCATCTCTGGTGCCAGCTGTTATCTTTGATGTCTGATGCAGGCTTTTATGGAGATTTTAGCACACTGAGGCTCTTAACAGAGGAAGTAACAAAGAAAATATCTCTACAACTCTATAATCTATGTTTTCCCACATAAATAAAAGCACCGTATTTCTGAAGTTACAGTTCTTACATTGCTAAGCTTGGATTTAAGGTGATGGAAAACATAGTCTTGAAGAGATTTCATGTTCTAACCCCTTGGTTGCTATACATGCATCTAACTATGGCTTCAGACTCAGCTCTTTCTCAAAATATGACCATTATAAAAAACTAATGGGTTGAGAAATGTGTGTTTCTCAACTATCAGGAGATCAGGCCTATGAGAAAGCTGGAGAGGGACTTTTTATGAGGACATGTAGTGACAGGACAAGGAGAAAGGGCTTCAAACTGACAGAGGGCAGGGTTACATTAGATATTAGGAGAAAATTCTTGGCTGTGAGGATGGTGAGACCCTGGCACAGGTTGCCCAGAAAGGCAGTGGCTGCCCCATCCCTGGAAATGTTCAGGACTAGTCTGAACAGAGCTTGGAGCAACCTCGTCTAGTGGAAGGTGTTCCTGCCCTGGGCAGAGAGTTGGAACAAGATGATTGTTAAGGTCCCTTCCAACCCAAACCATTCCATGATTCTATGACCCTTGTCTTTCCTGCATGATGCCTCCCACCTCTGTCCCCCTTCCAGCAACGCTGCCTCCCTCTCTTGGCATTCCCAGACACGGCAAAGAGCCATGGCCGTGCCTGTGCCACCGTTCCTATTGGTGCTTCACAGAGGGGCTGGTTTTCCACCAAACTTCAGAAGTAATTCCTTAAAAGCAGAGGGCATTCCATATTTCTTCCCAGACCCTGTGGAGGTGCTCAGACCTCCAGCCACAAGCCCCTTTAAGACAGGTGGAATTAGACTCATGTCGTGCCGAGTCTCTCCCTCTTTCTGATCAGACAGCGCTTGGCAGCACAAGCACAATCCATCCTGTTCTGTCCCCGGAGGCTCTTCTGCTTCAGTCTGGCACCTCCTCTCATGTATCCAGTGTGATGCCTCGGCAGCAGCCGTGATAAACCTGCCCTGGCTGCTCCGGAGGAACCTCTGGCTCCCCGGCCACTGGCAGAGCCCACTCCGGACTGGGATGAACGGCCTCGCCAGCACAAGCTCTTGGCACAGGACTCCACACCTGTGCCCTTCTGCCTTCGAAGCCTCCAAAATTCTCATCACGACAGGTTGCTGCTCGTCTCCTCTTGCATCCAGATTGGCTTGTGCCCAGGAAAGGAGGGAGGAAAATGGCACTTTTAAAAACCGAGATGTATATTCTGTCACTTGGTTTTAAGATGCTTTTCATCTTCTGAAATATTTTCATCTTATTTGAATATTCTTGCTGAAAAAACAGGCCTTTGGATACAAATGTGCAGGAAGCTGGAAACTCAGAGTGTATGGGGTCTGCTGCCTCCCGTGTAGACACAGAGCTGCTTTCAAGTTCCATCGCTAACAGGGCAGGAGGTTCATGGGCATAGATGGAGATCAGAAGCTGGGTCAGGTCCTTGTGCAGTGAGGTGCCTCCTGCCTCCTGCTGGGTGTGCATCCAGGAGAATGTAAAAATTTGCTTTTCTTTTCGCCTTTTATCACATACTTGAGTGCACACACTCAGTATTTGCTAATTGGTGGCATAGGGTGAAACGAATCCTGGAGCAGGCTTTGTGTCTAACGTTTGCTAATGTCTATTACAGATAAATGAGTCCAGATAAATGAATTACAGATTAATATGAATATTCCTAAAATAAATATCAAAGCTCTTTGATGAATTTCATTGGGTTCAAAGTTTGGTGCCTTCCCTGAACGACCAAATAGTCTTTTCATTTGCTCACGGAGAACATGGAATTGCAGAGAACATAAAATCACAGAATGGTTTGGGTTGGAAGGGACCTTAAAGATCATCTCATTCTACCCCCCTGCCATGGGCAGGGACACCTTCCACTATCCCAGGTTGCTCCAAACCCCATCCAACCTGACCTTGGACACTTTCAGGGATGGGGCATCTACAGCTTCTCTGGGTAACCTGTGTCAGCACCTCACCACCCTCCGGGTCAAGAATTTCTTCCTAATATCTAGTTTAAATCTCTACATTCTACATCCCTGCTGTTAAAATATATGTAAATTCAGCCATGCACACAGTCACACTTCCATCCATACAGCACAATAGCAGCTTCAAACCATCACTCTTATTTTTACATGCAGCGTGTGAATAGGTGTGGGTGTGTGTGAACATATTTTGGCAGGAGGAGAAATGTTTCTCCAGAGGCCAGGGATATGTGTTGAACAAAAAAGAATATTAATTTGCTTGGGTGAAAGAAGCAGCGTCTTTTGAGATGTACTGAAGACCCTCTGTTCCTGTGGTTTGCTTTGTAAATCTGTCCTGTGGAGCTTTTGGCTCCTGTCGTTTGCATTTTCCTATGCACAAGGCTGAGGAAATCAGCCTGAAAGACAATTTTTATTATTATTATTATTTTTAATCAATGAAAGCAAGGAGAGAAAAAAGCAATCATTGGGCAAGTGCCAGCAGGGCTGCTCTTTTCCTCCCCTCCTTACCTCAGTGGATTCTCAGCGCTTTGGTGCTGTCAGATCAAAGGGTGCTGTGCTTCAGTCAGCATTACAGCCCTTAGATCTCACCTGCCTCTCACTGGAATTAGGCTTCCACCGGTGTGGGACACTGTGTCAGACAAGCCCCGTGAACACAAGGGAGGGTAATCACTCAGGGGATGGGACAGGTGCATTTATGAAAGCAGTTTGGCTGTTTTTACTGTCATTTATATATTTAAAATAGGAAATAAGTTTCTCAGGTTGTTGACGTGCATTCCTCCCTTGCTTCCTTGTCTCCAGCCCTCCATTCCTGCAGCGTTAACAACGGGGGCTGTGAGCAGGAGTGTGTTCAGCTCGAGGACCACTACAAGTGCCAGTGCCAGCCAGGCTACCAGCTGAGGAGGGATGCCAAATCCTGTGAAGGTAAGTCCTGCTCTACGTGCCCAGAGACACACAGTAAAGGCAATTTAAAAGACCCCAGGCTGGTGTTTTGGGTCACTGTATTCATTCCTATTTCCCCCTGCTCTCCAAAAGGAGCTTTAGGAATCACTTATTAACAGGGTTTTAAAATGACACGTGTTTGAGGTGTGAAGTTCACATTGAATCACAACTTCAAACAAGATTTTGGCCTCGTAGACCCCTGGCTGCTCCTTGCACACTGACAATGGTGAGATAGGTTAGGAACTTAATCATGTTTTAACTCTAACATTTTATTACTCATCAAGTTGTATATAGAGTTGCCCTGTATAACATGTTTTATGCTACATGAAGTGTTTTCTTTATCTGCTTTTGGCTTATCACAGTCTGATTCATTCATCCTCCCCTTCACGTTTATAAGCACTCTCGCAAGCAGAACAGCAGTGCTACCTTTGGGTTTGATTGTTGCTTTTCTTTTCTCATATATCTCAAAATATTCATCAGTTTTTAAGGCAGCCCCCCCATTCCCCAACGCAAGCTCACACACTCATACCCTCGAATATGCCAGAGAAAGATAGGGCCAAATTTATGGATTTATTGCACTAAAATCCCTGTCACAAAACCGTTTCCATATGGCTCCTCTTCTGCTCAGAGATTTTATATGCTGTGTATGAAGTGTAAGTAAATCCTGCTGTTCAGCTTGATTCCAGCTCCCGCCGTGTGCAGCGAGCGCTCGCCCTTCGCTTTTGGCCCCCCCAAATCCTGCCCTCTGCAGAGACTGTGCCTCAGTGAGCACCCACAGCAGGCTGACCTCTCTGTCTCTCACAGGGTGGCTGGGTTTTGTCCCTGAGATTATCAGGAAAAGTTGGAAAAGGGGAGCTTTAGTGCAGAGAGAGCATCAGAAACCTTGCTCCGCTGTCCTCCATCCTGTTTCCAAATCTCTTGTGTCTCCTCCGCTGCCTCTGGCACTCCAGATGTCCTTTGCCAAGCCATGTGCAGAAAGCTGCATAGAGCTTTTTGGTGGTTTTTATGGTGTTGTGGTAGGACAGTGGTTGGATCAGTGGGGTTTAACTGTGGCAATGCCTGGGGAGGTGAAAGTTGTCCCTGGGTGGCCACGGAGCAGCTCAAACCTCCATGTGCCACCTCATGCTTTATCCCAGCTGCCAGCTGCTGGTTCAGCTCAGCAGCCAAACCAGCAGGCTGGGACCCCTGATGGGGGAGGTTTTGCCACTGCTGTTCCCTCCCTCACATCGTGGGGCTGATGAGGGTCAGCCCCTCACCAAAGGCAGTGATTTGTCACCAGCTAGTAATTATTGAACAGTGGAGAAGGGGCAGGGTCAGCTCTGCAGGTGAGACCTTGCCTGGATCTGGCCTGGGTGCCTGCTTACCTGTGTTCAGGGCGTGGAAATCAAAATAAATCAGTGCAGCCTCCCCAGGAGGGCAGCTGAGCTCAGAGGGAGGAGGCTCTGTAAGCAGAGCTCAGCTTGCAAAATTAATACCAAGTAGGATGTTCTTCCCCCATAAATACCTTAGTGAATGAATGCCTGGGAGAGAAAAGTGCTAGTTGAACCAATGGACAAGATTTTTACAGGAACAAATGAGGCTGAAGTGGCCATGAACACATTTGGGTTGGCAATCAGAGGTGTTTTAAGTAGAAAAGGTGGGAGGAGGTGAACTTGTAATTTCCAGCCACAAAGCATGGCTGCTGTAGGCATGGTTTGGATGGAGAAAGCTCAGCATCATGAGGGTATTTACCACAGCAGGTGTAGCTGCTCTGCAGGTGTGAATTCATGCTTGCAGACTCCTTGGGAGCTAATGCTGCACCCCATAGCCCTGAAAAGCCATAGAGAAACACTCAAGCCTAGCAATTTTAATCTTACCCACTTTAAGTTTTCCCCAGTGTAGAGTCATGATTACTGTGAACAAGGAAGTTAATTTGATAAGGCCCAATTCTCTTTCTTTATGTGCTCTAGAGGTCATGGCAGGCAGGACTGGAGACCCTGTTCTTTGCAGCCTTGCAGTGAAGGTCTGGAAGGTCCACAGCACACGCAGGGCTCATACTCACACTGCACCAAGGGCATTTGGTGCTGTCTGAGATCAGTGCAATCACCATGGCTTTCTCACACGAGGTTCCTGGGTATCTGGGAAACCTCTTCTCTGGTGACAGGTTGCCCAGAGAAACTGTGGCTGCCCCATCCCTGGAAGTGTTCAAGGCCAGGTTGGATGGGGCTTTGAGCAACCTGGCCTAGCAGAAGGTGTCCCTCCCCATGGCGGGGGGGTGGAATGAGATGATCTTAAAAGTTCCTTCCAACCCACAGCGTTTCGTGATTCTCTGTCCTGAGACACCTGGGAAATCAAATCATTCCAGTAAATTTTTTGCCGTAGTGTTTGACAGCTTGGATTAGATCTTCGTAGGATGGAGTCTGTTATCTACTGAAGTTATTAAGTGAAAAAAAAAGAGCAAAATGTGTAGGAAAAAGAACACTAATGAATCATTTTTAGCTTCTCCTGAAACCTGCCTATACCAGGAACAAATATGTCACTGGAAAGCAAGTCAATCAGTGATTGCCTTATGTCCTGAAGATCTTTCCTTTACAAACTTTTGTTTCATCTAAGGACTTCCAAGGCTGCTATCTTTATTCAAATTACTATGTTTTACTACCGTCTACCATATAATTTGTTGTTTGCCTGTTGTCATGTCACAGAGCATTACAAGTTTTACTCTCTGCTGTAATCATTCTCAAATTAAAGCTCTAGCTGCTCTGAAAACCTCTATAATATGCAGGTTTAACAGATGCTGTTTGATAGTGATTTCATTTAATTTACCCAAATAGAAAAAGAATCAGCAAATAACTCAATATTTCATATCAGCAAGGAGTGAGTTCTTGCTTGAAGCTAAATCCTTTGTAGAGTGCAAATTGTCGAGCTGCAGAGCCAAGTTGTCAGCCTTGAAAGTGTCATGTACGATGAAGTGCTGCTGTTCCTTGGAAACCTATTTGCAACCTGTGGTGTCAGAAGTCCAATTTCAGTTCTACATCCCTAACAATGGTTTTGTTTTGGTTTTTTTATTTATTTAAATACTGTCAAGTCAAACTCAGCCTTGCAGACTGGAATGGTTGTGTTCTTGAGATGGTGGCGTGAGGGACTTTGAAGGTGTTCTGGGGCAACATCCTCCTTTGCACAAACTGTGGCACAAAATGCTTCTTGCCTGTACAGAAAAGTGAAAATTGGAGGAAATAAAAAAAACCTACCCCATGTTTAAATGTATCTGCAGAAAGCAGAGGTCTTTCTCTCCTATTCCCTTCTCCGGCATATATATGGATAGCCACTGGAAGAGCAAAGCAGCAAGGTCTAGATCAAAACTCCTTCAGTCCAGGGTTCCTCAAACCCTGACTCCACTGCCAGTGCTGTGGAACTGATGTTGATTTTCTCCCTGGGGCTCTGATAGAAGGTGGCTTTTACAGAGCTTGGGAAGGAGATGTTGGGCTGGAGGCGAGTGAGGAATACTGGTCAAATGTCTCAAATCAGACAATAATTAGTAAATGCTAAAACTGAATTGGAGCTTGAATTGCAAGGAAATAAGCATAAATTTTAAAAAGCTTCAATTGAATCTAAGCAGAACTCTAGAAGACACATTTTGAAGGTGTCCTCCAAATTTACCTGCAGAGTGTTATTCACCAGTATGTTGGCGTAATGGGTACTCCAACCCAAAACCTCAGCCTGGTGCAGAATATCAGATCTTAACCCAAATCAGACCTGTCTAAAAAGTCCTGGCAGGTCTCTTTTGGTGTGTGCCAAGTCTTTATTTGGGCAGATACCTAGGTATGCTTCCAGCAGCTATGTGTTCCAGAAATAAAGCCATAAAACACAGTGAAATCTTTGAGCTGGAGACTTCTGTAGGCACTTTTTATAAAGTGTTTCTAAGTACTCGTCCCTTAGAGTGGCTTATCCTTGAAAAAGTATGTTATTGTTCAAGAAAAGGGAAAAACCTTGATGTACAACATGAATGGCATATGTTTATAGACTGAAGGATGTCTTTGGGGGCTCTTCAGTGTTTATTTCCTCTGGAGCCTTTTAAATATTCATTGTCTCATGGTGAACTGCACCAATGTGTGTGTTTATGGGTTCACACATATTGGAGTGCTAATTGCTGTTGTTTAGAGAACTCTTGAAATCTGCTCAGGTACAACAAAATAAGAATAAAATGTACTTTTTTTTGTCCTACTTCCCATGTGTAATACAAGCTCAGTTTCCTGCTGTTTAAAGCATTGCTGCTGCTCTGTGAAAAATATTGTCCAGCAACAGAGGAAATAACATCCGGAAAAACAACGGCTTTACTATACACCAAAGTCTGTCAATTTTTTTTCCCCAGTCTAATCTCTTACAGCTACTTCATTGTAACAATGGCAGGTAAGACCATTTTCAGGCAAAAAAGTGACCTTTCAGTTGACAGTGTGCTCTAATTGGTTTCAGCAATAGACCCCTGCACAAGTGGGAATGGAGGATGCTCACAAATCTGTCAAAACGCGGGAGGAATTGCAAAATGCGAGTGTCATCCAGGGCATTATCTTTCTGCAGACAAAAAGTCCTGTTTAGGTAAGAAACTATGGACTATTTATTGTGAAGAAAGTTATTAATCAGAGCTCACTGAGCTCTGGGTGGAGAGGAATGTGTTACACAAATATATGTGTGCATTTTGAAACAGCGTCTCTCTCTCTCTCTCTCTCTCTCTGTGATATTCACATCAACCCACAGTCTTGAAGGACCATTTTGGTAATGAAAACTCCTCCGTGATCTCCTAAGTCATGCTTTCGAGCATCTGGATTTGTAGATGCTGTGGTGTTATTGTTGTAGTGTTCTCTTTAAAATAATGTCCCAGATACAGCTCTTGGAAAATTGGTTCAAGTAACACTCTGAACCAGGTCACTGAAAACCTATTTAGAATTCAAAGGGCTTTTTAGCTGGAGAACTGTTTCCATATTAATGGAGAAACTATTGTGAAGGAAGAAATCCTGATGTGTAAGATTTCCAAAGAGAGTGGCTTAAAAAGTTGAATTCCAAAGTCCTGTATTTAGTCTGAGGTTGTCAAAAAGATCTATAGCATCTCTGACCCAAAATGTGGGGGAATTAGAGATCAAAATACCTGCTTTTCTCTTCCAATATACTGAAAGCATTGGTGGACTTCATGGTGCACAGATTTTTAACAGCCAAGTCAGGATCAATATACATATTCAGATACTAACTTTAAACTCCTCCTTTTAAGAATTTGGTCAACATTTTGCCAATATTTAAATTATTATCTTGTATAAAGGGTGCTGGGTGCCTTGCAAAATACTTGCTTCCTACCCTGAGTATTTTATAGTGCCTGGAAGCTTTTCTGTGAGTAGCATGACACACCTCTCAGCAATTCCCCTCTTACTGGGGTAGCTCATGAGGAAGTTACTGAAAAAAAAAGTGTTTTCAAGTAGTTTAGACACTTCACTGGTGATTATTAGATGGAAACAGCAGTGGGTTTAACAGTAGGGTCAGCATGGTACTTGTTTTATCTCAGATACACATTGACAATTCCGTTAATTTATGTATAAACTAAAGCACTGAGTTAACTTGCAGTGTTATATATTGGAACAAATTTTCTCCCCAGCCTCATGGCAACAATCTTTTGAATCATTAAGCAGCATGTCTTGCCATGGATATACAATTATTGGTTTTTCCTCCTAGAAGTTATTCAATGTCTTTTGCAAAATTCAAGCTGGTATTTGACTCTCTGGAAGCCAAGCTGGAAGGAGACAGAGGGCAACTGAAGTCTCATACTTTGGCTGCATTTCCAAGACAGGAAGAAACACATGCAGGATGGTGGCTGTTTATGGGTTTTCCAACCTTTTATTATTATTTTTGAAAAGAAGAAGAGACAAGAATATTTACAGCACTGTCCAATGTACTCTACTTGCAAGCTGACAATTACAGAAAAAGGAGAAATAAGCCATTTTATTCTAAGCAGCAGCTGCTCACGGGGCTGCTTCAGAGAAGCTGTCATTTGTCCTGAAATTTTCATGAGCCCGTGTGTGGTGTTTGCACTGCCTGGGGCGTCTCTTTGCAAGGAGCCTGATTGCATTCATCAGGCTGCTTGTGTTCAACTACGAGGGGCCACGAGTACAGCACTGCTCACAGCACATGTGGAGGAAAAAAACTCCTGGGAAGCGGTTTGCTGGGATAAAAGGTGAGGAGCTGCACACCAGACTGTTCCCTCCTGTGTGCAAGACACTGACCCAGGATTGGTGCAATAAATAATGTGCATTTTACAAGGCAAATGTCGGAACAAGAAGGAGCAGGAGGTGGGTCAGGGGTTTGCCATGTGCAATGCCACTCTTTGCACAGAGGTTGGTGTTTTGTGCAGCTGTGCAGTATTTAGTTTAAGTTTTTGCTTTGCTTTTTTTGCAGTAGTTACTTTTTAAAAGTTTTTTTATGCTCCACTGAGATTTTAGGAAGATGGACAACTTTGGTGGTGTTTAACTCCAAAACACAGACTAGTACATGTGAAGGTGAGGAACAGACTGTTTGACAGAGGACTGGGGGAAGAACAACCTCTCCACCTACAGCTCTGCACCTTTTTCTTTTCTTACAAGTGGGGTGAAGCTCCTCTGGCTGAAGCACATGCTCCTGCTGTGCTGCTGTAGAAGCAGCTGCAGGGTTCAGGGATGTGACAGAGGAGTTCTGTCTCCATCATCCCTGCTGAAACCCAGCCACCACTTAACCCAGATCATTTGACATTCAGAAAATAATCAGCTATTTCCTGCTCCATGAATTTAAATATAATGGCATGGAGGACCTGGTGATAATTTCAGAGTAAGGACTTGCTTCTGAGTTGTTCATGTGGCATCTTTTGCCATTGCTCTTTTACAGGAACAATAAACAAGTTGCTTTGACTGATACTGGAAATATAATGTTTGATGTTGTAGATACTCACTCTGAGAAGTTCAAGGTCAATGGTGTTTAGAAAAAAAAAATTGTTTTGGGGAATAATGTCACTTCAGTGTTCCTGGATGTGTCAGATGCCGCCCTTTGTAGGCTCACATCAGGATGCCGTTTTCAGCAGATGTTTGGACACACAGCCATGTCCATGTAGAGCAATAATATGTTTTATTTTAATATCCGAGTGAATGTCTTTGCCTTTCTCCCTGCTCTGCAGACATTGATGAGTGTGCAGAAGGCAGAGCCAGGTGTGCTCATCGTTGTGTGAACACTCTGGGATCCTTCACCTGTGCCTGTAATCCCGGCTTCGAGCTGGGGGCTGATGGAAAGCAGTGCTACCGTAAGTGACACCTGTACAGCTGCACATTTCAGGCTGGTTTAGCTCCAAACTGCTATGCTTTGCTTTTAATTCAGTGAGATTAGCATTCCCAGCAAAATAAATGTATGCAAAAGCTCAAGCTTAATAGTATTTTCCCTATCTTCTGCTGCTGCTGGGTTTGCAGGGTGACACGTTCCTAAGCCTGTGTTCACAGACCTTAATTACTGCATTTCAAAGAGCAAATAGCCCTGTTGGTTTATCTTCAGAGTCTGGTGAATTCTACTGCAGAGCTACCAGAATATTGCTGCTCTATGAAATGCTTCCTGCCCTCCTCCTCCCAATTTTCTTCTATGCTGAAGAGAAAATGAACACGATGTTCTTCTCTTGTCTTTATCTGTCTGGGTTTGCTTATGTTTCTCCTGAGTTTATTGGCTCTATGAAGAGGATGCTCTTTAAAAAGGAGAAAAAAGAAACATGATTGGGGATTAAAAAAATAGTTGAACAACTAAAATTTCCTGAACTAAAGTGAGCCCTGTTGTCTTCTCTCATATACTTACCTCTTGCCAGGGGGGGTTCTTAATCAACACTGCTTTTCTGGAAATGGGGATTGACTCCCAGCACTGTTAGTTGATAGGTGATTCCTGGGCTGTCCTTGAGGGCAAATTTAGGTTAATAAAGGAGGTGATGTGGAAGAGTTGGGGTTATTATGGACCTAACATAAGCTCACTGGAATGCAGACAAAAGCATGACCTGTTTTAGCAAAGAGGTGGGCAAAGATCATTCAATCTAATAATAATGTGCAAGAGCTTTCAGCAGTGTTTCCTTAGGAAAATACAGTGCATGCCAGAGAATGAGTGCTTTATTTAAGAATGTGTGTGTAAGAAATACTTATTAAGGATGAAATTCAGTTTCAAAGCATTAGCATACATTAAAAACAAAACCGAATTATGTGAGAGACATCCTGGAGAGCTATTTCATAGGAGATGGAGAACTGTGAGTGGTAGAATGGCAGAGGAAATGTGATTAATATATAGATATGAAATGTTCTGTTATAGGCATAAAAAAGAGGTTTAGACCACTTAGATTTCATTGTGGTTTTCTGATAATATATTTTCTGGATGTTCAGCAGATCTCAAGGGATGGTGATTCTCTGTGCCTCATGAACAATATTGCAGAGCAAACAATAAAAATAAAAACATTCTGCATATATTTATGATCAGGATTATCCCAGTGTTTGAGCAATTTACAATCTTTGTTTATTCTTTCATTTCCCCGGTGGCTTGGGGAAGAGCTGTTATTCCAGTTTTACTGATGAAGAACTGAGACAAAGTAAATGATGAAGATTGTGTATAAAGTCAGATCCTGCATTTAATCGCTGGGTTTCCTAAATCCCAGCTTAACGTACTGGACAGGAGACAGGATTTCTTATCCCTGGTGCACATAATCATCCTATGCATGAGATGTAGCCCTCAATATTTCTTCTCCTAATTTATACTCTCTTCCAGCTAGACTTGCATTTCTTGTTGGCAAGCAGGTTGCTCCTTGGGAGCACCAAGAGGGGTAGGACCAGACCCACAGATGTGTCTGGGGAAATTCTGTGCCAGAAATGAGCTGGGGTGTTTCTGGAACTACAGTGGCTTCTTTAGGAAGGGTGTTTCTCAGTTCCCCTGCATAGCATGAGAAATTAATGCCTCTCTAAATAGCTCTGTAACAAGGCAATCCAGCTAATCCTTCAAGAGAAACTTTATAATTGACCCCATAGTTTCTTTTCATCCTGAAGAAATCATCTGATGAAGTACCTGGGTGGGAATGAGGTGGCCAGGTGATCCCTTTTCTCTATGAGGGTTCCCACTGGACATGGCCAGGATGTTGTGAGGGCTGTCCAGCAGTGCAGGAGGGTGGGGGGATCTGTCAGGGTGAAGGGGGCTGGCAATGGCATTGTACCACCAGCCTGTCTTAGCTGTAGGGGACAAATTCTCAGCAGAGGAGCTGCTCTGTGCCGCTGGAAGGGACATCCAGGGGCCAAAACCTGCAGATTGTTCTGTGTTGAGGTCGGGTGCCCACTTCACCTGCAGGACTCTGCTATGGAAGTTTTAATGCCTTTGTGTTTGGTGGATGTTTCAGCATCCAATTCTTTGCCATTCCCATACAAATCTAGAAGCTGCTCTTTGGAAAGCATAAGCAGGCTGGGTTGAGATGGACCACCTGGGCTCCTCAGATGGTTCTTTTCCTCCTTTGGGGCAAGGACTGTGTCCAAACAAAGCATAAATCTGAGGAAACCTGTGGAGGCTCCTGTAGCAGGCAGGCTGCTGGAACGCTGAGCTGGCTTCACGTTGCTGAAGTCAAGTGAATCCACTGTTATGACACATGGAGACAAACACCCGGAGCTCAGTGACTCCAAAGCGTGCTCTTCTGGGGCGTGTGAGGGAGCTGAGTTTATATTCCCTGCTGCAGCACTCGGCTCATGGCTGCTGTTTTACAGAAGGCTGATTCTCCAGCAACTCCCCCCCCCCCCCGGGCTTGCTTTTTAACATCCTTTTGATTTATTTCTCTGCAAGGCATCGAGATGGAAATCGTCGATAGCTGCCAGGAGGGCAACGGGGGCTGCTCCCACCACTGCGAGCACACGGCCACGGGGCCCCGCTGCTCCTGCGACAGCGGATATCGCCTGGGCGTGGATGGACAGACCTGCACGGGTAATCCAGGGAGGCACAAGGTGTGGGGGGCTCTGCAAGGGTTGCTGTCGCTCAAGGAAATACCTTCCCAGTCCTTCCCTCCTTCTGCAAGTGTTAATTAGTGTCGTCCTCTGGCGCTGCTCCAGCTTGCCCTGCTCCGTGTGTTCACGGGGATTGTTCACTAACGAGGGGAAGGAGTTCTGCCTCCCACATGGAAGATGACACTGGTGCATCACCAGTTGTCATGGCCGTATCTCACTGTGTGCAGCCCTGACTTGACTTGATTTTCCTTCCCTTCTCAGCCGGTGGCTGGGAAGAGGTTGGCTGTGGCTGGGAGCAGCGACACGGCTGCTCTGAAGTGCTTTGTGCACAAACCTCACTTTGTGATATGGAGGTTGCTGTGTTTCCGTCAGATTTACTCAGTGATGAGATTGCACTTCTGGCTGTGAGAAGTCTCACTTGGGAAGTGAAAGCAATATAGTTATTTTGGGTTTACTTCAAGAGAAGAGCTTTAAAATTCATGTTTTGAGCAATTTTATTATGTGATTTTTTCTTTTTTTTTGTATTTTTGTTTTTGTTTGTTTGTTTGTTTATGGCATTTGTAATGCAAACTACATCTCATTCTGGTTTTGACTTGCTGTCTCTAAGCCAATAAAGTTTTCAAGAATAGCCAAGAAGAGAGGAGGGGAAAGGAGCAGGCATCACAAAGCAGTGTAGTAAGACATGAGAGGTAGAGAGTGGGAGCACTGGTGAGTGAGAGGCATTACAGACAAAATGAGTCTTGCAAGGAAAAAAGCCAAGTGCAGGAGAGAGAGGAGCAGGGGAGGAGGGAGGCAAAGGTGGGTGATGATGGAGCTTCAAAAGCAAAACTTAAAAAGGTCTGGGAGGCAAATTTGGAGCCAGAGCCTCACAGAGGTGGGTGGGTTACACAGTCTCGTCTGTCTATGGCTGACAGGAGCAGAGCAGCCTCCTGCCCACATCCCAGCTCAGTGACCTGCTGATGGGGATTTCAGAGGGAAGCTGTTACTCCAGACACAGAAAGGGAAGGGAGAGCTCAAAAGAAAGGGAGGGTTTGGCAAGGCTGAGGACATGGAAAGTTGCTCTTAATAGCAAAAATCTCCTTTTTGTTGGATATATGTTTTGTATTCCTACACAAACAAGGAGCTGTTGCTGGACCCCAGAGCATCACCTGACATACTGCAGTGGAGCTCAGCTTGTGACATTTCTGGAAAACACTGCATTCAAATAACCTGCATTAATCATTTTCACAGTGACCTCCTCACCTCAATTGATTAATTACATTTTCTTTCTCCTGCCCTTGTTTCCTCATAAAGTTGGTGCTCCTTCCAAGGTTAATTGAGACACTGACCTTTCCCATCTGCAGCTGCTCAGCTGGGCAACCTTCAGAAGCATTTTGCAGACTCAGCATTGACAAGGTGGCCCTTGGATGGCCACTGACCTGCTCAGCAGCCTGCCTGGGCTGACAGCAGCCAGGAGCCTGCAGTGCAAAGATAACAGCTCAGTTCTTGTATCTAATCACCAGAACGGGTGTGTCAGTGCTACCAACTTCTGGGTGGACACAGAGCAGGATGAGGCAACAGACAATTAGTTATCGAAACTGCAATTAGTTAACAAAGACTACAATTGCACCTGCCAGCTGCTGATGTCCAGTAAAATGCCTTGTTGGATCAGAGCATTGTTTCACTGTTAGTTTGCATTGAATAAGGGTAAATGTAAAGTCCTAATGGTTAAATGTAGGTTACTGCTAAAGAGCAGGTATTTGAGGGCTGGTGGGTCCTAGCTGTCGTCTGTTTTCATAGAATCATAGTTGGAAGGGACCCAGAAGGATCAAGTCCAACTCCTGGCCCTGCACAGGACACCCCAAGAATCCCATCAAGTGCCTGAAAGTGTCGTCCAAACACTCTTTGAGCTCTGTCAGGCTTAGTGCTCTGGGGAGCCTGTTCCAGTGCCCAAACACCCTCTGGGTGAAGAACCTTTTTTTAATATCCAGCCTAAACCTCTCCTGACACAGCTCCAGCTGTTCCCTTGGGTCCTACTGCTGGTCACCAGCGAGACCAGCTGGTGTTTTGTAAATCACCTTGTGACAGCTGAGACTTATGGAGGAGGTGCCTCTCCCTGGACATGGAGGGTGTTGGCTGCTATGAGAGAAGGTAGAAGACAGCTGCTGTCGGGATTCAGGATTCAAACAGTGCTTTGGGTGGGTGAAGGGAGAGGAAGACATAGAAAGATGTGTGCTGAAGCACAGTAGCCATGAGCAGAACTGTGGCAGCAGCTCAGACTGTGTCCAAGGGCTGAACGTGCTGCCCTTTCCTTGCAGAGGTGGACGAGTGTGAGACTGGGGAGTCCTGCTGCTCCCAGTTCTGCATCAACTACGTGGGGGGCTACGAGTGTGCCTGCAAAGGGGGGTTCCAGCTCAACGCCGACGGCTGCGCCTGTGACGGTGAGTCACGGAATCGTGGAATGGTTTGGGTTGGAAGGGGCTTAAAGATCATCTCATTCCCACCCCCTGCCATGGACAGGGACACCTTCAACTAGACCAGGTTGCTCCAAGCCCTGTCCAACCCGGCCTTGATGGGAGCGGCAGGGACTTGCAGGGATGGGGCAACCACAGCTTCTCTGGGCAACCTATGCCAGGGCCTCACCACCCTCACAGGGAAGAATTTTTTCCTAATATCCAATCTAATCCTACCCTCTGTTAATTTAAAGCCATTCTCACTTGTTCTATATCATTCCATGCCCTTGTCAAAAGTCCTTTGATACCAGAGGCTCGATCTAACTAAGCACAACCAAGGGCAGAAGAAATGCTGTCAAAGCCCATTGCAGGGCTTTGTAGGCATTGCCCTAATGAGAGAATCGCTGACCCTCTGCCAGCTTTGCTGATAAGGTTTTACAAATGTGTAATTTCCTCTTTATGAGGCTGGAATACAGGAATAACCCAGCATTCAGCATGGCAAAGAGGGGATAGGAGAGACGAGCCAGCAGAGAGGAACTTTTCCTCCTCTCTCCATGGACACTGTATACTGATGTGTGTTAAAGACTCCTTCTACAAAAGAAGAGCCCTCAAAATAACTGAGGGATCAACTGAGCTTAACAGCTTAAAGCAGCTGTTTGCACTTGAAACAAAAACATCAAAATAATCTGTTCCACGTTGCCCTAAAATGTTTTCATATCTCCAATACTAGTGAGAAACAGAGACCCAGAGTACGAAGACAATTAGGTTTTCTTATGTGCAGAACAATTTGTCCAATGCAGCCAGGCGCAATGTGTGCTCTTCAAGCAGAGGTACTTGCTCCTAATCACCATTTCTATCTGGATTTTCTAGATGTGGATGAATGTCGTGTGGATAATGGCAACTGTGACCATTTCTGTGTTAATTCCCTGGGGTCGTACGAATGTGCCTGTAAGGAGGGGTACAGGCTTGGTGATAACAGATGGGCCTGTGTCGGTGAGTTCTTTTTATATCTTGAGGGCCATTAAGTATTTAAAATGTGATTTTGGAACTGGGATTTTCACAGATCCCGGGATTTTGGGAGCCCAACTGGAGCCATCTCTGAACGTGGCCAGGGTAGAGCTACGTGCAGTGAGTGGATCCAAGTTCATCCTCCGGTAATGGGTTTTTCCAAAGATTAATGGGAGATGAACACTTAAACACCCTGAACATACTCAAAAACCTAAGGCTCATGTTTTTTAAATAAATAGTGTTTTGACAGTTTTCTTTCACTGTTTGATGAAGTTTAACATCCTGTGGAAAAGAAAAGGTAGCCAGATCCTGCTTTGATCGACCACGGCAAGTTTTCCATTAGTCAGTGGTGTGAGGCTGGATTTCTGCCAGTGTAACCAGCACAAAGTTTAGCTGAGCAACTCGATTCTATAACCAAGTTTAGCACCTGCTAAAGCTTGGGCAGAGTTTGATATTGTAACCAACACCAAAAAGAAAGCCAACTGATTTCTCATAATTTTAAGGCTCAAATTTTAGTGTTTCTGAAAATAAATTGCACAGCCAGCCTGACTCTCTATTTGTCATCTCCAAAACGAGCAAGAGTAATGACCTTCATTAACTAAAAATAATCTCAAACTTCAAGTGAGGAAAATTAATCTCCTCGTTTAAATTTTTTTTTTTTTTAATTTGCCAGGACCAGAGTTTATTTCCAGAAGAAAGAAAAGGGAAAGATGGGGGGGTTTTCCCCCTCTTCTCTTTTTTTTTTTTTTTTTTGGATAGCAGAAACTCTGTAAGTCCAGGTGAGAAAATGACTTGGCTGTGACTGGTGGGCAAACTGAACAAGGGTGTCACTGGAAAACATGCCAGTGTCATAATAATAAAAAAAAAAGATATAAATGAGAGGAAAGTGCCGTGGAGGAAGACTGAGGTGCTGATGGTGTGTGTGTGTGCCAGCCCTAGGTGGGGAGGAGGCGGATGCAGAGGAGGCAGTGGGGTTCGCCGGTGCTCCGGGGCTGCAGTTCCGAGGTCCCCCCCAGCTCCTCCGCTACGCACTCGGGACCCTGTACGAGGATGAAGACCCCCGAGGAGAGCTCACCCTGGTGCACAGGGTCGGTGAGTGCCCTGAGTGCCCTGAGCCACCACAGCAAACTGGGGGAACGGTCTCGGAAAGAGGATTTGGGGCGAGAGTTGTGCTGGGCTGACCGGGCTCGAGTGTCAGGAGGAGAAGAGGAGGGATGGGTGCTAATCCTGCTTCCTGCCTGTCTCCGTGCCAGCAGGGATGAGGCTGTGTCCCATCCCAAATGGGACATGTTTGAGGAACTGGGAGGCTGCCTGGATGCAGTGGGGAGGGATGCGGGGGAGCTGCAGGGGAAAAGTGAGCAGCACAGCAAGCAAGGACTGGGAGGCTGCTTGGAAAACAGGGTGTCTGCACAGAGCCCCAGAGGCAACAGCCAGAGAGATCTCTTCATCCCAAGGGTGAGAGGATTGTGTGGGTTACTGAGTGTACAAAATCCCTTGGGAAACGCTCCCTTTCTCCTAGAGCTGGAAAGGGAGTGTGGGGGCAGCATGTGTCCCTGTTTACAAACCCTTTTATAACAACTGGAGGACTTTTGTTTAAGGTATTTGCATTTTTGTTTGTGGAATAAACAACCCTCTGAAGACTCGGGTGTCTTTTGATGTTTTGGGCATGTTCTCCAGGAAAAGGACAGACCCATCCACATATTGCTCAGGCTGGCCAAGGGCTCGGCACCAGTGGTGACAAACAGCACAGGAGCACCCACTGTCACAGGAGTGGGTGCAGAGCAGCTTTGCAAACCCACCTGGGCTTTGCATGACTTCAGTCTTTCCACCTTAAAGTGGAAACTTCACCACTTAAAGACTATTAGGAGGTGAAACCCTGTGTTTGCTTCGTGCTGAGTGCTGGTGGGTCACCAGGGACGGGTGAGATTTCTTGTTTTTCCTCTGCGTGTCCTGTGATTTTTATACAAGCCCTAATTACTCGGCTGAGGACTGTGCCCTACAGGCAAAAATCAGGAGCTGGTCTTGACTTTGATAAAAAATTAACTTGTTTTTATGAACAAAACTGTTAAGACCCCCCCCAAATCACACAGCATCCAGCCGGACTCAGCGACACCGATAACCAATTGGGAAACTGATAAATGAGATAACCACAGGCAAAATTATCAGGCCTAGAAACCACAATCAAATATTTATTGACCACTTTTTGCATGTTTTATTTATATTTAGCCACAGAAATTTGGGTGTTATCAGTCATAGCTGAGAAGCTGCACTTTTTCTAAGGCTGAGGCTTTGCAGCACACAGTGGTTTGTAGGAAAAGGCGATGGAGAAATAGAACTTCAAATGGTTTAGCAGATTCTTTTATCTCCCAGATAGTAATTTATTGCTTATAGTTTCAGACATCTTTTATGAGCTGCTATCTATATTACAAAAAGATCATGTTTTATCAATAAACTGGTGTAAGTAATCAAATATTTTCTACAGCTTGAATGACTTTTTAATGTGGAAGCATAATGTTTTTAATGCTAATCTGTATTCTTCTGCTGAAATGTGAATTCGTAACCTGTCCCAAGTGGGAGCACTGGGATTCTGAATGTCTCTGAAAGCTTGGGCATTTTTTTGGCTGCAGAAATGGGAACTAACAGTTGGGTGCTCAGACCTAGAGGAAATCTGTCCTCACACAGAAAATTGCTGGTGAATAGCAACCAGCCTGTGACTTACTGGAGGCTGTAATAAGCTGCCAGCTCGCTTTCAGGTGTTGTTCAGAGTCTCCTTCCAAAAAGCCTCCAGCCACCGCCACAAAACCTCAAAGGCAATAAAGTGACCATGTGGATGGGATCTTAATGCCACTGAGGTATTTCATCAGACAGTAACACTTATTTTCTATGTTTTTCTCGATAGACCCCACAAAGAGAACATGAGGGTGCAAGAGAGAAAAGGAGAGTGGAGAAGGGGAGGGAGGAATGCATTTTCATATAAGGTTTCCTGTATAAAGTAACTGCTTTTTTCATGTGCCTGAAGAAAAAAGGAAGTGATAAATGTGTATTTTGCTTTGTTATCCTAGAATAACACTCAAACTATGATGTTAAAAATATCAATAAACTATATTTAAATAGCAGTACATCCACTTACTGCAGTAGAACAACAGGGTTAACCTAGCAAGAAGAGAAGGAGAATCTCTTCCAATAAATTCAATATTAAGCATTAGGTGCAAATTCACTTCTCTGAAGGCAAAATATTTGCTCTTAAGAAGTAGCTTGAAGTGCTCATAACTGGGGAATTACAGCATTTAAGGGAGTAAATTCCAGCTAAACTCCCAGCTTCCCTTTTACTTAGAGTAAAAAATTCGAAGAGGAAAATTCAGACATCTCCGTTTTGGACTGTCTTGTGCACTGAATCGGTGGCATTTGCAACCTAACAATAGGTAAGAGCTTGTGTGGAAGCATTTTGTCTGGCTGCTCACTGAGCACTGTGTATTTTTTTCATTTCAGTTTGCCTTGATAACACTTTTGGCCACGACTGCAGCCTGAGGTGTGAGGACTGTCTGAATGGGGGCCGGTGTGACAGTGACCACAGCGGCTGCATTTGCCCCCCTGGCTGGACTGGAGTTATCTGCAATGAGAGTGAGTACAGAGGGTTTGAGAGGTGGGCAATTGGTCCTCGTGCTGGGACACTGCAGGTAGGAAGTAAGAATAACCTGTCATACTTCCAATCTGCAAAGCTCTCTAAGGAGCACATCAAAATTTTATTGTGTTGGGGCACAGTAAATAGAAATTGTAAGGGATGCTGTGGGACACAATGCAAACCCTCAAAGAGTGAGGCCCCTGCCCTTCAGTATAGGACAGCATCATAGCCCTCCTAAATATTTGGTTGCTCTTCATTCACTGCTGCTAAAAACTGCCAAAGTTTACTGGCCATGCTTCATTCCACAACTTGCCTCGATGACTTTCAGAAGTCTGTCCCAGCAGCTGGTGTGACAATCTGGGTGGACATGTACATTAAACTTCAGTTTTTCCACCATAGCATCCCAAGACATTGCCTTTATTCATTTTTTCCCCATTTTTTTTCCTTATAATTCTTTTTATTATTAGCATCATATTCTTGGGATGACCAATTTTTCATATTGGAAATTGTATTTTTCAGAATTCTCTTGCCAAGTCAGTACCCTTTATAATAGCTTTCCACTCTTCTTATTCCTGCTTCCTGGCAGAAGATCTTTCTGATTCAGAAGTATGTGTCAAAACCAACTGGAAAGAGAGTGGTGATTTCTTGATTCACTGTTTTTCATCTGCAGTTTGGCAAAACTTGTCTGTTGCTTGTCTGAGCAGATTTCCTGTGCTTTTGAGATGAGTTCCTTTGTTTCATGGTGTGTGATATGATGGCCCATCATACTCAGAAAGCCTGTGCTGTCACTGGTGAGACAAAGAGTCGATGAAAATTTATTACTTGACATCAGTAGACAGCAATCTTCAGGTTAATTGCCATCAAGATTGTTTATCAGGCGTCGTCACAAGGACAGAAATATAGAAAACCCAGCAAGTGATTGAAACCAACAGTCTGCCCATAGTTATTCTGGGAAACTGATGGTGGGTTTGGTTTGTAAACACTGGGGACAGCTGAGAGAATAGGAATGGAGAGGATTAAAATGATAATTTCCAGTCTCCCTAAGACAGTTATCAATTATCAAATTATCAAGTTAGCATATTCTTCTATTCCTGGTGCTCTGATGATTCAGGATAGATTATAAAAATCTCAAGGTAGGATCCAAATTCTTTAGTTAATTTTATAAATAATAACTTTTTTGGTGTATATTTACAGTCAATATACGTTGGTGGAATTCACCTCTGGAATTTAAAGAACTTTAATAGGACTGCGTTATTGAGCCAAACCTGCAGTCCAGCAAAATAGGCATTGATAGTGATGAGACAATATTTAATCTGTATGAATTAGCCATAAGTGATTGCTTTCACTCTTTTCTCTTACTTTTTTAATATACAGCATAGGTCCTGGGTTTGGGGTAAGTTAAACCGTTGAGAAAAATGGAACTAAATTTCTCTGATAATGCACCAAAGAAGCTGAATGAAAATTGATGTGAAATGTCAACTTTCTTAATGTGCATTGATAAAATGTCAGTTAAGTCAGATGACTCCAGCAACTGTATTCGCTCAGCCAGCTCAGGCTGCAACAGTGCAGCGAGGCTTCATCTCACAGTTTGGTTTTGCTTTTGTGGCCCCATTGCTGCCTTGATCATCTGGGCAGTTTCAGAGATTATGTTGGAAAAAACACAGTGTTATTTTCAAATTGTATTTGGGAGAGGGGAGAAAAAATGTTTGAAATTTTTATCTCCGAATATTCAAAGCTGTGCTCTGATTTTTAAGCTCTGGACTTGACAGGCAATGGTTTTGGAATTGTGGGGAGGGGAGCACATGCAGGGGAAGGTTGGATACGTGATGTACTTCACAAAGCTTGATTAATTTGGGTGTCCTTTGCAATGTTCTAGTAAATACCAGATGGATGTCCATTGCCTTATATGGAAAGAATATGACTTTGTTTAGAGCCCGCTGGACTAGAAGGACTCTCTCCTTACTCAGTTTTGATGACTGAAATGTTATTTCTCTTCCTTTACAGCAAAGTGGAAGGATTTCTTAGTCTGCTCACCTTCCCTGCTCTCTCCACAGCTTGTCCCCACGGGACCTATGGCAGAGGCTGTGCTGGTGTCTGCAAGTGCCAGAACGGAGGCTCCTGTGACCCCGGCTCAGGGCAGTGCCGCTGCCCGCCCGGAGTGCACGGCCGGCTCTGCGAGGACGGTACGGCCCCGTCTGTGCCCGAAGCATCTCCACTTCTTCCCCCCCTTGTTCCTTTTTTTTAAATAATGAGCAAAACAGTGCGTGAGAAAAAGCAAGGGGCTGGTGAGCTCCAGGTCAGCCACCAGCCAGCCTGGGCTTTCTGTAGCGCCAGCTAAAAGCAAACTGATTTGGAGCTGGGGTTTTAACCCTCGGCAGCTGATTCCTTGCTGTGTTTGTGCTTACTCCAAAGGTTGCCCGAAAGGTTTCTTTGGGAAGAACTGTAACAAGCCGTGCAACTGTGCCAACAAGGGCTACTGCCACAGACTTTATGGAGCCTGCCTGTGTGACCCCGGGCTCTACGGGCGCTTCTGCCACCTCAGTAAGTCCCCAGCATTTTTCAGATCTGTTTAATGCACACACCACATAATAGTCCTGAAAGATTCCACACTGTATAAAGGAGGCTTGCAAAAAGGGAGGACAGTGACTTTTTACACAGGAAAGTGGTAATAGGACAAGGGGGAATGACCTTAAGCTGAAGGAGGGCAGGTTTACATTAGACATTAAGAATAAATTTTTTACTACAAGAGTGGTGACTGGCACAGGTTGCCCAGAGGAACTGTGGCTGCTCCATCCCTGGAAGTGCTCAAGGCCAGGTTAGACAGGGCTTGGAGTAACCTGGTCCAGTGGAAGGAGTCCCTGCCCATGGCAGGGGGTGGAACTAGATGGGCTTTATGTTCCCTCCCAACCCAAACCATTCTATGATTCTATGATAAAATGAGTGAGGCTTTGGGTTCTGCGATGGGCTGGGAGTAGCAGGAGGACAGGACTTCTGACGTGTCAGTAGGCCCCAAAAACTTCATTAATCTTTTCCTCTAGCAATTAATCTTTGCCATAAGGACAGAGATTTACTGACACACAAAGGTGAGGACTACAGGTAGGGTTGGGTTGGGGCGGGCAGGTTAACATTAGGGTTACTGCTGAGGTTAGAGCCTGGTTGGAGCTGGTTACGGGCTGCCAATGTGGTTGGAGTGGGAGCTGAGGAGCATAGGCAGGATGAGGGCAAAATGTTAAATGGGAAAAAGAATAATTAAAACAAAAACATTGCAAGTTTCATTGTACTTACAGGTTTTGTTTGTAAAATCAATGCAAGACTGAAAATCACCTGTGTTTTGTTTTATTTTTGTTTGTTTTTTTAATGAAAGCTTTTGTCTCGGAGCGCACCCAAATACTTTTTCATTCAGAAACTTAGCTAAGTTTGCTTTGAAACGTTTCTGGTTCTTGCATTCACATGCTGCTTGACATGAAATGAATCACTTAACACAGGAGCCATGTGAAGTCTTATTTTGCCCACCCACGCACGAGCAGGCGCTGCCGCAGGAACGGGGACGCGTTTGCTGAGAGCAAAGCGAGCGTTTTGCTCCTTGCAGCAGTCGTGCAATTCCAAACAACTCCTGCATATTTACAGAGCTAATGACTCCTTTTCATCTGGCTGCAGCCTGTCCCAGGTGGGCCTTCGGAGCGGGCTGCTCAGAGGAGTGTCAGTGTGTGAAGGAGCACACGCTGGAGTGCGATGCCAGGAACGGCTCCTGTGCCTGCAAGCCAGGGTATCACGGCAAGAAGTGTCAGAAAGGTACCCTAGAAAACCAGATTCCCCATCTCTGCTTATCCCTTTATCCTAGTAATTTCTCATTCTTCTGCCCATCTGTTTTGTTTGGCTGCTGCTACTAATATATTCATATTCTACTGGTTTTTTTAGCCCTGATGGCACAGGGTTGCAGGAACATCAAGGGGAATACAGCTTAAGAATGTAGGAGTTTTAGCCTGATCAAATAGCAACAGAAATCCAGAACCCAAATTCTCATACAGCCCTAAATAATGAAGATTGTGGGAGTTTTCATTTTTGTTCTTTGCTTTTCCACACAGACAGTAAATAAGTGGCAAACCCCGTGTTTTATGGCAGCAGCGTGATTTGTAAATGGGTTCAGCAATGCTGCTTTTCCTTCAGATTTGCAGCCCTTTGAATTCAAACTTACTCTTTGTAGTTTTTGGGGGGTAGTTCAAAGAGAATTGTATTCCACATTCATGTTTGCATGTCTCAGTAGCCCTTTCCAGACAGCAATGGAGTAAAGCAATAGGGTTTCTTCTCTGGGCAGACAGGAACATGACAAATTGATGGCACTAGTTCTGGGGGGTTGGTAGAGAACAATAGTGACAATATTTAATATTTTTAGCATTCTTGGTGATGGGCTCAGTTCTGGCAGGGAGCATCCCTTGCCCAGCACTGGCTTTGCACCAAGGCAGAGAGCAGCAGAATGTACAGACATATAAGAGAATTCTGTAATGGCTGTAATTGAATATATCTTTAAGTATTCTAATTGAATAAGTTAAAAGTTAATTAAGTATTCTGCCACTCTGTTTCTGGCTTGTATATGAGCAGAAACCTCTGTGAAATGTCCACGCAAATGTTTATTAAGTATTTATACTTTGTTATCACCACCTCTAAAACATACATTATGTTTTCTGGTTTTTAGTTCAGTTTTCTTAACTCTTCCTTTTTCTTATACATGTTCTCTGTCTACCTCCATTTCCAGAGTGCACACCTGGCTTTTATGGGGCTGGTTGCAAGCTGAGGTGCAACTGTCCTCCTGATATTTTGTGTGATCCTGAGACAGGAGTCTGCAAACATCCGTGTCCACCTGGGTTTCATGGAGAAAAATGCCATTTATGTAGGTACTCACTGCATGTTTCCCTGGGAGATGCACTTTGGATGGGAAAGATTATTCAGGAAACTTATGTTCAGATATAGAAGTTGCAAATAAAAGGGCACATTTGTTGTTGATACGAGTTGGCAGTTCCCCACTGAAACCAAAGTGATATTTGGAGCCTGGCAAATGCTGTCTCTCTCTGCTCGCAAAGGTCGAGGCACAAGGCTGAGGCCAGTTACTAAAACTAACATTTGTCCAGGTAACTATAGCTGTTTTTAAAGCTTCAGGCACAGAATTTTCCACAACTCTGTTGCAGTTAATTACAGACCACCAGTTGCCGAGACACTAATGCTAATATTGATCACTTTTACCAGGGCAGCTCAGTTAAAAATTGGTGGTGGTGGTGCCTCCCAATGTCTTCAAAATGCTTCCTAACCGGGTCTTTGGGTTTCTCTCGTCCTAGCTTGTCAGCCTGGGAGCTTTGGGGTGAGCTGCAGGCAGAGGTGCAACTGTGGAGGAGCACCATGTGATCCAAAGACAGGGCAGTGTGTTTGCCCAGCTGGGAAGACTGGTGCTACGTGTGAGCAAGGTGTGTTGCACCAGGGTGATGAGTGCCTTGCTTTGGAAGACGTGATAAGAAGTGGAATCACTCTGTCTCCCACCCAAACTGCTGCAGTGCAATGTGCTTCATTTGCAGAATGGGTAAAGGATCAGTCTTGGTGCAGAACTGGTGACATCCACTACGTGGGATTGCTTGGAAAAGAGGGAGTGTGGCTCAGTTATCCTGCCCCATGTCTCTGCTCCAGTTAATAACAGTGATTTGTGTGTTGGGCTGGGTTTGTACAAGTTGGGCAGAGATGTTGGTGCATTGCAGCAGCTCAGAGTCCCAGAGCAGAGCTTGGGGCTGTGCTGCCACGTGCACACAGGGTGTCTCAGTGGAGGGGCCTTGGCCAAAAACAGCTGTTGTGGAACCAGCAAGAACCTAGAATGGAGGAACTAATTAAAAAAGACAGTATTATTGTGGGTAATTAAGTAAAGGGATGTAAAAAGTCTCAGAGACACTGAACTACTGAGACATGGGATGTACCCTGGGCACTCCCAAAGCTCTGGCTGTCACACACCTGAGGAGTATCTGCTGGACCCAGATTGTGTCTCACTACTCCACAGAGCACAAAGGAGGTGGAGCTGTGTGGAGATCTGGGCTCCAGCTCACATCCAGTCCCTCTGGGCTGTATGACCAGCCAGACCCCCACTCAGCCCAGCAAAAATACAACAGCAACCCTCCCCTCCTGCAGATTACCATCCTCTGGAGATCTCCTTTGCTGAGTGCAATAATTAATTTTTCAGATACATCCAAATACTCCTGACGTTACCGTGTCAGAAACCAAACTAATAAACAGACACACAGTGATGGAAGTTGGGAGAGAGCCTTTGAGTCTCTCTTTAGCTGAATTATCACGTGCTGCAGTGTACTGTGACAGGGCTGTAGGTCTGTAGAGATAATATAACAATCCAGCTCAATTATACTAGTACTTTTAAATTCTTCTACAGAAATCTGTAATTGTCCTGTAACAGAAAATGGCACTGGGGACACCTCATGTATTTTTTTCCCTAGATTGCCCAGCTGGCTGGTGGGGACCAGACTGCCAGTCCTCCTGTGAGCCCTGTGCCAACGGGGGACAGTGCAACAGAGAAACTGGAGCCTGTGACTGTCCCCCTGGCTACACTGGGTCATCCTGCTCTGACAGTAAGTCCTTGCATCAGCCTTCCCCATGAAAAGAAAGTCAGATTGAAAATTCATTTAATGATTTCTACCTTCTTGTTGTCTTGTGAGATGCAACGTGCTGATCCAAAATAAAGTGCCCTTCAGCTTCAGGAATTCCCCGGACGTTATTTACGGGAGGGAGACTGCAGATAAATGCAGATGACCAGCTAAACTGCATCCCAAAAGGATGTTATCATTAGACCTAATTTATGGCAAACTGTACTTAGGAATACAGTGCTTAATAACCACAACACTTGCATTGTAATCCTGGCTGTTTGGCAAGAGGTGCTGACCAGCTGGCCTGTATGGCATCACCGTGGGTTATGTTTGCAGCAGCATTCTTTAATGTATATAATTTAGGATTAAGTAATAGTGAGGATGAAGGATTAGTATCAGGGCTATCCTTGCAGCTAGAGACCATGGGAATACACTCAAGGAACTGTTTTGTGCTGCTTATCCAGCCTCTGGGTGTTAAAAGGCTGCTTGAGTATGGCTGTTGTGCTGCACAGGCAGGTTCTCAGGGACAGCCCTGCTTTGTGCCAGACCTCAGTGTGGTGTATTTTAATCCTTGTTAGTCACAAAGTGAAATTCAGGGAAGGTTTGCTCAGCAGTTTTTCCTCCTCTGTGCAATACAGATACACAGAAGTACCCAAAAGTCACTCAAGCTATTCCCACATTACAGGACTTGGCCCCGACCACCCAGGGTACGAATTACAGTTATTTCTTTCATCTTGCCATTTTGATTTCTGGACTCAGCTAAATCACGTTTTAGGGGGTGAGATGTTGCTGTCTGTTTGCAAAGATCAGTCTGTGCCTGACCTAGGCGAAATCACAGTCTGCCCATCTGTTCTCAGCCTGCCCCGACGGCTCCTATGGACCAAAGTGCCACTTGCTGTGCAGCTGTGGCAGCAGTGCCCAGTGTCACCACGTCACTGGAGAGTGCTCGTGTCCCCCGGGCTGGACTGGCCACGGCTGCAAACACCGTAAGTCAGGGCACACGGTGCCTCCCAGGCACTCAACTGCTCATGGAAGAACCAGCTCTGTTTGTTCTTAGTCTGTTACAGTTTTTTAATATAGTTTTGTTAATCTTACTGCTTCTGAAATTGTGTGTTTATGGGTTTGCACAGCCTGGGTGGTTATAATCCTTAATTATCCAGGTTCAAAGCATTGAAATAGATGGCTGATGAAGCGCAAAGTATTGATATAAGCTCTTATTTCAACACTATGGATCCCTTTGCCCAATACCATCTGTCCCGTCAGCTTTTTGACTGACAGACAGTTTTGTTTTTCATTTTCAGCGCAGATTAGTTTTGAGATTAATTCTCCATTTTTCATTTTGTTTGGGGGAGATTTATTCAACAAGTGAGTGGCATGTAGAGTCGTGTGTCTAAAGGTCACTTTTTAACTTGGGAATATAAATGCTGTGAGAAATTCTGTTCTGTGGAAGAGCAGAGCATCCTTCTGTTGACTTTAGCATCACTCTCCATATTGGTGGCTGTGTAAGAGAGTAGATTTGCCCTTTTTGGATGGCACCATATAAATGTGAAGCCATCCTGCTTGATTCCTTCCTTTTCCTGTGACACATCTATTCTGCTTGATTCCTTGTGATGCCTCTTGCAAAAAGCCAACAGAATACAAACCTCTCTCTGAACGTGGTCTTAAACACATAAAATCATTTAAGTTGATTGCCAGTGTTGACAGCAGTAAGTTTTGGACCTGACTTCTCAGGCTCTGTGCTGAAGAAAACTCTGGGAAAATCTGAAGTTTCCACCAGTATGGGTATTTTAAAAATCAAACCAGCTGGCAGCGTGTAGAGCCATTGAGATGGCTTTTCAAGACTCTCAAGGCTGTCTAAAGAACTGAGAGACCACGGCAGAGAAAAGCTTTTATTTCTATTCAGTATAAGATCTGAGAAAAGTTGTTTTGCAGAGATGTCTCGGCAAGGCACCTCTTCCAGCAGTTGCAGACTGGACATGAAACAGATTCCCAGCTCCAAAACCTCCAAACCCAGGTTTTTGTTGCCCGAATTGACACTTTCATCTCTATACTCACACGAAAGAGAGGAGATGCCGCAGTGCATTGTCATGATTGTGTCAGATGTGATTTTTACAATGAAAGTAATAAGTTACTTTAACAAACATTGTGAGATTTCTCTAGATACATGTTGCATTTCCCAGTATTTTGAGGAAATCATGGAAGGTGCTCCCAAATCTGGTTTTACCCATTAACTATTCTGGTTAGACAGATTTTTGTTTAGTGAGTCAACAGCTGATATTTTATTTCCGTGAAATTACATGTTTGTGGCTGTGGATTGATTGGTATGGATTGACTACCAATGGTTAGTTTTACGTGTGTGGGATAATATCTGCCTTCTTTCAGCTGAAATAGTTCAGCAAAAGTTGTCTTTATTTCCACTGCTTCGTGCCCACGCTGCAGCGGAGAGTTTACTCCAGGGCTGCTGTACCATTTCACGTGTTTTCTGTCCTCTCGTTTAGAAGCAAAATAATCCATGGAGGTGGGTTTGAAGGTTGGTTCCCAGTGCAAATCCTGCTTTCCCTTGCAGCCTGCAGCAGCGGCCGCTGGGGCCCGCGCTGTGAGAACTCGTGTGTGTGCAGCAACGGCGACGGCAGCTGCGACCCTGTGAGCGGCTCCTGCCTCTGCGAGCCGGGATTCACCGGGACACGCTGCGAGCACAGTAAGTGCCCGCTCTGTCAACACACGGAATTTGCAAACCTGAGTGGCAGAAACCGTGTTTTCCTGCTAATTCCCCACAGGAAGGACCCCCCCCCCGGCTGTGCCGCCCCCGGTCGCGCCGCAGCATTCTCGGGTTTCATGGGGGTTAGAGCCTTTCCCTAATCTGAATTCCAGAAAAGGTATTTTCAGGCTTGTTCTGGGCTCTGCAGCAATTTTTAATGTTAAGACCTCATGCGAGGGATAGGACTGATGTGTGTTTGTTTTGTGGCATAAGGGTTTCCATACTGATTTTATTTATTCAGTTTTAGGGCTGCACTATTCCTCCATAAATCTCAATTTTTAAGGTTAGGCCTATAGAAATGCTTCACATGTATATACCATAAGACAAATCAGGAAGTTTTAGGGTCCTGTGGTTATTAACAACAAAAATGCACACTGGTCTTACCAGAGGCCCATAACCTTCACCTTCACCTCTGGCAGAGGTCAATATCAGAGGCCTTAAGTGTGTAAAAACAAGCTTATAGATAATTCCTGATACGTCTCCCCAGGTTTCTTCACTTTGTCATTCAGGAGCTTCTTGAGACAGAAGCAATATCTCTATATTTAACACAACTTGATTTTTTTTCCTTTTCCAATTAATGTGCCTATTTTCTTTTTCATTCCGTGCAAGCATTTGGAGTCCACTTCATCTTGTGGCAGTAAGTTGCATGGTTGAGCTGCTCTTATTATTATTGATTATATTGATGTTGTTAAATAAAATAAACATTTTATCTATTAGTTTAACAATCTTACAGTAGCACAGATGTAGCTACCAGAGTCTCAGTAGCGTAGGCAGGATTAACTGCTGGTGTCACACGGAAATGTCAAAACAATTAATCTGGAAATGTGACCTAAGACAAAAAGCCTGGAAAGTTGATCTTGCAGCCTTTGTTGCTGTTGGCACAGAGGGAGTGGAAGGGCAATGTGTTGGGAAGACCAGCTCCCAGAGAAAGAGCTGCCAGCTCCACTTCTCTTTCGCTCTTGATCTCTCTCAAAATAGCAGCTTTGCAGACAGAAAGTAGCCAAATAGCTGGTTCTAATCTTGGCTGGCAAGCGAATCAGTGAAGCCATTGCCACTGGTGAAACATCTGGCAGTCCCTGAAGTTCTGTCCATGGGGTTTTTTTTGTTTTATTAAGTCTGCTTTGTGTGTGTGTGTGTATATATATATATATCATCATCATCATCATGGCTAGGCTTCGCAAATATATGAATGCATATATAGATATAGATATAGATAGATATAGATATAGATATAGATATAGATATAGATGATATAGATAGATATAGATATGTGTGTGTCTGAAAGATTCTGAAAGCCATAATTCTTCCCTAAACATTTTATGCTGCCTTGAAGGTTAGATCTTTATCCCTGGAGAGCTCCTCTGCTCCCAAGGCATCCCCAGCCTCTCCCTGCTGGTTGGGCTCCTTCCCTTGGCAGGAGCAGGCTCTCTGGAGGGGTGCCTGGATCTCAACATGCATCACAGCAGCCTGTGCCTGCTCGGGCGGGGGCAGATTCTCTGTGATGTGGACTGTGAAATCGTTTGTGAAGTGTACTGACCCCTTGCCATCACCTTGAAAGCCTCAGCTCCGGGCTAAGCACCGTCGGTTTGAAGGAAGCTCTGCTGAGAGCCCCACACCTGTGGCTGCTCTGCAGTGTGATTTCCCTGGCACAGATTCCCTGAACTCTGACTGAAACTTCAAGTGAAAACGCTGAGAAGGATCCAGCTTTTAAGGCACAAGTGCACTTCAGTGTATTTACTTGTTGAACCAGCATGGGAGGCAGGATGCACAGGGATCTGCAGCTTTGGGAGCAGGAGGGGATGCAAATGGGGAGACTGAATTTCACCTCTAAGTGCAAACAATGCATTCAAACATATTCATATTTATTGAATATTTATTTCACTTCTAAGTGCAAACAATGCATTCAAACATATTCATATTTTTTGACTGGTTTAAAGCAATGAAATACTTAAGGTACTTTGCTATTCTCCTGTCTCCCACCCCAACTCCTCCGTAAGAGACACAGCGGTTGGCTCCAGTTAGGAGAAAGTCACTAAGCTGCAGGAGCACCCAAATTCACACCAACTCCCATCACTGCCCACCTGTGGCACCAAATAGGCAACACCAAACCCACCTCTTTATTCCAGGCATAGAATTGTCTTTGAGGACCCTCATTGCTTTCTGTTCTCTGTGATTCTTTCCAGATTGCCCAAAAATCACTTTGTTGATGCAAACACTAAAATCATATGCTTCTAGAACAGATCTGGCAATAATCTACATAAGTCATTTAGAGGAATGGTCTTCAAAAATGAGTGGAGGCACTGTAATATTGTGTTCAGCCAAGTGTATCTCTGTGTTTCAGCCTGTCCAAAATATCTAATGTGAATTAGGCAACTGGCCCTGTTCTTAATTGATTTTCCTATAATCCTGGAAGAAATTATTTTCTTTCTCAAATGTTTTCTTTCTTCCAGTAGTGAGTACCATGCAAATCTTTTGTAACTCCTTACATTAATTTCTGTGGAAATGTAATTGTTAATCTGTCCCCCAGCTGTAATGTTTTCATTTGAATTTTTCAAAGCAGAGGATGAAAGTAAAATGTGCAGCACTCAGTTTGGAGCTTTCCAAAGGAAATCACCACATTTCATATTTTCTCCAGCTTTCTGGGGAAAGAGGATTTGCAGGAAAACAGAGGAGCTTCTCCCCTCACAGTTGATGAAGCCCCAGAGGAGATGTGCACATAAGCAACTCCAGACCAGTGGGCAAAGTGTCATCAGGCAGAACCCGTGGAGTCTCAGGCTTTACAACTAGAAGATGTCAGTTTTCTTTGCAGAATTTAGTCTTTCAACACTGTGGTGTTTTCCTAAAATAGATCTTAAAACCAGCCCAACTTACCTAGACCCCAAGGAGAACACAATCTCCTCAGTTTTAAGCCCTTACCATTATGCCTTGATTCTTCTTTTGGAAATAGTAAGATTTCCCATGTATCTCAAAACTCCCTGTTGATCCCTGATCTGCTGCAGCACTAACCCATCATGTGGCTGTGATTCCTCTGCTGCAGGGTGCCCCGAGGGAAGCTTTGGCCCGGGCTGTGAGCGCAGCTGTCAGTGCCAGAACGGAGCTGCCTGTGACCACGTCAGCGGAGCCTGCGCCTGCACAGCGGGCTGGACAGGAACCTTCTGTGAAAGAGGTACTGTTGCTCCCTCTGGTCCCTTTTGGGTTTTGTTGTGTGGTTTTTTTTAGTTCAGAGAGCTGATTTTAAAATTTACAGCGTCAGATTTAAATAAAACATTGAACTCACTTGGAAACCAACACCGAAATGTGAGCTTCCATCCTAGCTCAGCAAAGCGTCTTGCTGGGTGCCTGGTGTTGGGCACGTATTTTCACGTGGTTAAAATTAGATATATGCTTAAGGGTCTTGCTGTATCACGTCTTTAAGGAGACTCTTCTTAAACAGAGTCCTACTATTTGAGTTCTGAGCAGGAAGATGCTTGTTCAGCCTTATACTTGCTTGTTTCTAGTGCTTCCCTGAAACGATTAAGAGAAAAACATGGATATGTGCATCATCCCAATGGAACTCTTTAATAATAGATATACTTTTGAACTTTACAAATCCAACAGATCACCTTCTATCACCTAGTCCTTTGATAAAGTGTTGGACTGGATTCCTTAAATACATTATTAAGCCATTCCTTGGCATCACCAAAGGAGGTTGCTGTTGAGCTGCATCATTGTGCAGATCATAAAAAATGCAACAGAAACAGCATATGGTCAGTCAGGCACTCTGAAACTTATTTAAGTGTGAAGGATTGAAGATTGCACAAATTATGATCCTTAAACCACAATTGTTTTGCTTAGAAAGCAGCTTTATCAGCCAGTTTACGAGGGCAGCGTTAGAGCCACAGTAGCAGAAGTGGCAGCACTTGCAGGCAGCTGCTGCCCTCTCATGGGAAGGGAGATGCTCCACAGCCTGACCAGGAATATAGCAAAGCACCCACTGGCTTGTGTTCACACATTGCTTGTTGTTTCCCTTTCATTCTTGCCAGGGATTATTATACAAAATAAATATTTTTTCCAAGGCTCTGCTGCAAACAGCGCTTTGTAATTTATGGTATCTCCATTATGTCCCCTTTTTATTATGATTTAGTTGAACTCTGTTTTCCTAAATCTATTTTTTTTTTAATTATTATTTCTTATTGGAAAAACAAAGCATTTATCTGTGTTGTTGTGTAAATCTGCTCATTCCAGCAGGAATCATTATGGGGACAAAGAAACTAAATATCCTTTGCCAAAGTAGGTGTGAGGAATATGACATCTATAGGGAAAAAAAAATACAGCTCTCACCTTCCAAATCAGTCATGTTGGACATTTTTATCTTTTTTAATTCCTGAAAGAAGATTGTGGAGGGGAGAGTGGAATTTAGTACTTAATGTTCGTAAAACACTGTTTTCTACGTGTTTTCTCTCAAGCAGGCAGGGTTCTTGATCTGGGCTGACCTGAGTTACCTTTTAACATAAAACATTTCAGCCAGAACAATTTGGCTGCTTCCGAAAGACGACGAGGGAGGAAAATGTGTGGGTGGTTTGCCCTTGGTAGAACCTTCTTGGCACCTTTTCTGTGAGGAGCCGCAGCGCTTCTGTTTCTGGTGACTGGGAGACTGGCAGGGTTTCCTTCTGGCAGGGATGTGCTTTTTGCCGTCCTCTTGGCAATCCACCCACGCTGGCCAGGCTCTGTGCCTCCCAGGCACAAATTTAGGGATTGACACCCAGCACTGCGGTGTTGCCTCAGACTTTTCACATCCTGCTGATGCCTCATCCCATGGCTGGGAAGGACTTTTCCTTTGTCGCAGAGATGTTGAGACTGAGACTTCTGCAGCCTTCAAAGTTCAAAGCCCTAGGAGAGGGCAGTCCCTTACAAAATCTAATATTGACTAATATTAATAATTAATATCACCCCTGCACAGTGAGAGTGTTTGAACCTGCAGTCATTGCTTCTGGTATTTTGCATTGTGGCAGCGTGGGATCAAGATTCAGGGTGAAACAGCAGAAGTCCTAAAATTTGCCTTTGGGTTTTCTGGAACTGGTTTTCATTTCTTCAGGTGGGAGCAAAGTACTCCTGTTCCTTTTCATTAATTTATGACCTTCAGTATGAAGTAGGGCTTCATAGGTTAGCCTGCCAGTCCCTGTTGGAAAACACCACTTCAGTGGCCATTTCCAAGTTCTTTATTTGCCACAAATTTCCATAATCTCTTCTCCTTATTTATTAGAATAATTAATGTAATTTTAGTCCTTCCTAAGTCTCAGCCTACATATATCACCTGTCAATAATACAGATAGCAGCCAAACACCCACCATCATCATCATCATCATCATCATTTGCCAGCACAAGACAGTTTCCAAGCTCACTCATAGCAGGAGATACCTTTGCTCCAGGCTGCTGTTTCATGAGACCTTGCTGTGAATTATTTGGGAGGTGACTGAGCTTCTGTGCCCTTGGCCACAGAAAGCTGCCAAAAGACCTCACACTCTTCAAAGTACTTTTGTCTGTCCCCCATCATCTCAGTTCAGCTCTGCCCTGAGTCACCTTTGATCAGCTGCCCTTCATCTGGTGTCATTCAGTGGTACTGCTGCCCCTGCAGCAGTGCTGTGGTCACATATATAATAATGATGGGTAAGAATAAAGCTATTGAGGCACTTCCTGAAAGAAAATTAGACATTTCTGAAAGTGGTACATTTCTGAAAGTGGTACATTCCTGCTCCATCTTTCACCCCTCCTCAATCCTTTGTGAAAATGAACCTCGTGAATCTTTTCAAATCTATTTCAAAGGAGTTGCAAAATGAGCAGAACTGTTTCAGCTGCAAAATAGGTAATGTTTGCAAATAAGGCTGAAAACAAAATAATCTACAAAGAAATGTTTTCACTCTGTAGGAACAATCAAGGAAAGACTTCCTTTGAATTTTCTTGAAAGCAGTGGCACAAAAAAGAACACCAATGAAATAATATATGTTTCTTCACAAGGTCTTGCATTACCAAAGGAAAGTGAATCATTTTTGGTAGATGCTACTAGCAATGCCACTAGGTACCTTCCTTATCTGGGTGGAGAATGTTACTTGCTTGGGGACAAGGTACCAGAGGCACACGTGGAGTTCTGGCTGGTCCTGAACTCAAGTAGCAATTAATCCACCTTCCTGGACTGTGCAAAGGCAAGGATCATGGCAAAGATGGCTTTGTAAAGTCCTTTCTCTCTCCTGTTCAGTCACAGATAACCTAAGTAGCATCTTCTCCAGAAAAGATGCTTCTGTATTCACCCACTGCTGCGGGGCTTTGGTTTTAATGCACTTACAGCTAAACAGGCAAGGGAAAAAAAAAATCAAAAAATCCCAACTTCAAAACCAGTCTTTATTGTGATAATTAGATAAATATATCAATTCTTGTTTCAACTAAATGTAAACATCTGACATGGAGGAAGCCTGAACCTGGGCTCCTGATGTCAGGCAGACAGAGGAATCAGGCAACCCAGAGGAATCCAGGTGTGCCTGCCTTCACCAGCCACTCTCCCAGCTCTGTCAGAAATGTGCCGAGCGAGCAGAGTCACCCTGCCCTGAACAGGGGCTGCTCCTGTTTGGGGAGGCAATTGTTATAATTGTTTTAATTCTGTGAAGTGCTGAGCATCTGCTGCTCCCGCTTTGAAGGTTGGGGTTGCCTTCACTGCACTGTAATTTTGTTTAATTCCGTTCCCTGCTGCTCCCTGGTATGTGCTGTGTGACCCAAGGCTGTGTCCAGTTATGGGATCAGGCCAACACAAGAATTATCCAGTTCGCTGGTTCATCTGACCAAATATCCCCAAATGCCAGACAATTAGTTCACTAACTGGAGGCAGCAGGAGTCTTGGGCCATTCCTACAGAATATGTATTAATTGATGCATTAGTAACAGCAACATATTGCCCTTGTGGGGCACAGCACTTGGCTTTTGCATCTCAGCTGCTGATCAGCACTGCCACAGGATGGACAGACTGGACTTCTCCCTTGAGATTTCAGCAGTTAATCATTGTCATAAGATAGCCCAGCAAGATTGCTGTTTTAATAAGATAAAAAGGGAAAAAATAAATACTGTGCGTGTCGAGGAACAGCTGACAAGGCTGTGTAGTTCCTCCATTAAATAAAGAACTTTGTCGGGCTTTGAAGTCACTGAAGGTTCAGCAGGAGAAGCCTGTCCTTGTCTGCTGGAGCAGAATAAATAGGGACAGAAAGATTAAACCACACACGGGTGGCTCATCCTTGCAACTTGCTAACAGCTCTCTCCCAGTGCAGTTTGAGCAGAGGCTGATGGGTGCATTATGGTGTTACATTGGTATGAAACTCTTTCCTGTTTTACTGAGGCAGCACAAACTTGGGAAGGGTGGGAAACCTGAAGTCTTTCTGGACAGAACAAAGGGAAGAGCAACCTTTTGATTTTGAGTAGATGAAACAACGGTTTGTAGTCACAAGCTGAGCAGAAGCTCTGAGAGTAGAGGAGCCAGAGCAGATGCTCGATGTGTTGCACTGCTGCTGTCACTGGATGAAGGTCGGGTTTGCCTCTGGCTATGGATATGGAATTCCCCCAACTCATAGCCAAAGCAGACAGTTCACTGCTGGAGAACGGAATCTGCATCCATGGAAGAGGCAGGATGAGCAGACTGAGACAAAAAACCTGGGCATGGAGAAGACACAGGGCAAGAAAAATGACAGAAGAGTCCAACAGTGAAAGATGCACATGGATAACTCCCTGGAAATGTTCAAGGCCAGGTTGAATGGGGCTTTGAGCAACCTGGTCTAATGGAATGTGTCCCTACCCATGGCAGGGGGGTTGGAATGAGCTGATCTTTCAGGTCCTTTCCAACCTAAATCATTCTATGATGATACCAGTGTTATTCTGAGCTGGTTGAGGGCTGTGAAATTAGTGTGGAGGGTTGTTGGGTAGTGTATGTGATAATAATTGTCATAAGACTCTATTGGAAGACAGTTGTTCTGATTTCATGATAGAAGTGTGAGGATTTGGTTTTAAATATAAGTTTATATTGACAAGGAGGACAAAGAGATAAGTTTTATTGAATAACTTATGCTTATCTCATGAGCAGCATAATTCCTGAGACTGATTCAGGGGTTCTGGGGAAAGAGTGACACATATCTACAGATTTATTATCACTTAGTGAGACATAATTATACAGGTACTTAAATAAGCTAGACACACAGATATATATGCAGAGATGTTAAATAAGGCTATTTTATTTTTTTTTAAACTCTACATAGCAGCCTTAGCACTCTTGTAGTGAAACATTTAGCTATGATGTGGCCCACTGACAAGTACCAATGCTTATTTTCTCTGCTTTCAGCACTGGTAAAGATATAAATTGAACCCATGGTGCTGCTCTTCCTTACATCTCCCAGATGTAGGTATGGAGCTCCTTCAGCTCCATGGAGTTGTTTTGCTACATTTGACTCATCTTGGTTTTCTCTATTCATTCACTTTGCCAGTTTTTCATTTCAGCACTGAACTGCACCACTGTGGCTTATGTTCACTGTAAAAAATCTTTAGAAAAGTGTCAGGACAGTAAATGGGAGCAGAAGCTTTGCATTTCCAAAGGGAGGGAGATCAGCAGGGATGGCCCTGGAGTCTTGTGTCATGTTGAATTATTTCTTTTTTCCTCTGTTCATTACAGAAGCATAAATACCAGCTTGTGTGAACCCAGCTCCATTCTCTGACTTGCTTTATGGCTTTTCAATACTCTAAGCTGTGTTTTACTGTGCAGAAATCTGTTGCTTATGTAAAAGGGTCACATTTTTCCAAGATGCTTTTAGCACAACTGTGCAGGCTTAGCCCCTTGAAGCAAGCATCTGTGAAAAGATGAGCTGGAGTTTATACGGAAAAACCAAACAGGAACCGTGCTAAAAAGTAATGTTTTGCATTTGCAGCTTGTCCAGAAGGATTCTTTGGGCTTGACTGCCACCAGGTGTGCAAGTGCAAGAATGCTGCTGGCTGTGACCACGTCCTGGGCACGTGCCGCTGCCTCCCGGGCTGGCTGGGAGAGACCTGCGAGCAGCGTGAGTACATCCCTGCTCCCAAACTCCCCCAGCACTGGCATGGGTTTGCCCTGGGAATGCAGGATGACCTGCCAGGGTACAGTTTTAGATGGGTCACATTCCTTTCCAAAGATGCCAAAAAAGGGAACAATTTTTGGTAGCTGTGGAAATCGTCAACATCATTTTTTTTTTCGGCCGCTGTTGGCACTCGTCAAACGTGATAAGCATCAGGTTTTAAATAGCAGAGCTGTCTCCTGCCATATGACAACTCCCTGCTTTTTATTTTTGTGTGACATTAAGAGATGAAATGTTGTGTATCCGTTTCTGGTGTGTCTCATCTAATTATCAATTATAAAGTGACAGATTACAAATGCGCAAAGTGGAAAAATCAGAGCTGGGGCTGTTTTGTTATTTGAGTGTGACAAAATAGGTTTTTAACTAATTATTAGAAAAGTTATTTGTTTTAAAACAAATGTCAATTTCTTAGATGTTCACAAACATGGATTATCCCACACTGTTTAGGCTAAAAAGGTGTTTGTGTGTATGTATAACATTGTCTTTTCTGAGAAACTTTTCACTACATTTCATGGGAAATTATGTTTTTTACTTTAGCTACATGACATTACATATGGAAACACTGAGCCTATTTGCAAAGTTTAGCAAATATGTGGGGTTTTCTAAGATCAAATATGTAGGCTTTTTTAAGATTTTCAGGTTTTAGCCTCTCAGCTTCCTTGTTTCACTTTAGAATGATGTCATGGTCTAAACTTCCTTTTGAAAATACAACTGCTGTCTGCAGGACCATGGTGTAGAGCTGGGCTCCAGAGCAGTTCCACAAGGAGCCAACTCTGATTGTTTGTGAACACTTCTGTGAACACTTCTTTAAACCATAGGTAGTAGTTTTCTGCAATAGAGAATTGGTTTAATTTACAAAAAAGAGAGAAATGTTGCTTGTATTGAAGCAATTCTGTTCTCCAGCCATATACCATCTTATCATCAGCCATGTTTGAGGGCAGCACTTGCTCTTCGTAATATTTTTCCCTTATTTGCCCCCACCATGCAACACAACCCATCTTCTCCTGCAGAATCCTCTGCTCTTGTGATTTACAGGTGAGTCAGTGCTGCTGAATCTTCCCAGATTTTAGACATTTCTGCCAACATTTCACCATTGCAGTCCTTTTTGCCTCCCTGTGCCCCCCATAGGAACACTTGGCCCTCCATCACCCACCACCTGAAGATGCTGGTGGTAACACACCCTGTGGGTGTAGATTAATGGATTGACCACAATATAAGTGCAGAGCCAGAGTCATTTAGCCATCCCACAGAGCAGAAAAGGTGCTGCTGAACAGGTGTGATGTTTGCTCCTTGGTCACAGCCTGGTTTTGGTGCTGAGCCACGTTGTTGCAATGTGTCACCTCGCCCCTTCCCTGCCTCTTACCCTGCATTAGGGACAGGAAGCTTTTTTATGTATTTCATTAAAGTCAATTAAGAAATGCAGCTCTTTGTCCATGGCCTCCTGTTCCCCCCTCCCCTACTCACATTAGGAAAAAAACCTGTTTATTGTCTTGTGCCTGAGCCATTAGAGCTTTGTGCTGGTGGATTTATTCCTCAGGCTGGCGAAGATGCCAAAGCTTCCGAGGTCCCTGTAAGTAAAAGAGTGAGGTCAGTGAACGGTGCAGAGCATAACCTCCTTTTCTCTTGGCTAAGTGAGGAATCTTCATTTCAATTTTACAACTGCACCTCATCCACGCTGCTCCAGAGCTGCTCAGAGCAAGGCAGCCAGGGGTGGGAGGGAGCTCACCACTCCCCATCCACACCGAGTGTTTAATATTCACCTTGCTGGTTCCTGGGACCAGCTCTGGCAGCTGGAAGGACAGCACTCGTGTGGAAGTAATCAGATTGCAGGCAATGTGCTGGAGGATATTGAGGAATAATTTTGACATCATGGGATTTGAATTGATCTTAAGCCAGCCATGCAGTGCATTTTATGCTCTGCTATCTAATTATGGGCAATAGAGACAGTGATGCCTTTTGTTGAAGCTGCCTAATGCTTTCCATTACCAGACTGTGGTTTTCAGTTTGTTTGAAAATGAATTATGTTAAACTGGGATGAAATCTGCCAAGCAAGCTCTGCCTCAGCTTCAGTCTGTGTTTGGAGATTTTATTTTTGATTTTTTTTTTTTTTGAGTGTGCACCTAAGGTATTTTAGGGTTCCAAGAAAGAGATTTAGGAAAAATACGTTGCCTATTCTTTTTGGGGGGTTTTAATAAACTGCTTCATTGGGTGTCATGTTGCTTCAGTGATACAGAAGTGGGGATCTGACATTTGGCATTTCTTTAGGACAGAGGTGTAACCTTCCTTTCTGTATACTCCATCCCTGGGAGTGTTCAAGGCCAGATTGGATTGGGCCCTGAGCAACCTGATTTAGTGAGTAACATCACTGTTCATGGCAGGGGAGTTGGAACTAGATGATCTTTATGGTTCCTTCCACCCCAAACTATTCTGTGATTCTATACAAACTCATTCATAGTTTGCAGTTTTTAAAAAATCAACCCAAACCTCCAGGAATCTCATGTTGAATATGGTCTATAGTAGCCAAACACAATTAAACATCTGAATTTTACCCTAATTCTGTCAGTACTAAAAATGCCTCTTTTTGAAGCTGTTTGGGCTCAGCAGGAACTTCACAAAAGAAGTTCCTTGTGGTAAAAAGAGAAACCACTTTAGTTTGAAAAATAAACAAGTACAGAAAGATTGATTCTGCCAGAGGCATTGATAATAGAGGTTTGACATTTCGTGGAATGTGAACACTTGACTTTGCAAATTCCCTATTCTTTTAAATCCAGTATTTCAGTTTGTGGAGAATGATCCACAGGAGCTGCATGAAAACAAAGCTTCTGGGTACCCTGTAGAACATTAGTGCCCATCATTTCCCTGTGCTCCTGGGCACTTTGGGTGGCTTTTGACTTTCAGTCTGGAAGAAAATCTCCAGTTTCCTATATTCCTTGCTCTGCATGCAAAAAATGGGATTTTAAAGACTGCAAACAAGTAAATCTTCCTCTTATGGGGTAAAGGCACTGAGAGGAAAAATTTGAAAGAGGGAGAAATCTAATTATTTAAACCTTTGGATTGAGTCTTCCCTTTTCACTCACTATGAAGAACAAAGATAAGGCCCAGGAATTTTGTACATTCAGTTGGGGAACTTCATGAAATAGCTTCAGTATATAATTTATTTTCTTAATCTTCAGAGAAGTACTTTGATAATCAGGATTGTCCCACCAAGAAGCAAAAAGCATTTGTATTCACCCAATAGAATAATAAAAATTTTCTTCTCCAGAAATTCTTGCTTTCTTACCAGAATTTTCACTGGAACACTCTTTTATCTTCTCAATAAGTGTAACAAGAGCTTTGCACACATACTCCAAAAACCTCACACAAACCACTGGTAACCAGTCAGGGGACCTGGTGATGAGCTGGTTTTTCCTTTGGCTTGGTTATGCTATAGTTCTGGTCTGTATTGTGGAAATATTTAGTTCTGCTCCCAAAATCGAGCCAGAGCTTTGTAGGATGGGCTGAACTTTTCACTTGGCAACCAAGCTTCATTTGCAGAGCAAACTTTTAGCTGTGATGGGACTGAGCTCCTTCTCTTTCTTGTGGTTTCAACATGAATGAGGTCCAAGTGATGACAAAAATGAACACTGCTGAAAAGTCCTTGGAGAAATGGTGTCTGAGAAACAGGCTGGGAAGCTGGAAGTCTTCAGATGAGAAGAAAAGGGCTTAGAATAGATCAGATGCTGTCAACCAAGTTCACCTCTGAGACCAAGATGGTTTCACACCTCCCTTCTGTCCCCAGGGACATGTCCTCCTGCAACACTGCATCTCATTCACTGACACCCTCAAAGGCATTGAGGTTTGGGTGGAAAGTCACTGTTTGGGTCTGAGCCTGGGAGATGTCACATCCAGCAAGCGCAGGACACTCTCCTGGATTAGGGATCTGGGCTTTTTTTGCTTCTCCAGTGCATGCCAGAAGTGCTACAGGGATGAGAGACTCTGGCAGCTTTGTCCAAGTGCAGGAGAGCCCCTGCAAGACAGGACAAAAACCGTCCAAGGACGTGATCCAGCTGCATCAACTCTGTATATTTTTGGGGAGATACCTGAAGAAAACAGGGTAGCAGTACTGTCTGTTTTCCACCATTTAAAGCTATCCAAATCTCCAGTGCAGCGGGGACTGCAGGAATTTTATCACTGCCATTTTTCACGGGCAGCAGCACTGAAAGCAGAGCTGCGGCGAGCGTACGCCTGCGAGATGGCTGCGTTAAGTTTTCACCTGGGAGCCAGCTGCTTAACCAAACTCATTGAAAACATCACCCCTCTCTGACCAAAGAATGAGAGTCGGGGTGAGCGAAGGCATCCAGCTGTGAAAAATGAACACTGAAAACAATGAAGTTGTCAGTTCTCTTACCAGGATGCAAATAAATACCCGGGCTGTCGGGCTGGTGGTTCTGCTGGACCATTAGTTTAGCACAAAGACATTCCGCAGGGCCGGGGCTGACAGCTGATCCATCACCCCAGCGGTCCAGCCCTTCCATAAAAACCTCTTCAGAATGTGCTATGATACATATTTTTAAGCCACATTATTGTGCTAGGCTCTCATAAGATACATTACCTCTAAACTGCAAGTGTTGCAGAGCAATTTCATTTTATGTGATCCTAATTTGCAGAATTGTTTTAAAATACCCTTTGCAGTTGTATTGGCTGATGCTGTGGTGGACTTGGCAGTGCTGAGTTAATGGTTGGACTTAAAGGTCTTTTCAAACCTAAACAGTTCTATTATTCTATCTAGTGTCAGGTTAATAAATGGTTTTATATATATGTATATATATATTTCCGGGAATGGTGGAGTCACCATCCCTTGAAGTGTTCAAAAAAATGAGTGGATGTGGCATTCTGCGATTTGGTTTAATGAGCCTGGTGGTATTAGGCCAAAGGCTGGACTTGATCTTGGAAGTCTTTTCCATCCTTAATGATTTCATGATTATGTATGGTCTTAGGCGCCCTTGTGATGTGAAAAGCGTGTCATCAGAAGACAATTCCAACCTGATTTCCCTGGTGCTGGGTTGTGTCTCAGGTTTGCTCTGTGCAGTGCCTCCTTTGATGCTTGCTGATGGGGCTTTATGGAATTCTCTCATTACAGCCTGCCAGGGGAACAGCTACGGGCCGGGCTGCAGCAACACTTGTCACTGTCACAACGGAGCGCTCTGTCATCACGTCACCGGGACGTGCCTTTGTAGCCCGGGCTGGAGAGGAGCCACCTGCCAGGAAGGTACAGTTGGAAATTCAACCCCCTGAAGATGGATTATAGGAGGGAAAAAAATAAAACATCTGCTGGGGGGAAGTTCACTGGTATTTTAACTATCAGCTCATTGCCTTGTGTTGTCACTGGTTCTGTATCCGCAATGACGTGATCGGTCCATTAAATAAATCCACGGCACCATTGCAGGGGCCGGGTGTGGGAGCTCAGTGTGCACGGGGCAGAGGGGGCTGAAACAGCCATAAACTGGAAAGAGAGCTGATTTTGAGGGCTGATGAAGGGAGAAAAGGTCCATAAAACTCCGAATTATGACACTGAAGTGAAGCTCTGTTTCTTTTCTGTGGCCTGATTTACCATCCCATGCGCCCGACTGATCCTCGTCGTTACCGTGCGCTGTTCCAGACATGGGCTAAATCCAGGACATGTGAAAGGCATTGAGGCTGGGCAATTAGACCCATACATGTGACTCAAACACAATCCCAACTCCACAGAGCCTTAAGAAAAGAGGCTGGCAAAGAAAGGCTCTGCTGCAGCTTGTGTGACCTAATCCTCTGCACCTCACCTGCTGGAAAGTCTGTCCATCCCTGTTGCAGAAGGCTCCTTGTTCTGTGCCTTCCCTGTACTGCCAGCAGTGCCATGGAGCTGGGAATGCTGCTGTGGATGCTCCTGGGTGAGCTGGGCTTTGGTGTCAGCACCTTCACTCAGTGGCCTTCAGCATACCAAGAGGACTGTTAGGGAATGGGGATGAAAGCTGTATCCCCCTTAGGTGTATCCCCCTTTAAAACCTGATCTGAAGAGCTCTTTCCATGAAGGATCAAAAAATTGTGAAGGTACCAAACTGCTCTTGATGACATGACCTAAATTTTTCTGGTCTGTCTGAGAGCCTCAAATACGAAACCAAAGCAAAAGTTAAAAAAGCTGTTGTCAAAAATGAAGACATTGTCAAATATACCCTTTTCCTTTAAAGATATGTTTGGGGATTTCTTTTTTCTTTGGAAGTAAGGAGGTAGAAAAATTGTGTGAGGCTGGGGGAGCCATCCTCCTGTGACTGTGCTTTTGCAGAGTGAGAACTCACTCCTGTTGCCATCCTAAAGAGGTGTCGCTCTGGCACGTGACAGAGGTTTGGGATTTTTTGTGCCAAAAAGTTAGAGTCTGTCCATCTGGTTCTGATGGGAATTAATACAAACTTGCTAAATTAAAACGAGGTAAACTGTGAAATTTCATCAACCAGCTGTGGGCAGCAGGATTAATTAGAGAAGGAGCCGTGATTTTAAGAGGAATGTGCAAAGAGATTCTGAAAAGAGGGGAATCAACAACTCCTCTCCTTGGTGTTGAGAAAGCTGGTGGCAACCAAGGGTTGTTTTTTGTTGGTGCAAACAGGAAATCTCAAGGTCATTTGGTGGGTCACAACTAATTCACTTCATCCACTATTTTATTCCCAGACCACTTTTATGCTGAGTAATTCCTTATCAATCATGTCCCCATTTCTACTTGGTTGTACCTCCCACAGCATCTTCCAGGGCGAGAAGGGGTGTGAGCTGGGAAAGGGTGGTGTTTAACCTGCATCTTTCTCCTGCACTTCCTAATGGAAGGTTTTGTGCTGCCTCCCCTTCCCAGGCTGCCCTCCCGGATGGTTCGGTGCAAACTGCCTCCAGCGCTGTGTCTGCCACGGCCAGGCCACATGTGACAGTGTGACAGGAGAGTGCCAGTGTCCCCAGGGCTGGACAGGGACAGCATGTGAGCTGGGTGAGTCTCATCACATCCTTCATCCCTCCAGCACCTCAGTTGTTCTGCTAGGAAATGCAGTTGTGGTGGGGTCTGGTTTGAGACAACATGGAAAAAAGAGGAGACGGAGGGATGGAGAGCACTGGGTGTGGAGAGGCCGAAAAAATTGGGGTTGTTTAGTCAGAGATGAGGGAGGCATGATATTGGCACTCGAATGTACGATGGTGCTGGAAACTTGTTCAACAGACAAGAAAAATAAGCTATTCCCTCTCCCCTGGGGACAGGGAAAATAGGTAGTGGTCTTCATTTGAGGAGAAAAGAGTAGTAAATCCTCCAAGAGAAAAAATTATTTATTTCTAAGGAATTTTGTTAAGGGAGGCTTCAAAATCTCTCTCACTGAAGGTTTTCAAGACCAGTTTAGGTGGCTAACTCTCTTGCAGAGGCATAGGTATGTTCCTCCTGGAGCTCCTCCAGCCTGGCCCTCTGTCAGTCTCCCCCATCTCGTTTCAGAGTGTGGGGATGGGCAGCATGGAGAGGGCTGTGAGCAGAACTGCAGCTGCCACCACGGGGTGTGTGACCAGCCCTCGGGGAAATGCGTCTGTCGTGCCGGCTGGACTGGGGACCGCTGTGATGTTGGTAAGGGCAGCTCCTTCTGCAGATGCTTGATTTTAACAACCAGCCATTTCTGCCTCCACAGTATGAAGTCCTTTTCTATTTTGTGTCTTAGTTTTCCAATATTCTGTAGGTCAGTCAGAATGCATTCCTGCTCACCCCGTGTCTCAGCCCCACAGGCTCTGGGGCTGTGATAACCATGCCCTGTCTGCCCAACCATGCCCTTGTCCAAACCATTTTATCTCCTCCTACCTCTGTTCTCTGCCTGCTAAGAAAATGAAGGTATTTCTCTGCCTTAGGGGTACAAGAAAGAACACACAAAAGGGAGGGAGTTTTAAGGACAATTTGCCAGATCAGCCACCTGCTGCTGAGTCTCTGTGGGTCACTGAGGGGAGCTCAGCAAAATAAACTGTGATGGTTCAGATTTACAGATCTTGCATTTGACAGAGATCCAGATCCAGATTTGACAAAGCTGTTTGGCATGTTTAGAACCATCTGAATCCCTGAAATAGAGATGAAATCTCACGTGCAGTAGATACCAGGTGACGTGAAATGTGCTTTCAGCTTGGCCACTGAGGTGTTGTGATTTTTGCAAGACACAAGCAGTTTTCTGATATCTCCTCAGGTGCTGAGGGCTCTCAAAGCCTCAGCCAACAGCATGGCCTGTAAAGCCTTTGCAGTTCCCCCCTTTTCCTTTCTTCAGGCCTCACCTTCTCTTTGATTCTTTGCACTGAGAGGTGGAAGCAGTTTGTGGACAGAGCATGTTTTCTCTGTTCAAACAGCTGTTTCTTTGTGCACAGTTGTGCCAAATCAAATGACATCAACATCTCTATATCTGGATTAACACTCCAGACTACGACTAAATCTTTGCAAGCTTTCCTGTGCGGACTCATTAACAGCCAGCACTAAATGCTTTTGATATTTTTAGTATCTTCTCTTTCACTGATTTTTCTGGCCATGCACTCTGCCAGTGCAAGGATGATATTGGCTGGTTACCAGTGGTGGATGCTGTCCATGCAGCAGGTAGAGCTGTTGCTCTCTCCTCTCCCCCTCAGCCTGCCCCCCGGGATATTTTGGGAAGCGGTGCGAGGAGCGGTGTGACTGCGTGCACGGCTTGTCCTGCCACCACCAAACCGGAGCGTGTCACTGCCAGAGGGGATGGCGAGGGAGGCACTGTGACAAACGTGAGTGAAGGCAGGCGGTTCAGGTTGGTGCGCACGTTCCTCCTGATGCCTGCTCAGCTGGTGCTAAGAAAAAATTCAGAAGCAGTTAATTGAGGGTGAGATAAGGAAAGGGTTTAATTGTGCCAAGGCAAAAGATGTTACACGACCTGCACAGGCTGTGCCTGAGATGTTACATTTTATAACAATATCTGTCCAATCCCAAGTGTGTCCACCCTGTACCCTTTGCTCTGGTCCACCCCCTGGAGTCTGGGGTGCATTTCGAGACCCTCTCTTCATCACCATCACCATCTTCAGAGCACAAAGGGTACACAGTAACCCAGTTCTTGACTCTGTTCTGCGGTTTAGGCCAAGATACAAGTGTTCTCCAAACAAAACAGGCCTTGCCTTGACGAGACTAAACATTTCTGCTGGATTCGGGGGTAGGATTGATATAGGGAACATGGAATGGGGTAAGAGGGTTAAGGAATTTGTAAACTAAAGGGTGTTACAGGGTAGAGGGATAAGGGCTGCTGCTTTTAAAATCTACTTCTACTACTTATAAAACTTATAAGGCTTACAAAAATTAGAAAAATAAAAAACCATTAGGGGCTTAAGGCATCACTCCCACATCCAGGGCTAGTGGCAGGGTGTTTTCGCTCCCACCTTGTGCCACGGGGTCGGTCTGGAGGCGCTCACGGGGGTGGGAGCGGCGGATCCACTGGAGCGGGGTGGCTTTGTCCCGTCCTGCCCCGCGCCCTGACGAGGGTTGGTGTCCCCCCTGCAGCGTGTTTGCCTGGCCGGTTTGGCACAGGCTGTGCCCAGCGGTGCCGCTGTCCCCCCGGCAGCCCCTGCCACCACCTGACGGGCGCCTGTGGTTGTCCCCCGGGATTCACCGGCCACGGCTGCGAGAAAAGTAAGTCGGTTGTTATAAAAACGCAAACGCTTCCCATGTAAATTAATTAAGAAATGGATTTCTTCGGTACGAGCCTGATGATATAGTGCCTGAAGGGGGAGGAGGCAGCAACAACCTGACAGCAGGGAGGATGGCCGAGGGCTGCTTGTCCCTCACCCGGCTCTGAGCTCTGTGCCAGGCACAGTTTGGGCTGGTGGGGTTTGCCCTCTCTGGGTTTGCAGCTCTCGGAGCAGCTGGGGGCTGAACTGGATCCAAATAGGCTGAGGAGGTCCAACTCCTGCCCGCAGCCATCGCTGTGCTGTCAGTAAAGCAGCAGCTCAGGTTTCTGTTGGCCTTGTCCCCATGAGAGATGATCTATTCCTGCTCTCAGAGCTCATGGAAAGGGCATTACCTGGTTTTTCTTCAGCATGGAGTTTTTCCCCCAGAGCTGTCTTTGGAAGCAGGCTGCTGCTCTGACCCCAGCTGCAGCACCCTGACTTTGTTCCTCCTTACAAAGCTTTGCCTGAGCCCTGCTTCAGCAAAAGGAAAAACAGAAATAAATAAGAATTGAAAGAATTGACATCGGTGTCCTGTATCCCCCACTAAAGGACTCTAAATCCTGACCCACAGCTAGGGCAACTTAATGGAAGTCAGACCTAAGAATTACATGTGGAAGGTCCAAACCTGCAGGCAATGTGGCTGTCAACAGGCAGAATGAAACCTGTGGAGATGTTGATGCCACAGCAGCTTTGCAAGTTTAAACTCTCCACAAAAGGTAGAATGTCTTTATCCACACGCTTGGTCCCTTGGGAATTATACTGTTATTTTAGTCAATTTTACCTGACATTTCCCTATGATTTTTTTTCTAGTGACAAGAAAATTGTATCTGGCCCTTGACAGTTGGGCACAAATTGACTGAACAAAACAAAATCAAGCAGTCAAGTAACCCCCAAGTAAATGTAATAAATCCAAAGTCCCGGAGGACAGCGTCGTTCCATAGGCAGGGATTTTATTTAATAAATTTGAGCTCGCTCTTTGTTTGAGTGCTATATTTACCAAGACAAATTTAATTTATTGGTTTACATTTCTTCTTCCCAAAGCTTGTCCACCGGGCACGTATGGGAGGAACTGTAACGGAGTGTGCCAGTGCTCTGCTGAGAACCAGGAATGTCACCCCGTGACTGGAGAATGCTCCTGCATCCCGGGGTACCACGGTGCCCAGTGCCACCTCCGTGAGTATCTTTGGGGGATGCTGCCTTTTGGAGAGAGGACTGAGTCATGCAGGAGAGTGTGCTGGTGCTTTTGAGTTCATCTGGGTCACTACCCTCGGTGTTGACTGAGAGAAACAGAGGTTTTTGTATAGATATCTATATATAAAAATTTTAGTGTAAGAAGTAAGTTATAGTATAAAAAGTAAGCATATTAATTTACAGTAATAAAAATACCCGTATTATTGCAAGGGATTAATTTAAAAATATGTATTTTAAAATTTTTAATTCAAAAATGTAATTAATTCAACATTTAAATTAATGTTTAGAACCCCCAGATTTATTAGGTAAATTCTTTCCAGTTTCATGCCACGCTAAAGAATATAAATATATCCTCTGCATTTACACCTCCCATCTTCAGCTACACCTGGATACTGAGTAGCTCTTTCATTTCCAAATACCAAGTTCAAAATACTTCCCGAAATCTCTGCATGCTTAAGTAAGGACAAATGGTTATGAGAAAACAACAGGCTGCAATTGGCAATAAATCTGAGTGATTCATAAAGTCCCTTCAGTTGTAGGGCCTTCTGAGGAACAATCAAATTAAACCAACTGTTACTCTGGATTGAAAAATGGTGACTAGTGTAGAGGACAAAATGCCAACTGGCCCAATGCTCCATCATAAAAAATATTCCCAGATCCACACGCCTCATGCCGGTATTTTAGGACATCTGTAAAGTTGTTTCTGCTGGAATGTGGCGGCTGATAAGAAACACATACCAAAGCAGCCAATAAAGGAGACAGTTAATTACCTTTTTATTTACAACTTTAATTTTGGTTTTACTCCATGGCTTGTAATAGTCTCATTTTGAGGGGAAAAAAAAGCTGTTGTCTTTCGAGCTCAGCCCTTCTCTCTTTGGCGAATGCTGATTTTCCTTTCTTAGGAATTCAGTGTGGCCCTGGTTTAATTGCTTTTTTGGGTGACAGTTTGTATACAAAAGCCAGCTGTAACATGTGCAGCTCTAGTAGGGGTTAAACCTGTGCTTTATTCCTTGAGTAGAAGTAGGATAGAGACTCATTTTAGACGTTGGCTTTTGTAGTACCATCATGTCATCACAAGCTATTCTTTAAAATATAAATTATAAATAAAATAGAAAGGATTGATTCAATCTTCCTTTGTACAGCAGTTTTTGCTGTAAGTGAGATCGAAGTCTGGCCTTCAACATTGAGGCTGGAGCCATCTGGATCCATTATACATTAGATTATAATAAATGTTAGAGCAGTAGTGGAGATCAACTATTTAACGGTATCATTTTAAAAGACTTAATCATGGTCTGCCTATTGCTTTTATGTAGCAATCCCTCAGGACTCATTGCCTGTTTGTGTAGCACTAAATCTAAATTATAAATTATGGTAAATGTCTTCGAACTTGCTTTAGTCCTTAAGATTTTATTTCAGAATTTTAAAATTAAAAAGATTAACAATGACACTGAAGTTCTGATATAAAATATGTAAAAAGATTAATTACAAAATGAAATCTCTGTTTTGCTGCATTCAGAGGGAATTTAGTCATGGATTTCTGTGTAGCTCGGATTAAAACTATAGAGGATGAGACAAGAGACTTCATGGTGTTGTGGTCTCTGAGATTCCAAAACTGCACAATGTCTTGCACAGCAAATTCTCACTTAAATACAGGCTTGTTAAACATTTACTAGAGAAATAATGGAATGGTGGAGGTTCATGAAGAGAGAACCTCCTATTCTCCCCTGTACAACTCTGAACATTGCATAGACAGACACAAAAATAGAAGGAAAACAGTTAATTGAGAGTTATTTTTAGATTGTGGTCAGTGAAGGGAGAGATTGTGGGCCTGATGCTAAAGTGACTGACTGAAAACCAAGGATAGCTAGCGCGACTTTAGTGGGAATACTCCATGTTCCCGCTGTCCTCACTACAGGGAGAACTAGGGCTGCTCCAGGATGAAGAAGCTTTCAATAGAATATTAAAACCAGCACAGGGAGCCGCTCCCAGACACGTGAAATGGGCTTCGGTCCAGTCAACATGTGGTTGGATGCTGCTGGAAACAGTTTCTGGCAACTATTGCTATATTTATAGTACTGTGAAAAAAGGTTGAAGAAAGTATCTATAAAAGGTGCAGTTGGCTGGGAAGTCAAATTTCCAGGAGCCAAGAGCAACGAGGCTTTCATGTTCTCAAATTTTGGAGTGAAGAGCTGAAACAGTCTCTTGGCAGGATCCAAAGGAAGCAGACAAATTAGCAATAAGGTTCCCATCACTTGTCCATAACTTGGTGAATGGGAAGATGTGCTTGGGTGAAATGAATAAAAAGCAGTAAGTGGTGACATTGACTGGGCTGGGGACACCCAGAGCCAGAAAGACCTCACCGGCTTCACCTCTAGGCTCTAGGTAACAGGATGTGTCAGAAGGGATTATTTGACAATGCAGTTAATAACATTGGTCAGAAAAGTCTCAGAGTGTGCCACTGGTATGAAAAGATTTAGGAGCTCTTGATCATGGCAAACCAACTCAAACCAGAAGGAAAAAAATTGGGAAATGAGGTGGAAATCTGGCTGCCACTCTTTTGTTAGCAGAAGAACATAAGTCAGAAGCACAGGAAACTGTCAAATTTGAAAATGTCTCTATGAGATAAAGACATAAAGACATATGGTGGTGAGAGGATAACCCTCTTTAGAAAGGCAGAGCCTACTGAGATGGTAGAACACGGTGTAAATTGCCCCCCCTGTCTGCACTGAAAGTCTTCTGCAAAGCAGTAACAGATGAGGTGGCCTTGTTAATAAATATGTGCACGTTGCAGTGGCTGAGCTTGACCTGCTTGTGCTGCTCCTTCTTGAACTGAAATACAGATGGTGCTGAAAGAGTAAATAAATTGGTAAGAGGGTGTGGGGGAGTGTTGAATTACTGCATCCCTTTCAGTGATGGAGCATCTATCACTGCCCTTGAGCTGAGGAACAGCTCTGGAAACTTTGCCAAGGAGAAGCAACGTGTTTGGGAGTGTGGGAAACAGAATTAAAGAAAAAGAGGAAAGCCAAATGATAGCAAAAAGAAAGGGAAGAGGGAAAGAGAAACTCACGTAGAGTCCAATTAAATCATTGAATCTGGGTGTGTCCTTAACATCATGTTTTGGTGGGAATGAATTAGATTGATTGATGCCAGGGTTTGCACGTGAATTTGTGTGCTGACAGACAGAAACACTGATGACAAAGTATTCATTGAGAAGGGTTCATGGTTGAGAAGGGCTGGGGAGAGTATCTGCGTGTTATAAAAGTGTGTATCTGTTTAGTCCTGATGATCTGCTATCCTGGTTTGAGCAGAAGCCAATGTTCAGTTTTATTGTAAGAGGCACCCCTTCAAAGCTTCCCCATAAGCTCTCCCTTGCTATTGAATAGTTCAGAAAATCCAGAGATTTCTCCAGCCACTCAGGCCATGTTTTCATGCCTTCAGGAAAGAGAAAATACATGAAGTTATTTATGCACAGATTGCAAGGGATCTGTTGCTTGGAGACGTGTGCGAATATATATTCAACCAGATTTCCAAAGTAGCCACAGACTTTCCTTTTGCCAGGGAAGAGAAGGAAGGAGCGAGCAAAGAAATGACATTTAGATGGAACAGCACTAGTGGAACTGTTTGATGATGATCGTGCTGCTCTTAAAGTACCAGGTACTTTCTCTTCCAGTGCACTGGAAAATTAGGAGAATAACTTGCATCGCTGGAGTTCACTGGTGGCACGCTGGAGGTTCAGTGGTGACAGAGGCACGTGCCCAGCAGCTCTGCCCAGCTCTTTCCCTCAGCTCCAACCTTCATTGCTCTAAAGAGCATCTTGAAGACATAGGCTAAGCATGGCAGACGCATTCAGATCTCCCTGATCTTTTGTTCATTTCTCCTTCCACATTAACTGTCCAGAAAGAAACCAGAAATAGTCACTACCACCTGGAAAACCTCTTCATGGACAGCTCGTTGCCATGTGACGCTGGCTCAACAATCCATCCAGGTCTAATGATCCCCCTGGTTTTTATGAAATACAGCTGCTTTGTTTTTTTCCCTCAGGGAATTTTCTGACTTTGCATTTAAACCATCTTTTTCCTGTGTCTATCTCCTGAGAAAGTCTCTTCTGAAATTCCATGTTACTGTCATGTGCAGGTTTTCATAGTCTTCCATCCACAGGGTTGGAAGGGACAATCCCCCACCATAGGTAGGGACACCTTCCACTAGAACAGGTTGCTCAGAGCCCCATCCAACCTGTCCTTGAACGCTGCCAGGGATGGAGAATCCACAACTTCTCTGGGCAACTGCTGGCAAAATGCCAACTCCATTTTGCAGGGAATCAGTAGATAACAGAGGAAACAAACTTCCCCCAACTTCCACATTTTTGAAAGACATGACCTGCCCCAGAATCCATAAAATGGCTGCTAAAAGACACGGAGATGGCTCACGGCTTCTCACCGTCTCAGGCAAACCAGGCTGCTGCTGCCCAAAGGAAGAGGGAGCAGGGCCCTGTCTTTCCTTCTCTGTAGGAGGGAAAAAGGGAACAGGTTTATTTGGAACAGAAATCCCAAGAGGAAAACCTCTGTAGAATTAGGCTTGCTTGTCTTTCTACAGTCACATACAGGGAATGGAAGGAGCACAGAGCCAGGAGCAGTCGGACCAGGCTCGGCGGCAGCACTTGGTCCAGCTTTCCAGGGGTTTGACATTCTAAGTCAGTGCTGCCCCAAGGACCGTGCTGCCCCAGGCAGCCATCTGCTCACCAAGGCCTGCTCCTGGCCCTCTAGAAGTGACTAGAGTTAGAAAATAAAAATCTAATTTCGGTTGTAAGCAAAAAAGCATTTATGGCATGAAAAGCAGCAGGCCCAGTAGCAACGTAGCCTAATTGATGGGGTTTTTTTTGTTTTCAAACAGGGTGTCCAAAAGGTACTTATGGTTCAAACTGCCAAAATCCCTGTAAATGCATGAACGGAGGCCACTGCGACCCCGCGTCGGGAACGTGTGATTGCGCGCCCGGTTTCATTGGAGCCGACTGCAGCAAAAGTAAGCCAACATTCGTGTTCTGCCTCTGTCAAAACACAGCACAGAGAATAATTTGCATAAGAGTTTGTCAGTAGAAAAACAGACAGATCCCAGCTACCTCTTCCTTGAATTGTAAATCAGGATTCCAGCTTTGTAAAAAAATCTCTTGCAAAATATTTTCCCTCTCTTCTGCGTGCGTAGGAGCAAGGACGCTCATCCCAGGATTACAACCTGCTTGCCCAAATGTATTTCTAGAGCCAGCTCAGCATGAGTTGCTCAAGTTCCTTCTTCCTGTCCAAAATTTCAAGGTTGAGAAATTATCTCAATATTTTGCTTCACACTATGGTGCCATTAGTTTCAATAAATGGGAAAAAGATCAAGTTTTGTCATGGCAAAACTGGTAAAGACTCCATGGCAACTTTACTGTTACTTCTGTGTTTCAGAGCTAAATGAGGTGGCTGAATTTCTGTCCTGTTTCCAAAGCTCTGATCTCTATGAAGTTCTCTTCAGCTTATTCACAGAAAGGCAATGTTTGAACATTTAGGAACCTATAGCTTTGTTCTCTGGTATAGGACAGCATCAATATTAAAGACGGAAAGATGTTTTTAGCTGGAAGGATGAGCAACTGACATTTCAGTTGTACACTCACATTTTAGTAGGAAATCTTCTAAATACTCCATATGAAACCACGGATTATATTTATAACCTCAGGTAAAGTCTCAGAGGATGAAGCAGTCGTGTCTTTGGATGGGTTTTGGTTTCATAGGTGTTGCTTTGAAGCACATTAGGTGGAATAAAAATGAAGCCAACTCTACCTATAAGATCCTGCCTATGTTAAAGATGAAAACTGGCATCAGGATGTTTAACAAAAGCCTGTGTTTCCTTCAGCTTGCCCTGAAAACCGATATGGGAAGGACTGCGCCCAGTTCTGTGCCTGTGGTAAAGGTCAGTGTGACCCACAGACTGGCAAGTGCTCCTGTCCCCCTGGCCAAATGGGACCTGGCTGTCAGCAAGGTAACAAAGCGGGACCTGAGGTCACCTCGTCAGTGGTGACACACTTAAAACACCCAGCAAACAAAACCCAGCACCAAACATTGTTTGTAGCTGCATTCCCAGTGCCTCTGCTCGATAACGTCGCGGTCGGGTGTGCTCAGCTCTGTCCCTCTCTGCTCCATCACCCTTCCTTATCCTGCCACATCTCCCTGCTTCGCTCTGCCACCCTCAGTACCGGGGCACTGGGATCTCCACGGGGCTGAGGAGATATGGCAAGACAAAGTGTTTGAATGAAGCTGATAACAGTCATGGAGTGGTGTCCAGTCACGCTCGGGAGACACCAGTAACTTGGGATACTCTGTGGGGAGCATGTGTTTGTATTTACTCCCTATCACCTTCATCCTTTTTTTTTTTTTTGGATGCTGATTTATTTTTCTTTACAAACTTTGTTAATTCTCTGTAGTGTGTCCCCAGGGACAGTATGGCCCCAGCTGCCACCTGACATGTACCTGTCAGAACGGTGGCATCTGTGACCACGTGGATGGCAACTGCACCTGCGGGCTGGGCTGGACAGGAAGATCCTGTGAGAAAGGTGATTTTTCTGCTTTGATGCCAGTGGACTTGTACATTCAAGCAGAGGTTTGAAGTGTCCCCAGACATCCACTAAAGGGGACTGACGGTTTTTGCTTAAGTAGGCTGCATCATTGCTGCATTTCCCTCTGTAGCTTCTCTCACACAGAACTACCCCTAGTTAGAGCTTCAGATCTTTTCTCAGAGACTGTAACCTTGTGAGTTCTGCTTGTAACTCATAAATTCCTTTGCAGAGACTCTTACTTCTTCTGCTGTCCAACTTTTGAATTCTTTTGCTCATGGGAATGTTGTTTTGTGTCTTCTTTTATGTGCTGCTCCTCAGTCAGCAGAAACCTATGTCTCCCTCCTCTCTTTTTATGTTCTTCTCTTCCATTTGACACTGGACTGCAGTTGAGCATCCCATGTATTGACTTCACAGATGTTCTGACAACTTCTGTCCAAAGCAGTTGAGATTGCCCTGCTATCTCTTACCCTTGCTTCTCCATCACAGCTCTCCCTTACACAAGGCAAAGCACTCTAACATAAAAAGCTCAGTTTTCACTCCAGAAACCTTCCTGCCAGCCCAGAGTAGAGTCTTCCCACATCTGTCCTTCTGTCTATCTCCCAAAAATAATTCTGCATTTCTACCTTCCCGTGTTTCTCTGTAGATGAAATACCTGTATATTTGCAGACTTAAATGTTCAGGAAACCACAAGTTCTGAGTTCACATTCAAGACAAATGTCATCCTTAGAACATAACTGCCATGGTTCAAGCTCCCCAACATGTTCTTAGGAACTTATTTACAGCCTTTCTGCCCGTGACACCTGTAGAATGCCCACCTCAAACTCCATAAGTATCTTTACCAAGCACTGGTCTTTACAGGGTGGTGTCCCTATATAAAAGTGTTATATAGAAATGACACTTTTTAGCAGCATTCTGAGATATCATTGTTTCACTTTGCACTTGAGAAGACCCAGAAGCCCAATTCATGCATGTGTGTGTGCAGAGAAGAAGCAGGAAGAAAAGGAAAGATGCTACATGGAGGTTCTCACAGTGTGAGTACTGTGAGCATTTAGTGCACAGTGAATGATCACCGTGGGCAGGCACTAAAAAATTTGCAGTTAACCAATAACTGGCTGACCTGGCATTTCACAGACCAATTGTGTTCATCTCTCTGTTCCTCTAAATCCCTGTAGTCACCCATAGGCTGCATTGGGGTTGCCAAGGCTCAGCAGGGTGATGCAGGTGTCACCACATGGAGTCGTGGCTTGTGGGTGTATCTTACAGATGAAACATCTCTGGAGTGGAGCATGGGGGGCAGACTTGCACATATTGTGTAAGGGACTGTGTGTTGTATCACTAGAAAGAGCTTCACTGTTTATCTTTTGACAGAGAGAGTGAAATTATTGGAAAATCGAGTCTTGATCTCCACAGCAGTGTGGGTTTGAGTGTGTTTTGACTGGAAATCAAAGACAGCTAATCAGGCATCCTTTTAATAGTGATTAGATATGATGTTCTTGAAAGATCTCGTCTGGCATTTGCAGAGTTCTGAATCTGATTACTTGGACGGCCACGCTCGTTTAAGTTCGTCTGCCTGGATTCAAATTATCACAGCAGTGGGAAGTTAACTTATTCAGAGATGATGCTGGGGTTAATTATATTGGCACAGTCCCCTTTGCATGGCTTGGCTTTCAGTAATTTGAGACGTGTTTGGTGCTGTGAAAGCAGATATCTCATTATACATGGAAAGGCTGTTGCTATGTGTGAAAAAGATTCTCCTGGTTTTATTAGAAATTGGAATAGTGTGAACTCCAATGATAACACAGAGGAGGAAAAGCTTCATGTTTTCTTTCACACTCTCTAAGTGCCCAAAAGAAAATATTGGTGTAGATAAAGAAAGAAAAAAGAAGATAACATTTATACCATTCACTACACGGCTTTACAGCCCATGGTGTGGGTTCAACATCAAGTATGTGAAGAGACAAATTAAAAAAGGCAGACTATTAAAAGTATGAGGAAATTATTGTTCAAACATTTGTATAATATAAACGATTTTTCATCAAAGTATGTAAATGCATCACAGTTGGGCAGAAGCTCTGTGTCTTCATAACATGTATTCTTGGGTCTGCAAGTTGTCCTCTGGGCATCATCTCTCAGCAATACAAGCTAACCCGTATGAGCATTTTTGGGGTGAGGTCAGTGATTTTTTTTTTGTTTGTTTGTCTGTTTTTCTGTCCATGCCCTGCCAGCAGAATGTCTCCCAGGGAAGTACGGGTCTGGTTGCACCTTGGACTGCTCGTGCCAGCACAATGGCACCTGTGACAGGTTCACAGGGTGTTGCCAGTGCCCCCAGGGCTACTATGGACACTCCTGCGAGCACAGTAAGTGGGGCCCCCGGGGTAATTGTGGTGGGAGGTGGGGCTTCAGAGTAGTCAAGAAACACCTTGCTGGTTCAGTTAAAATTTTTGGGGTGTCCCAGATCACCTGGCTGCCTCCAGATCTTCCATATCTCTGATGCTGGGTGGCACAAGTTTGAAAACATGTGGCACTATTAGAGTTAAGGGTAACTTTTGATGGCTCCCAGGGAACGTAGCTGAGAATACAAAGGATTTTAACGGGGTGTATGATTTTCTTCATGAACCTTCCTCACTTTTAATTTTTCAGGGTGCCCCCTTGGATTTTATGGGCTGGGCTGTCTTCACCCCTGTGCCTGTAAGAATGGAGCGAGCTGTGATGCAGTGACAGGACAGTGCATTTGTCCTTTGGGGTATCACGGTGTCCACTGTGAAAAAGGTACTGGTACCCCTCTGATGTGAGAGAAAAAAGCAAACAAAAAAAACAGAGCCAAAACAGACCTCAAAAAGCCTCATGTAATTGCTCAAATATTTGTTTGTTAAGAGCAACTTCTTCCATATTTTCTTTTTGAATATCCTGAAACATTGAAATTGGGACAGATTTCCTGTTATGCAGCTGGGTGTTCTTATTCCCTTAGAAATTAACTAATCTGGTTCCGATTAATACAGTGAAAGTCCTGGTCTCCATGATGTCTTGGAGCAATGAGTTCCACATGTCATTTATTAAAAATAAGTCCCTTTTACTGATTCTAAATTTGCTTCTAAAGCTCCAAATAAGATTATTAAATAGGTGCATGTCAGACCTGTTGAGTGTTATGGAGTAGTCTTCTAGAGAGTTCTAATTAAAAATGAAAATAAGTGCCAGTTACATTTCTGAGACAGATTTACAGATACCTTTGATAGGTTAGATTAGACAAACCCAACACAAGGGGAGCTCACACAAATATTATGCCTATTCCACTACATTCAATTCTTCATTAAACCTGACATTTACACTGGCTTCGGCAGAGAGTTTATGAGCTTTCCTCTGAGACATCCTGGGAAAACTCCTCTGGCTCTAATGTACATCTTGCCATTCAAATGTGCATGTAAAAAGTTCTCTTGGTATCAGCCTGTGACAGGGGTTGGTTTGGAGAGAGGTGCCGGCATCGGTGTGACTGCGGAGATGCTCCTTGTGATCCAGAGACTGGGAAGTGCCTTTGCCCACCTGGGAAGACTGGAGACAAATGTGACATTGGTAAGGATAATGTTTTTAAGGGCTGGACTGTGAATAGTTAAACCACTATGACCCGTTAGTTTAAGAATAACTGTAAAAGGACATTTGCTGGTGTTCAAGATCACATTGTTTGTAGCAAATTGCTCTTATGGGTTATCAACACCTTTATCAGCAGGGCTGTACCTTGTGATTTAATCCATATTTAAATTGATACACTGATAGGAAAACTGTTTATGGGTCAGCTGTAAAATGTCATTTGCGTGGAACTTTGGAAAACACGGACTGGGGAAGAATAGACCAAGAAATGTTGCAAAGGTAGTGGGGAGGACTCCAGAGGATGCAGGTAGGCACCAAGAGCCCCAATTTCTGTGTTTTATCACACCGAAATTTGTGACCCTTTTCAGACCAGTGAAAAAGTATGTCCAACTCAGGATTTGCTTCTCCTGGAAGTAGGGCAGAATCCCTATGGATGGGGGCAGTGGTGCTGCAGCAGCTGTGCCTTGTTCAAGGCCACGTTGGATGGGACTTGGAGCTACCTGGTTTAGTGGAAGGTGTCCCTGCCCATGGCAGGAGGCTGGGACTGGAACCAGATGAGCTTTAAGATCCCTTCCAACCTAAACCTATATGATTATGATAGAGTAGATTTAGGAAAATACAGGAGTAAAAGGAATTGCAGTGGTTTAATTGAGTGTAAGAGATTTGTGATCCAGGTGCTGTGGCAAACAAGATAAAAGGAGTGAACATCCATGTGCTACTATGGAGCTTCACGCCAGGAACCATAATCCTCCAGAGCCCCTGAAACAGTGGGGGAATATTATTTCTTCTTTTGTCCTTGGATAGGGCAGGAAACAGCTATGAACAGGCAATTAATAATATAAAGTAATTGCTGGAAGCTGAAGCACTAGTGCAACCTGCAAAAATAAAGTGGAAAATTATTTGATTCCATCTGGGCACTGTCCTGTGGTCAGAGAATGAAGCCACCCAGTCTGCAGTGCTGCTCCAATGGGGAATATCAGCCACCCTTGTGGCCACACAGCACTGGGCATCCACAGGCCTTTCCAAGGAAATTTTAGGCAGAAGTGGAACGCAAGGGGGAAGCTCAGCACCAAAAATGGGAACCGAGGTTTTGCTTCTTGCAAACTCTGTGAGTCACTTTTATTTTTCTCCAATCAGCTAGGGTAGCCCCTATCCATGAAAAGCTGTTATGGGGTAGGTTTTATTTGCATTTTTATTTTCAATTAGGCTCAGTTCATCTGTGATATAACTGTGAGCAGCTGTGACTGTGCAGCAGCTATAAAGATAAAAGGCCTGATTTTAATTTGAACTCTGGTAAAGCACCCATTAAACAGGCAAAATGTTAATTAAAAAAAAAAAAAAGAGAGAGAGAGAATATAACAGACTTTTATGGGCGTTCTTTTTCTGTAGTAAATTAACATTGCAGACTTTCAAACAGATGTCTTAAATACACATTGTTATTAACATGAAAATGTAGTATTATATAAATTAAAATCAGGTCCAGAGGTGTTTGAGGAGACCTTTTCTCATAACATTTCCTAATTGAAAAGACCAAGCTCAGAGCACACGGGGCGAGTTCTCCCACGTGCTGAGGCTGCAGCTGATGGGGGTCTCAGCAGAGCTTTATTTACCCCAGGGTGCTCATGGGAGAGAGCAAATGCCCTGGGTACTCACAGGGTTTCCCAGCGAGGTGAGGGAGAGAGGGGTATTGTTTGCAGAGTGCTTCACACCCTGCCCTGTGACCTGCTGCTCACTTTCCCTTCACACCTGTACCTCTGATGCATAAAAAAATTGCAATGAGGATTTACCAGGTATAGTATGAAACATATTTGTATTTGGAAGTGTGGTTTTTTTGTGAGTTTAATTTGCCAGGAGGCAGCAGAATTGTGCAATTTGGAGCAAGACATAAGAGTGTCTATAAAATGGATTAATTTTCAATTACACATTCTGTGAGTGAAGGCTCTTGGCCGGCACCCGCCGACAGCCAAACCGGGCAGGAAGGAGAAGGGCAGGAGATAGTGTGGATCCAGGATGCTGACAGTAACTTTCCTGAGCAGATCCCAAGATGTTTTCTGTTGGGCTGTCAACCCCTCTTTTTACACCAGTAATGATTTCCATTCTGGGAAGTTCTTCGGGACAGCTGGGCTGCAGTTTGGGCAGACCATGTGGCAGACGAAACTTGAAGGCTGCAGTGCTTTCCAAAATGTCATGTTTTAATGTTAACAGATGTAGGTGTCTAAGTAGCTTCCTCATCCCAGAGAACAGGGAGGCTGCTAGGAAGTGTTCCACGTCTTCCAAAGACTTCTCTCCTTCCAGAATGCAGGTCAGACCGGTATGGCCCCAACTGCTCCCTGCGGTGCCAATGTGCCAGCAAATCCCAGTGCAATCCATACAATGGGAACTGTGCCTGCCCGGCCACGTGGATGGGGCCAACCTGCAGAGAAGGTAACACAGGCTGGGAGTGTGCAGCCTTTATTAGTAGAAGAAACCATTTGTTGCCCATGGTGGTGGCCAGTGTTTGGACAAGAGGATCGATTATTTAGGTATCTCCTCTTCATGAGGTGTAGTATTGAGTGGAAGTTTCCTCTCAATTCCTCCTTTAGTTTAGGAAATACATTGGGAACCTCCCACCTGAGATGTGTTTTGCCTGCTCTCTACCTCTGTGAGGAGAACAATGTAACTTCCCCTACCTTCTTTTCAAGGCTACCATTTATTGAATTATTTAAGTGTAAATTGTATAATCTATTACTCTTTCAGTATTATGTTATACAGACCTGAAACCATGTTTCTACTTAATTCTCTAGGTGGCCCTGCAAAGCTTCCTTTTTATGAAGAACAAACTCAAGAAAAAGGGAGTATTTTTCCAAGAGCTCTACAACAGTAACATTTGGACTAATAAATGAACTGTTTTATATGCACAGACGGTATTTGAATTTGGATATGAAAACAGTTATTCAATTCAGCTTGAATTGTACTGAAGTATTCACACTTCTTATGGAAGACTACAGAGGCCATTTAGTAGTTGGATCCTTTTAAAAAGCTGAATCTGTTTCATGTACTTATGTCTAGCCTCTTGCCCCTCCATTAATCTACTCTGGACATTCTTTCTGATATTAATATAATTCATCACTTGAAAGCTTGGACATGTTTTTAATCAGACCAACTCCAAAGAGTATCAGGATAAGCAGTGTGTAACACATCAACGTTCAGTGAGCCACGCCACGTATCAGGGACTTTCTAAACCCTCCTGACAACCAGCACCACATTTAATGAGTGTTTCACAGATTATGAAGCTGGTACAGCTCCACTGCAAAGTCACACTGCACAGAAACTAGTGGGATTCACCAAACTGATTCCTCTTGGAATAACATTGTTTATTCTAGAGAAACGTGCAGTCTAATTTCAAACTTGCAGCTGAAGAAGAATCCACCACAGCTCCCAAGAAGTTCTTAATTAATTTAAGAACATCTACTGCATTTCTAGTGTGGATTGACTGATTGGAAGGTCTCCATCTGTATCTTGCTTATGTCTGAATCCATCTTCCAAAGAGCGTGGTGTCATCTGTCAGACTCTCCTGGCTTTCTGCGTTCTCACATCGTGTCAGATGAGTTTCAGTGGTTTGTCAGGTCAAACTGAGCAGCAGATCTCCTCAAACAGTACCTGCTAACGCAGAAGAGGTTTTATCTTGGATGGAGAAAGCAGGCAGTGACCAATGATAGGTGTTTAAAGATAATCTCTGTGGGGTTTATGATTTTACTGCACAATTTTTTTTTTATGAACTCAGCTTAAAACAGTCCTGATACCATTCGACAGCTGCTGTTGGTCACTTCATAGAACAAAGACATTTTGGTGCTATTTTGTCTCTTTAGACAGGTTGTTCTTTGATACAGGGCTATGTTGTTATAAAGAATTTGTGTTCTATGTTTTAATATCCTGAGTTAACCAGACTGAAAGATTTCAGAGTGCCTCTTTATACCTCTTTAGGTTAGAACTTACAAAGCTGTGCAGTAACCACTCAAGTCTGACTCTTTCAAAAGTGCACTTAGGAAAGGGCATCAGGACCATGGGCTCAGTAGACATGGAAATATGGGCAGTCCCAGGTCTTGTGTTCACACTCCATCCACCCACCATAACGAGCTGCAAGAGCAGACTTTTGTCTTAGAAGAGATGAAATTACAATAATTGATGGTAATTTGTGATTTTTTTAAGACCTTTGTTGTTGTGGTTGCATAAGTGGTGAGTTGGTGAAGTAGGATCCAGCTGGTTGGATGAGTAGGTGAAGTAACAATTTTACCCCACAGTTCACCTCAGGTCTTAAACACATCTGCAATCATTAACTGTCCAGGACAAAGCAAGTGGCACTTGCTCACCGGGGAGTTTAATTCAAACTGTGATCTCTTGGAAGCAATACAGGTTTGGAAGGTATTTTTTCAAGCTTTGTGGAAGTTTTATTGTTGTTATTCATCACTTCATAGGTATTGAAAGTAAAGATATTTGTGAATGTGTCAAAATTACCTAACCAACTGTGCTTTCAGCCAAAAAATCAGTGTGATTGATGCTGATCCCTTGTCATTTCTACCGTAGAGCTCTGTAAACATTGATGGAAAGTTCATTCAGTGTAAATGTGACAAAATTCTTGTTCCAAAGCTAGTCAGAAGCATATGACTTTCAGTAGGGCTGTGACACTTTAAATGTTCCTTTGGAGATGTGAAGGCCTGGGTCTGATCCTACAATTATGTGCATTTGGGGCAGTTTCACTGTACTGGAACTGATAAGGTAAATGAGACAATGAGATATAATCTAAGCAACTGCTGGAGAAGAACAATTCAAGTTGAGCAGTTGACATATTTTGATCTTAACTATGTATTTACTGCAGAGCCAAACTACAATAGTAACGCAAATATCTCATTGTACTCAAGATTTTGTGTAGGATCATCGAGAGAGTGAAGTTGTAGGAGACCTCTGGAGGTCCAGGGTTCCTTTCAAAGCCTGGTTGCCTTCAGAGTTAAATGGGGTTGCTCAGAGATTCACCCATCTGAGTTCTGAATATCTCCAAGGATGGAGATCCCACCACCACTGTCCTAGTGGAGATTTCATGCTTTTTTTTTTTATTATTTTTCCTGTTTTCCAAACTGAATTTCCTAAGCTTCAGGTTTGGTCCACTGCTTCTCATCCTTTCAGTGTGGATCTCTGAGAAGTGTTTGTCTTCATCTCCTCTACAGCCCCCATGGGGTAGTTGACTAAACAGTGGTACCTTCTCTTCTGAAGGCTGAGCAGACCCTGTTCCCCTCAACCCAACTTCACCAGCCCCCTCTTACCTTGGTGACCCTCCACTGGCCCCATTCCAGGACATCCAACATTCCAGTTCAGGGACAGAGGCCCAGAGACTGGTGTGGTTACTCAGCAGCTAATGCATAAAACCCTAACTCTGCTGTCAAACAGCAAAATGTATCAAATGTACTGTTTTTCTCTTATTTTTGTTTACTGACACGTGATTCGAGCAGCTAATCCAAGGGGGCAGTTTTCTCAAGCCATATTATTTACACCTGTGTACACTTGTTTACATTTTCCACAGTACCTTGATAATAGAATTGTAAATATGTAGTATAAGGAAATAAAAGATTTTTGTACTAAGTGTTTTTAAAGAATGTCACAATTATAGGTACATGATGAAACACATATTTTAGGAGACGGATACTGAGCCTGTGCCAGTGAATTTAGAGGACCAAGTAGATCTGCTTGGGAAATATTTCAGCAAACCTTTTTTTAAATCAAAAGCTGCCAATTCATACAAAACCATTCATATGCAATAGTCTTTTTTATTCATTCCTCCTTCAAAATACTTCTTAGCTTCTTTATGATATTGCCTTGGAGAAAGAAGTTCCCCTCAGTGCCATCAAACAGATCATTTTGATTTGGGGCTCAGGTTGACTTTTTGTTCTAAAAAAAAGTACAGTCATTTAAAGGTAAAAATCAGAATTAAAGATTTCAAAAAAACTAAGACATGAATTTTGATTGGGGTAGTTTGGAATGTCTTGTCTTGGTTCTCTATTTCTGAAGTTTTCACTTTTTTCACAAGGCAGAAAAAATGTTTACAGATTTTTGTTTTCTAGAAGAGCTGCAACTTTATTAACAATTAAGAAAGTTTACTTATGATGTCATTATTATGTTTTGATTCTGCTCCTTACTACAGATTAACCCTTTTTCCTAATTCTTTACCTACAAAGTAGACTTCATTAGACAGCATGGACTTTTTTAACAAAAAATCTACTAAATCAGCTCATCCACAGATTAATTTTATGGCAAGTGATTGTAGCTACTACTAAATTAATATAAGTCTGCTTATTTACTTCATCAGGTTCCAGTGAAAGAGTGTCAGGGTGACACTGTCCTGACCATAGCACTGGGGCTTGTGGAAAATGAAAGTGAAAACTTCAGTGAAAATGGAGTTTATAGTTAAACTGATGTCCACCTTCCACTTTGTGAAGGCCTTTCTTGGCTCCCAGTTTCCCGGGAGGCTGAAGTTAATTACACTTTCTTGAAGAGAGTGCTCTGTGAATTCCTCTGCAACACACTTGCATGTGCAGATAACTCCTTTCAGAAAGACATTGGAATTATTTCAGCCATGCAGTTTCTGTGCCAAATCCCCCTCTCTTACCTTGTGTATTCCAGATAACTTCAGTTGGAGTGGAAATAAGTTGAGTGTAACTCAGTGGGTCCAGCAGAATCTTGCTCAATGAGAATTCATGAAACCAGAACAACATGTTTCAAGTTAGACTTCACTAACACTATTCTCATAGGAAAACAATCAGAATTTTAAAAATTCCCCGCTTCCCCTGCCAAAAATTATTATTCCACTTTTATCCTTTTTATGTTGAAGAACCATAGCTATTAAAGTTTGCCCAGATTCCTTGCCAACCATATTATTTTGATTGGCTGCAGATTTCTGTTTGTGTAAGTAATAACCAGCATAGTGTCAGGAGTTGCCAACGGGACAAACATGGAAATAATACCTTTATGTCCTTCCCAGAAAAGGCAAAGACACATTTTGGAGCCCTCATGGCTTCATACTGTAGATCAAACAGTGACTCTGTTAGAATTTAAGTTCTTATCAGAGCAAAGTAAGCTTAAGAATAATCTTTGAGAGAACTGATGGACCTAGAAATCTCCATCCTCACATCCTTGTGTTAATTTTGCTATATTTAGGCTAGAAGCCTTCTCACTCCCCAGTTCTTAAATGACTTCTCCTGCAGGTTGACCTGTTGCTGACTGAGCAGCTCCATGCATGAGCTGCAACTGTGCCCAGTAATTCTTTCGCAGGGTAAAAGCTTTAAATTCTGACTCTGTGTAAAGCAATTTCCAGCAGTAAACACCAAATCTCAGACTTGTAGAGCATAAATTGTTCGTTCTGTTCTTTTTGTTGCTTTTAATAAGCACTTGCATAGCAATATATTATGTCTTTGTGAATTTGTAACCCCTCTTCAAGGAATATGTGGGATGTATCTCACATCTGTGCTGTACTTTCTGTTGTAGACATATCATGGTGAAAGGATGCTGATTTCCTTTATATAAAGATGTCATTAAAACTTGTTCTTGTTTTTCCCTTATTGATAGACTTGAAGCAACAGGTTTATGTTGTGGATGAAACTTTATTCTGTTGAACCAATACTCTTGGGCACATGATGTGACTCTTGGTGGTCCTGTGCAGGGCCAGGAGCTGGACTCAGTGATCCTTGTGTGTCTCTTCCAGCTCAGCATATTCCGTAATTTTGTAGTTCATATTCAAAGGAAACAGACTGAAATCACACCTGCTTTTAGTGTTTTGTATAGAATAGAAAATGGCCTGTGCACAAATGGGTTTATGCATGATCCCTGACCAGAGCAACCTGGCCAGTGACTGAGACTGATAAGTAGAGGTTTCTGGCACTCAGACCCCAGAGTATCAGAGATATTCAAAACACAGCATAAATCTTGCTGGAAGAGGATGGTTATGAAGTGTAACATTTCTGGAAGACTTGGGCATGAAGCACCTTGAAGGCATTTGAAACCACACACCTGTGGGCTTCCACCAGCCTGCTTGGACACTTCCCAGAGCCTCATTCTGCTGAACAAATAGCCTGGTTCACCTTCAGGGTATTGTCTTCTCACACTGGCAGGAGCTAAAGGAGCACATGTGCCTTTTTAATGCCAAATAATGCGGTAAGTGTGTGCTGGTTAATTGGAAGTAGCAAGCTAAATTGAATTCAAAATGTGTAACAAAGGGGGGACGGTATATCAAGCTGTCAGAGCAAAAGTGGACAGCTATGGCTTGGTAGCTTCTGGGAGAGCAGCTCTGCAGGCTTGGAATCCTTTTTAAATTTTTGGGCAAATGTTTTAAATTGAGCTTTGTAATACTGCTGGGTTCTGTCTTACTTGATTTACTTCACTTTTCCTACAGTTTTCAACAAGGAATAGAATAATTAAGTTCATTTGGTTTGTCATCTTTTTAACATATGTTCTAAAAATAATCCTATAAGCCTTGCAACTTATTCAGTAATTTCTTTATTAGAAACAGTATTTAAACTATTCAAAGAAGTTGTTGATGTTATTGCACTAACCTTTCAGATTGCTATTAAGAGCTGATCAAAAAGTAGGCATGGAATATTTAACCATAATATTCTCAACATATGCAGAGTTAGCACTGTCTCTGCAGCACTTAAATGTTCATAAATCGTAGATCACTGAATGATTTGGGTTGGAAGGGAACTTAAAGTTCATCTTGTTCTACCCCTTGCCATGGGCAGGAACACCTTCCACTAGACCAGGTTGTTCAGAGCTCCATCCAGCCTGGCCTTGGACACTTCCAGGGATGGGACAGCCACAACTTTTTGGGCAATCTGTGCCAGGGCCTCACCACCCTCACAGGGAAGAAATTTTTCCCAACCTCTAAGATATATGGCACCAGAGTAAGAGTGACCTTGTGACTGTATCCAGGGAGCAATGCTCCATGGGATGGTCCCTCAGCATCTTCAGAAGCTGTTAGACCAATCTGCAGCCAGCACTTCTTATCTCTTATTTTAGTCAGCACTAGAAGTTCACAGAGTGCTAATAGAATATTCTGTATGCACACAATAATAACAGCTATCCAAAGCCCATGAATGATTTAAAAATGACTTAAAAGTGCTGTATGATAAGGCATTGCTTTGTTGATTCCTTCAAGCATGGTAGTTAAAAAAAATACAACTCAGTTGTGTTGTTTTATATATGAATAAAGATGTCAGCAACTAGTCATCTAACTGTCCGTGCCATTTGGCAGTATCTAGCTTCCTTTTCAGTAATAGCCCAATAAATCTTTATCTTTTAGTAAGCTGATGACAGCAAAACATCTTGAGAAGCTGCATGTGGTGTAGATATTATAGTTAATATATAAATGCTTCATGCCATCATCTACTGGGTGTTTTTTCCCGTCCAGATGTAATATCTTGGTTTGAGGCATGTACTTGCTTTTCCCTCTAGTGATTCCAAGAGCCTAATGATAATTAAGCTAATTAATTAGTTTAAGGTCTGTGATTTCTTGGTGTGAGAGATTGGAGAGTTAGGCTTGCTGCTCCTCAGAGGTTGAGTCATGACTAATTAATTAATATACTAATTGATACCTACTGGCATCAGTCATAGACCATGGTCCAAAGGCTACACAAAGGTATCAAGGTGATGATCCTGCCCTGAAACCACCACGTTGGTCCCCAACAACTGAGTTTCTGTACTTTGAATCCATGTTTTCTTTCTACCTCCAAGTCCTTCTTGTTCATCCAGAAATGTGAAGGAAACCTCTTGTGAAATCCAAGGGTTGTCTCATCTCTGTCTCCTACTTTGGAGGTGGCCATGGAGATTTCCCAGTGTGGGAGCAGCGTTGTTAACTGAGTATGTTGGTCAGTTAAACAGAGCCACGTTTGGTGTGGAAATGCTCCATGTTCCTATTGATTCTGTCCTGTTTTTCCAGTTCTCATTAACAAGAAACTGGCCTGTCATTTCTTTGCTATTTTATAAGTCTTGGAGTACCATAAATTACTTACAAAGTGACTTAATGAAAATTCTCTAATTTTCTCAGCTGGAGGCTTTTTTTAACCAGAAATGCAGTTTTAAATGATTTATTTATACTGTAAGACCCACATTAGGATTCCTTGCTCTACGCCACCAGCAAAGAGTAGGATCAATGCAAGCAGAGGCTGTGGGATAATTCCTGCATTTCCATTTGCTTTTTTTCTCTCTTCTCTGACATTTCTGCTGTGGTAGCTGTTGTGGATCTTGGCCTTGCGCTACCAGGCACAGGGGAGGCTGCTCTTAATTATCTCTTTAACCTTAAGTACAAAACAGCAAGCATAGTACAATTGCATTAAATATGGTCTGTATTCCCGGGTAAGGAGGGATGGGAATGCTGCAGGAACAGCCTCACAGCGTCCACTCTGGCCAGGGCATTGCTCTGCTCCAGCCTCTCCTGGAACCCTTCACCCTCTCAAAAGTAAGGGGTTTGAACAGACAGCTTGAAGGACTATTAGAACTGCTCACGGTCATATTTAGCCTGTTAAAATATTTTACAAGAACTAGTGAATTTGATCAGAAAATAGTTATTTTTGGCTGCCAACGTGGCAAAACCACTTTAAATACAAATTCAAGAAGGTGTTGAAAGGAGTTGGTTTGCCAGCACAGCTATTGTTGTAGCTAAGTCTCCCCTCTGATCCAACGGGAATCCTCTCCTCAAGTTTTATTACTTAAAAAGTTAAGGTGAATGTCAAGCACCTGGAAAATCTTTATGTCTTTGAAAAGAGCATTGATGGGGGTTGGTATGCTTTGGTTTCTCGTTGCAAACCTTTTTGCTGTGGAGTGTTAGCTGGAGATTTCCTGCCCTTGGGCAGCTTCGCAGATTGATTTGGTAGTTCAGTGTCACTGGTTGGATAATGTGTTCTCTACGAGGGGGAACGAGATGTGTGACCTGGTGCATCAGTACTTTAAGTCCAGTTTTTTTACTCTATACTAAGTATAGCATCATGATGAATTTGCAGTGTATTTTCTCTTATTTCTGATTTCTAGCTTTAAAAAAAACAAACCAAAAAACCCAAACAAACTAAAACAAAACTCGAAAAAACAACGTTGACTTTTTGGGGGTTTTTAGCTTTTTTTTGGTCTAAATATGTTAAAAAAACCCCCAATGCTGCTCTCAGGTGTGCAGCCCAACTGCTACACGGGGTCCTCTAGAGAGGCAGAGCTGCCTCCCTTTAGAAAAATCCAAAAAGCTCTGTAAGGGCTTGAGACAGAATGATTTCACTACACATGGCAGCAGTAAAAATCCATTTTAATGCATATCTCAGTGAGGGCTTGTGCAAGCAGAAAGCAGCCCCTGAACACTTGAGGAGCTGGAAAAGGGATGGATCCACAGCCCTTGTTATCTCGAGTACATAATCCGTGCTCCAGCGCCTGCTGCAGCCTCACGTAATAAGTGTGTTCCAAGTCATGGGAGACGTGAAAAGCACCATGGGCCATAAGTGAATGTATTATTTTGAGTAGGCACGAAGGAGGATGTTGAAAACTGGGTTTCTTCCTGCCTCTGCTGCCAGCAAAACAAAGCCCCACACAAGAGACTTTGAAGGTCCCTCTGGGAAAAATGCCATTACCGGCTCGACTGGGGTGCCTGGTCCAAATTGCCCTGAAGGAATCTCAGCCAGAAATACCTGTTAACAATAAAGACTTGTTAATGTTTCACAATTATTTTCCCAAGTATGTAATTGCTACACCAGTCCCCAGCACAAGAAACTTTGGCAAATATTAAATACACGATAACTGTGGAAACCTCTGGTCTGTCTGAATCTGCCAAGACCAAGATACAGCTGCATCTGCAGGTCTGGTGAGGGCTCAGTGAGCTGAGCTTGCACTCAGCAGGGAGGGAGTAATGGGGTGTGTTGGGCACACACTTGGGAACTGTTCTGAAGCAGCACTAGGGAGGAGATGGTGGTCCATAATGAAAAATTAACTATGCCAGTGCCTTCTTATCATAGTATTGAAAATCTTACTTGTTGTTATTTGTTTGCCCAGCTTTGCGATCCTGTGATTTTTAATCTATCCTTTTTCAGACCCAAGGCTGACCCACTTCATAAGAGATGAAAAAAAATCTCAGACTTGTGCTTTTCGTGCCATTCCCCTGACATAGGGCACACCTGACATCAGGTAGTGTCCTCCCCTGGTCTGTGTGTAATCAGGAAGAATAAAAACCTGGGGCTCTGTCAGTCCTGACTACAAGTCTTCCAAAGAAAATCAAAATGATTTTCATCTTTTGTGGAAGGAAGTTAAGCAACAAACTCCTTATGGCTGGCACATCCTAACTTTTCTGTTAGAGGCTGCACTAGAGAACGAAGGAGAGCTGTGTTGGTGATCAGTCAGGAGGGACTGCTGGTAAGTGCCCCATCCTTCTGAAGCTGTTGCTTCATCACTGGCTTCAGATCAGAGACAAACTCCTGATTTATCAGAGCTGTGATCTTCCTGCCTCAAGGTGTATTTACAGAGCTCTTCATCAACTTTCCCTTGTGAATGTTAAGGCTGACCAGGCTGTGTACCTTTATCACTGAAAAAAAGCCATGAGTGGTGGCTTCTCTGCCTGATATCAAGGCAACATTGAAGTTTATTCTGACAGTTTATCCTCCCCAAGTGAGGAGACTGCAGCACTAGCCTGTCACCTTCTATATTTCTGCCTCACTCTGCAGGATCTTAAAGACAAGGCTGTGCCTTGATGGATGTCAAAAAGGGACATTGGCATTTGAAGTGGTACTGAGAGCCTGTCTTCATTCTTGAGCCTTGATACACCTTTTCACCTTGTAAATTCAGATGCCTGCCTAAATCTCATCTGCTTGATACAGTTTGTGTGCAAGCTACTTGACAACATACCTTCCCAATTAGGCTGCTAAATGACACGGGTGCAATGGGTCACGCTGACGGTGCAGCGCTGCTGGATTCTCATGTCTTGTGACATCCATTGCCTGCAAAAGATATTCATGGACTGTGATGACACAGACTGACTCATTTTGCTTGGGTTTTCCAGAGGAATAGGTGGTTTCAAACCTGTTGAGAAACAGGGAGCTGGAGCTGGGGTCTCCCACACCCTGGTAAGAGCTCTAGTCACTGAGTGATTTGATAAGGAAAGCACTCCCTGTGGCTATCTTCCCACAGGCTTATAAATATAGCTTGAAGGTTTGTTTATTTTTAACTGGAATGAACATATTGGTAATTTGCACGATTTTTCGGCATCCAAAAATGTCTGAGCGACTCAGTAGGTGGCACCCTTTCTATTCCTTTATTTTCCACCAAATGTCAAAAATAAGTTGAAGCTGGAGCTTGTGTGTGTGTGTGTGTGTGTGTGTGTGTGTGTGTGTGAAAGAAGTTTGGTAAAAATGTAAATGCATATTTGTCTCCTTAATTGAATATAGTATATTGTGAAATCATTACTGTCAGGGCACACTTGGGTTTATACAATCGCTTAAGTAAAGAAAATATATAAACCTAGATTGACTTGAACAATTTGAATGTGATAGTGGACATCTGTGTTCAATAATGTTACTTTGGTAAGCGGTGTTTAATATTTCATGTCAAAGCAAGCAGAGTAATAGAACGGGGTATTTTCAGAATTCTTAGATTGCTGAAGTTTATGGCATGGCATAATATATAATCTGTCCTTTGTCAAGCTCACCAGAAAGAGCCCTACTGCAGCTGAAGACGTAAAGTGCTCTAATATATATGTTTCTAGACCTCTCCCTGCTTGAGGAATTAATCTTGGAAGGTGCTGAGTGCCCTGAAGTGCCAGTGAAGTCAGTGGGATTTGAAGTTTCTCCCAGCTCAGAGGACCAGGATCCTTACAGGGGCTAATTACCCTCCTCTAGTCCTGGCCAGGAAAGTCCTTCAGTGCTCCTTGACTTCTAGTGTGTGAGGAGTCCTCTTAAAACTGGCATTAGGAATGCTGCTGGGATAGTGTCCAGAGGTCCAGCTCATTCCTCCATCTTCTGATAAAATAAGAGCTGCTCCCTAACCTCAGGAATTTAAAATTTGAAGGTGAAGAGCTGAAAAAGAGGGAGAAAGTTCCTTTCCCAGGGGCAAATCTGCCACTGAGGGCTGAGCCCAGGGTGCGCCAAAGCAGACCAGAACCATATCTGCTGGGTTTTGGGTGGTGTAGGAGGAAGCAAGGGATCCCCTTCACTCCAAGTGAAGTCCATGCACAAGTACATCACCAGCTCGAGGACTTTGTTTGCCTCCAGAAAGTTCAAAGGAAGAGAAACATTTCTAAGTATCTTCCAACTCTCTTATTAACAAGCAATTACATTGATGTTCTTGGATGGATTTGCACAGAGTAATTAATCTACAAACAAATCTTTCTTTTGTATTCCCCCCCCCCTCAAAACCCCAGTCTTTTGTATTTCATTTTTAGGTGAAATTCTGCAGTGGAAGTGGCCAAAAGAAACAATCTTTCCCAAGCCTCATGCTGAATGTCTGTCTGGATATTTTCATTTTAACTGCAGCTTGGGAAAAAAAAATGTAAACATGGTGTGAGTATCATTTTTAAGCTGAAACTGTTCTTCCCCCATGTTCAAATAGCATTATAAATGTTTGCTCAAAAGAGGCATATTTATTCATCTAGCCTCTGAGAGAACACTGTGTGCATAGGTAGTAATAAAAATATATTAAGGACTGAGAGAGATTCCCCTGGTAAATGGCTTTTCTCTTGACCTCCTTTTAAGCATCTTAGTGGGGCTCTGCTGCTGCCTCTCTGAGGAAGTATGTTTGCACTGGGGAGGAAGAATTTTTAAAGTTGCAGAGTGTTACAAACAGTGAGCAAATAACTGTGGGGGTTTGAGGGTTTTTTTTTATAATGCTGGAAAAAAATTCCTGTGAAAAAGGCATAGCATGCAGAGCAGTCACACACACTGAAAGTTGTTTCAAACATGCTACGTAATTTCTTACAAGGAAGATGATCCATGTAGCTGTTATTCCCTACTATTTTTCTCACTAATTTCTCTAAAAATCATTTTTTTTGTGTGACTGTTCACCACTCCTGTGTTTGATAGTGAAATCTAGCTGTAAGAGGGTTGTTTAGGCTGGAGGAAAGGAATCTCAGGGGGACCTTGTCACTCTCTACAACTGTCTGACTGTAGGTTGTAGGTGGGTGATCTTTTTTCCCAGGTAGCAAGTGACAGGACAAGAGGAAACAGCCTCAAGTCAGGCCAGGGGAGGTTTGGGTTGCATTTTAGGAAAAACTTCTTCGCTGAGATGGTGGTCAGGCATTGGAACAGGCTTCCCAGGGAAATGATGGAGTCACCATCCCTGGAATTGTTCAAAAAACATGTAAATGTGGTGCTTAGGGACATGGTTAGTGGCAGACTTGGCAGTGGGTGGGTTTAGAGTTGGACTCAATGGTCTTGGAGGGCTTTTCCAGCCTTAATAATTCCATGATTCTGTGTATATTTAGATGTGCATCAGATACCCAACATCTGACCATGTGGCTTCTCTGGCACATGGCATTATTGTCCCCTAATTACCAGCCCAAGTATTTGTATGTGCAAAAATAACTCCCAGTAACTCTTTTACATGAGACCATGGGATTGCTTTTCCATGAATTTGGTTCACTCAAATGTTTGTGGAAAGGAAATGGAAAACAGGGGGGACTGTAGCAGAAAGAAATTCATCAGGCTGTAGGAATAAGGGCAAGACTCGCCTGTTCTGCTCACCCAACTCTCTCTCCTATCCAATTAAATGTGCACTTGGCAGTCATCAAACTGAATGATTCGACTCACCATAGAAGCTGGAGATGGAAAACACCTGCTCAGATCATCTTCTGTCCAGGGTAGAGCCATTTCCCCGCAGGACACAGGTCATCCCTAAATTCTGCAGCTGACACGCAATATACAGCCTCAACTGGCAACATCCTGTCCAGAGCTGCACTTCATAAATCAGGGTTAGACCCAGTAAACTGGCAAGGAAGAGCAGTTACCATCAGCATATCTCCCCTCCCAATGGCTCCCTTACACTCCGAGGAATCAGTGGCATGTCAGAAATGATACTGTTACTCAAACACTAAATAGCATCCTGATAGTGCTGTATCTTGCCAAGCAAGAACATAAGCAAACACTCAGGTCTTCATTGGGGACTTGAGCAATCTCCCTCCGTGGCCAACATTCCTCCCAGCTGTTTATGTGTCCACCATAGGGTCGTTGCTGTTGTTATCAATAGCTGATGTTGTTGCTGCTGCAGCGCTGTGTCGTTTTATCATTGCTGGGTGGGAGGATGAGTTAAACGATGAATCTGTGCATATTTGTCACGATGGGAGCCTCCAGATCGCCGTGTTTCTGTGGAAACCTGGCCCTGGTTTAGTTGAACTGGCCCCGTCGTGGGTGCTGAGGGCTCAGAAAAGGAAAAAAAGCTGGCGCTGAGCTCCACTTGGAAATCTGCTCCCAGATGTATGGGTGTTTGTTTTTTATTTTCGCATTTAAGAGATCTAGAAAACTGCACCAAGATGCAAAATAGCATGAAAAAAAAAGTAGTCTTTGCAAGTTCTAATCCTCAGTGATTGGCATAAAGTGAATATGTATTCTTTTCATAAAGTTTTGGGTAAGATTAAATTACAAGAGGCATAAAAGGAAAGATTTTTTAAAAAAAAAGCCTATCTTAGCCAAGATCATTTGTTTAGAATATATATAGTGCCAAAACAATACAAGTTACACAATTTCACCACACATACCCATTTCTTAACCCATTCTGGCTTGACCAAACTCAACAGAAGATGAGTCAAGACTCCAGTAGCCTGCGATGGACTTTACACTGGGCTGTGGCAGCTGATCCTACTCCTGCTTATGGCCTGTTGACCTCAGTGCAGGTAATATGGGACAATGTAGGGTTATTTCTGCCTTACCTGGTGAAGCAGTGAGTATTTTGAGTACTGATTAGTTCCTTAGGGACTAATCAGAAATGGTGCACCCTGCCCTCTGTTAGACATGGGTTGGAAGCAAGTTCTGATGAAAGGTTGCTGCTTCATTTTCTGAAAGAGCTCTATGTTATTGTGTGTGTCTTCCCGGGCTTTAAGGTGAAGTTTTTCAAAGCGCTCTTGAGATACCTGTAACATGTGGTGACACTTTCAGATCTTCATCAAGCTGGAGAGTCTGTGCTGTAATGTCACTGTCACACTGCAGGGACACTGGGGAAATGGCAGAAGTCTGGCTTACAGAGCAAAGATTAAATAATATTGTCCAAATTTTAACGAGGTTATCACAGCGGCCCTGGGAAAACTTCAGCCATGCGGTTCTCTGAAGACTTTGAGGTATTGTTAATTAAATGACTGCTGTGTTTTTACCTCCCATAAAAAACTTTGCTCCCGTAAAACCTTTTCAGCTTGACAATGCATGAGGCAGAAATCCTGCCCAGTGTCTGCTTTATGTTGCTCTTTGGGCTGTGTAAGCAACACAGCTCCAGTGCCAGCGTCCCAACGCTGTGTCTGAGTCCCACTTGTTCACAGGTGAGACAGTGGCCACAACCTTCTGGGTGACGAATGTGCCAGGCAAGATGGGAAGGGCATGAAAATGCTCAGATTGCCGTGAGTGAGAAGCAGCACAGCATCCCCGTTGCCTCTCTTGCTCTTGGCATTGCAACAATGCGTAGTTTTCTGTTGTCTCTGGAACCACTCAGGCCTGTAATGAATGGAGTACCAGTGATTGGAAATGGTCCTTTTAAGGGGATGTTTCCATTAATTTGTTTTCCCCCTAAAACCTTGTAGTGCTTTTTTCACGTGTCGGCAGAAGGGCTGAAACATCTCTTGATCTTGCAGACTGTGCGTCCGCGTGGACCAGTCCAGGCACCATGTGGAATTTTCAGCACAATATTCACTTGTTCTCCCAGCTCTCAGTGTTTTGATTATTTCATTTCGCTGGTGCTAAGAAGGGAAGGCATCCAAGGTCTACATTTGTAAAGGTGATCGCAGAGAGTAATTCTGTTCACAAACATGGGACGTACAGCTGATTTTCAGAAAAGCTGACGTCACCTTCTTCTCCATGACTCCAGGCAAAGTTATGGGAGTTTGGTATCTCCAAAGAACTGAAAAAATAATGGCCACCCTCTAAAATATCTGTTGAATGTTTAGAGTTGGTTAGAACAGTTCAATTAAAACAAAATTTTAGAAAATCATTTGTCAACACCAAAGCCCTGTGGAGGATCAGATGAACTCAGAACGTCCCTTAAACTGTCTCCACTTCTTATTCTGGGATTTACCCAAATCCCAAGAATTTTGCTGTTTTAAAGAGCCCAGTGGTCAGGATAGCTCACATGTGTGAGAAGTGGGATTACAGCCTTCAGCTGAATGTGTCTGAGCAGAAGTTTAGTCTTGAATTTCCCACACCCAAAAGCCTAAATTCCAGGATATTAACAAGATAGAAACAGTTGTCAGGCATCTATCTTATTCTCTTGGAGACAAAAAGGCGAAAAAAAAAAAAAAGAGAAAGGGAGAGAAAAAAACCTTGGCTTCATCCCAGTGTGGAAACCTTTTCCCATCTCAATTTAGCTGAAAAAAGAGCCAAGACTAACAGCCAATCCTTAGTAACATAGGGACCCCATTCAGCAAGCTGTTTAATCCCATACTTAAGTGTACCTATGGATATGGGTTATGTTCAAACTTGCGTGTTTTGCTGGATTTGGATGGATTTAGATGGAAACTTGAAGATCTGGAGAAGCAAGTCTGTATGAGGATGGTTGGTGAGGCACTGGAACAGGTTACCCATAGAAGCCGTGGCTGCCCCATCCCTGGAAGTGTCCAAGGCCAGGTTGGACAGGGCTCGGAGCAACTTGGTCTAGTGGAAGGTGTCCCTGCTCATGGCAGGGCATTGGAAGGAGATGGTCTTTAAAGGATCCCCTCAAAATCAAATCATTCCAGGATTCTATGATAAAAGAGGGATATCCTGAATCTGATTCACTTTTGCATCAGTGCAGTAAAGAAGTCCCATGTTTCCATGACCCCAGACATAGATGCATTTTGATGAGCTCAAACTGCGGGGTTGGCTGGGACCTTGAGAGGTCACTTAGCCAAGCTGCTGCACTGAGGCCAAGACCATCCCTGACATGTGTTTGCCTGTGCAGTTATTGCAAAGCTCTCCTCGAGGGACTCACTAACTTCACTCTCTTCATTTAGCGCTTCACAACCTCTGCAGTGAGTTGCCTCACGCCCAACCCACACCACCTCTGCTGCAAACCCCACGGGACACAGAGTTCTTCATTGCCCTTTTCACAACCTCCCTGGAGCTGTGCCCCTCTCCCAGGCCTCTGTCCCATGCACTGCTCAGCTCCTGTGGATCACCCCCACAGCTACGCATCAAGTGATCCTGAGCTCCTTCCCTCGGGTCGTTTTCCTAGGCTTTGTCAGACTGTGTTGAACGGGGGCTCTCTGAAAATCCTCCCCAAATCCCCCCAGGTCCAACATGAGGAGGTGCTGGAGGACCTGTAAATCCTGGTGGCCACATGGGGTGACCTGTTATCTGTGGGTTCTCACGCTGATACAATGGCATCATTGTTCATAAAAGAAATATGCTGGCACTCAGGCATGACTCTGCCCCACAGGATCATAGAGTGATTTAATATTTTAAACTATGAAACATGGCTTTTAACAGTTTCTGCAGGGTGCAAGGGGACTTACAGGATAGCACTGTATTAGTCACTACCATGGGCCACCTTCTGAATATTATAAACCTTAATTTACTTTTTTTATAATCTGAATGGACTTTTTAAGTATATCTAAGGGAATTGGAGTGAGGAGAAACATTGCTTAATTCAGCCATTGCATCCTTAAAGCCAGATTGGAAACATGGAAACCATATGTGAGCTTTTAGCTAATAAAATAAAATGCCAAAATGTGGCGGCTGAAGCTATTGCACCCAAAATATAATTGCACATATGCTCATTTACTCACTTATAATCAAAACATTAAAAATAAAAAAAAAAAATCTTTGATACTCAGACTAGGTGTAACTGTTGGACTAAGTTATTTTACAAAATTATTTTACATGGAAAGAATGTGCACGGGTTTTTCTAATGGCAATATGAAAAGCAAACTGTATAAATACAGCCACACACAGCACCAATTGATAATGTTTCACCTGAACACAAAAAAGTCCTCAAAATCCTTTAGCAAGCCAAATTTATATTCATTTTACTATAAAGTAATCTTACTTTTAGATGGCTGTAGACTACATATTAATGGTAAATGTGCTTTTTGTGCTGAGTGTTGGTTTTCTTAGCGGCACATTCATTTTTTTATTACTAAGAGTACTAAAGAGATATTTAGCCCTGCTAAAGGTGCCAGAACTGAAATCATCTCTTTACTTAAACACTTCATCCCTCATGTCCTGACTGTCTCTAAAACATTAGTTTTAGCTGGTTTTAGTCTCTCTTCAATCCAAGTTTTACTGTCCCAGGACTGATTGGAAGCCTCATGTAGATGTTTAAAATGAGCTGCTTAAAAATCAGCCAGGGAAGAGCGTATTCCTCATGCAGAGGTTAAGGACCATAAAGTTCTTTTCCTCCTCTTTTTTTTCCCTGTGATATCAGTTGCGTGAATCCAAGGAATCTCAGCTCAGCTTGGGGATCTGAAAAGGGTTTTGCAGCGCGTGGTCCCCCGGGAGATGTTTGTTGTAGCCACACGGGAACGGGTAGAGAACATTGATGGCATCAACCTTGAACGATGAGGTCTAGTGCAAGGCTGAACCACTGACGGGGCCACAATAAATTTGCTTTTTCTGTGGATTACCTGTCAAGAGTGGGAAGCAAGAGGAGCAGCATTGCTCTCTCTGACCAATAGACTACACTAAACCTTGTCCGGGTGTAAACCTCAACCCAATGTGTAACGAGATGTGTTGTGTGGCTGGAAACAACAGGAGTAGCTCTTTTCCTTTGGAAGCAGTGACCTTCCTGGTCCTGCCCTCTCCAGGGGCAGCCCCCACGTCTGATCCAAAAAAGCCAACGCAAAGTTCCTAGAAATTAGCCAAAGTGACTGAAAAACGTGTGACGCGCAGGAGGAATCTGATTTTTCAGTCGCCAGCACTTTATTTTTTTAGAAACATGAGAGAAGGGGGTAAAAATTATAATATGCCTCCTAAAAGGATGGGAGAGGAAAATTAATTAGTAGGGAAGCAATTGGATGGGAACATGGGTTAAGTGCCTGGCTCTGCCACTGGCTTCTTTCGCAACCATGGCCAACATCCATAATTCTTCCTCCCTCCAACCTCCACGTCTCTCCTGCCCCCGTCCTCCATCTGTACAACAGCTCCCATCTGTGAAGTGTTTCCATTGTTTGTCTCAAGGGCTTGATGGCTTTTGACTATGTGCAGCGCGTTGCACAATGGCCTCTGGATGAGATTTTATAAACAGCAAATATAAATAGAAGACTTTTAGGGAGACTAATAAAAAAAACTTTAGGAATAATCTGTTTAAAGTGAATTTGAAAGTGAAAAGCTGACATGCAGATGCAGTGCTGGGATATCTTTAAGACAGGCTAGCCAAGGAATTGGCCCTTGTTTATTTTCTTATGTGATAAGTTAGATAGCGAAAATGTTTTTATAATTTTTTTAAATTATAAAATCAGATGGAGCAGCCAAAGGAATGAGTGAAGTCAGATCAAAGATGATAAATTGAGTCTGATGAGATGAAGACTTTACCTATTTCAAATACCCACTGAAAGTCTAATTTTATAGAAAATTCTTTCTTAAAAAAAAAGAGAGAGAGGATGAAAAAAACACAAGAGAAATGAAAAGAAAAACATGCCATAGCCAATAAGTTGTGAAAAACTCTGGAGACTGGCACTTTCAAATGCTTGGCAGGTTATTAAGCCAATTTTTATTTAGTCCACTATAACTGTTGGAGGGTCTGTGATTCCCAACTGTTTCACATCAGAGAATGAAAACAACTATAGCCCAGCCAAGACCACATTGGTGACTGCCAGCCCCTTTATGTGCCAAACATGAAAGCAACAAGTCCAGATGCTTTGATCCCAGCATTTTTGGATTTAGCCCAGAATGTTTTTAACTCATGTTAGGACAACATACATTATAACTGGAAATCAATCAATAGCACTGTGACCTTCAAACGCAGTAAATGTTTGGAGTTAGTTTCTGAGCGTGTAATCTAAATTGGGGATTGGAAGTTGGAAGCAATCCTAACCTAACAGGAAAAAAAAAAGTATAGTTTTAAAATCTGGAGTTGCAAGGAAGCAACAAATGAAGGTTTAATTGTCTAGGGAAAGAGTATCAGACGTTAGAGATGCATCTGATGTGGAGGGAGGGCTGGAATAGCCCAAGGAGCAAGGCAGTCAAGCCATCCACCCCAGTATGATGGAGAAACAATAAATGGGATGATATGGGAAAAATACATATGGACCAGCCTTTGCCCACCCCGGGCTGGGAAGCATGAGGCTGTTTCAGAGGTGAAACCACCCCTGGGTCGGTGCCACAGTGAATGGCCACAAAAGCCTCCTCTGTCACCGGTGGGAGCCCATTGGCGTCTGCCTTCAGCAAAACCATGGTTGGTTTTCCCTCCACGCTGCAGGTCTGCAGCCTGTGGAGAACAGGCATGGAAAATGCATCCATGGAAAATCCATCCCAGGAAAGTTTATGCCCAGTATTTGCATCCTGGGAACTTCACGTGAGAAATGAGTGACAAGCTGAGTGACATCCCGTGCTGAGGGACTCCTTTGGCAAAGTCTGTAGCAACTGAATAAAAAAGAAAAAAGAACAAATTTATGGCAAATATAGCTGTGCTATAGGCCAGGCTTCAGCCTGTCTTATATAAAAACACCATGATCCCTTTAACCTTTACACTGCTGCTGCATCAGTGGAGCAACACCTGATGTGCACCAATTTAAATCAGATCAAGGTCTGACATCTACAGGGGAGAAGTGGCTTCAAAAGGTAATTAAAATAATTTAATCTCTTTTTCTTTTTTCTTCTGAAATATGATTTAATTGTATTGCCACTAAATACCAGTCTAGACAAGGTCTTGTTAAAAGCTTTAAAATCCCTGAGTAGTTTTACCTATTAGTGATGGTGAGTAGCTGTTGGCATGTGGACCAAGCTCACACAAAGCTCTCTTACAGTAATGTTCCTAAAGTTACAAACCCTATCACAAGGAATAAAAATAAACCTTAAAATAATTTTAAAAAAAGCATTCCCCAGCTGAAAAAGCAACTTACTTTTAGCAAATATGAAATCTGAAATAATGCAAATCACAAATTAGCAAATGGGTATGTCAATGCAATACCAACCCAGTGCCCAGCGTGGTCATCGCGTGCAGTTGTGGGGACACGGGGACAGTGGTGATGGCAAAAAGGTGGCCACCCCTGAGGTAGTGTAAATGCAGGGAAGGGAGACAGCCAGGTCATTGGGAAACTAGTGGGACAGGAGACACGACCTGGCTGGTGGGAAAACCTCTGCTGTAGTGAGCACAGTGTGCAGGAGCAGGGCTGGGGAGGGGAATGGGGAAACCCCTGAAAAGGGCTGCTGGAGCAGGCAGAGGCAGCATCACCCCTGGACTGAGTTTGGGTGTGGGTATATGAGCACCAAACCTCTGTCAGAAGGGCTGACTGCAAGGCAACTGTGCTCCTCATGGTTATGCCTTTACTTCTCACACCTGTATTTCTTCTGGCTGTGTTTCTCACTCTCATGCCTGTATTCCCCACAGCAGTTACACCCTGCACCCTTTGCATTGTTTCTCTCACTGCATTGTATCTCCTTTCCCTATTCTTAGTGGCCCATTTTTAGGAAAAGGGCAGATGCATCAAGTGTCTCAGGGGATCTAAAACTGTTTTCATGAGCCCCCAGCCCTACACTGCCAGAAAAAGTGCTTTGTGTCAATAGTCAGAGAAAATAACACAGTGGTAGATAATTGCTGTCGTTTGTCAGTCTGAGCTGATGACTTTCCCGTTTCATTTCCTCCTGTGTAATGTTATAGGGGACACATATGAGATATTCAGCGAGGACTGAAGCAGGGAAGTCTGCAGGAGTGTTTAGTGGGAGGTCAGGAATTTTTAAGAGGTATTATTACAAGGCGGTGTGGTTTGGGTCATGTTTCTTGTAGACATCTTGTCAGGAAACTTTTTAAATAATAAATTATAATCTCTTTATATATCGTACAAGCTTATTAAACTTAATCTTTAAACATAAAACTGAATTTTGAAAATATCATCAGACAAGCTCAGAATCTAAACAAACAAAAAAAAGGCATAAAAAGGAAGAGAAATAAAACATGTGCTGGCCAGAGTTTTAGAGACAGTAGCCACAGCACAGCAGATTTTAATTAGCAGCTACCTGCAGTGGCAGTGGCCTGGGATGAAATGTTTTGATGTGTGTAAATGTTTCTATAAAACAGTTGAAGCTTTCTTAGATCCTGTATCATTTTTTTCCTGAGCGTTGTGGTTTTCCAGCGTGGACATTTCACAGACTGCGATCTCAGGAAGATCTAAAGTCTTTGCTTTCTGTCTCTGTTTCTCCAATAGTAAATGGAGGATACTTAGATTTATTTACTATGAAAAGCTCTTAGTTCTTGCAAAACCCCAGTATTTAATGACTGGGTAGAACTAGCAGTTGTGGCAGCAATAGTTGAAGGGACAATCTTACCATAAATCCTGCCAACACTTGGACTTGAAGAATAACTCTGTATATAGTGATACAGATTTCCTTTTTGAAACATTTCTGCTGTGCCATCTTCTGTTAAAAATATTCTTGAGTCTAACCAGCACACATCTTTTTCAGAAATGTAAAGCAAATAATTTATGTTCATTATCCCAAAACCCCTCCTGCAAATGACTGTGCACTGATGAGTCTGACTTACCCAAGACACTTCACAAACCGGATCCTTGAAGGTGCTTGGTGGCCCAGTCTCCAGTTCTGCTGGAATTTCCTCATAGCAGTATCTCAGCTCTGGTTTGCACATGGGGCTCTTTGCTTTATCATCACTCCTTCCCTTCCAGATGGGTCAGGACTGCACAAAATCATAGTAAAAAACAGTGGTGGAGTCATTGACATCACTTTATGTCCCAGAAAGCTGTGGGATGATAAGGTGGGTCCTGAGGAGCTTTTGGAGAAGGAAGGAGATGTCCAGCACCATGCTCATCCCTTGTTCATCCATAGGGACTGACTTCATGGCACGGAAAGAAATGGAAAGGCAGGACCGATCCAGCGAGTCAGGACTTCGTGGTAAGGGCTGATAATGTCTGACAAAGTTGGGAGAAAGTCCATCTTCCCAAGCACAGACTGATTTATGTGATTTATACAGGGTGAGGTGTGCTTGCTGTCCTCTACATAACTCCTGCCCCAAGTCAGGCAGGTGGCTGCTGCTGCTGCTTAAAGGAATGCCTGCGAATTGCCAGGATATCCCTTAATTCATGAGCACTGTTGATCTAAGTGGAAGAGACAATATATGTAAATGTGTATATGTGTATGTCCCAATTTCTGTGCCTGTGATGCTCATTCCTGGGCCCATATTTCTGCCTTGAATTTCCTGCAGTCCAAAATGAAGGATCTTGTGTCACAGCCTACAACTCCACCCACATCCCCAGGGATGTGACCCCATCATATCACACTGTCCTTTAGGGACCTGCCCTTCAGGTGGATGCAGAGGACACACCATATCCTGTCCTGACTTACACTCTACACAGTCCAGCCTGGCCTTGTGTTGGCAGCTGGCACCAGGTGAGGAGATAATGTTTGCAGAGATATAAATCAGGGAACCCCTTTCCAATGTAAATAGTACCAAAAGGATTTGACCCTCAGTACTAATTTCCTTTCTTAATCTGTAGCCTAATGGAGTGTTCTCGTAAAATGCAACTTTTCCTCCAAGGTGCTTTTACCCAATGCTTGATGGAATGATTGGTTGTGAATCACCAGCCTCAGAGTAAGGATAAATGTGATTCAGGTAATTAAGTTGCAGGCACTGTTACATATTAGAGATAACTACAGATTTTTATTATCTGTCGTGTCAGGTGTAACTGGTGGCTATTAGTGTCTTGTCAGATCTGAAGATACACACAGCTTTTTAATGGGAAATCTGCTCTTACCTGGAGGCGTCTTGTCTCTGCAGTCAAGATCACTTTTCTATCCCAGGGAATACTTGTATTCATCAGTACCACGGCAGCTCTTGATCAAAAAACAGCCTTCAGCGGTCATGAGCAGGGTTAGAAGACCTAGGATGGACAGGCAACATGGGCAGAATCACAGAATCATTTAGGTTGGAAAAGACCTCTAAGATCATCACATCCAACCTTTGACCATGCACCACCCTGTCAAGTAGAACAGGACAGGACTGTCTGTGGGGTATCGAGGAACTGGATGTTTATTCTCTGCATTGCTAACAACCTTTGTTTGAGTGTCTGTCCATTACTGCCTATTTTTGGGAATTCTTTAAGTTGAGAAGAATTACACTGTATCACTATATTTGTACTGAGATGACCATATTGCCCTTTGTCTTATTTTTTGATCTGTTGGTCTTCCTATAACACAAATAATAACTACAGAATACTACCAGACACTGGGGATCCTTTAAAAATTTTATTTAAAAGTGAGATCCAGATCCAGGCTTAGACCAAGAATTTCTGGCATGGGCATAGTTTCGAGAACAGGAAAGGGAATTGTACGATCCTTTAATTAACCATAGACCGGGCAAGATACGTTGGCAAATCCCACTGAGCAGCTGCTGATTCCAGCAATGCACTACACGGGTACCTTGTGTTATCCTGGAGGGAGCGTCCTTTCTGCTGAACCACACAGCTCATCAGCCTCAAACAACATGCTAGATTTATCCTCTGCAAATTCTCATCCGCATGTACAGACTCAGTCCAATGTTGTTAAGCTTGTGAAATTTGATGGGCTCACAGCACGAGGCAGTTTAGCTGCTGCTACGAGAGATTCCCATCTATGTTCAGGTTTATTGAAAACGTTATGTCCCATCTGTTTCTAGATGCTCCTTTCATGTTCCTCATCTCTTTAGACTCTCTTTTCCAAAGAGCTCACTTGATCCATGTGGACTTAATAAGCGATTTTGGTGAGTGCGCATACGCAGAAGGACCAAGATGTCTTGTTTCATAAAAGTCTGTCACTGATTTATTCCTCCTTCTGCTGCCTTGCTTCCTGTTCATTTCTCCTCGCACTTTCTGAGCGAGGGACGCTGTTTACATTAAGGATGTTTCTTGTGTTTACAGATGGGGCAGCATTTGTAAATGATTCCAAAGAGTTGTTGTTTCCAAGGAGCCTCTCCAGGCTTTCCGGAAGGGTTCTCCCCATGTTACTCCTTTCTGCTCAGTGTTTGTTTTAAACTCGTTTTATATGTCCTAAAAACATGCCAACTGGTCAAGTCCTGATGTTGTTAACCTCCCCTCCATTTTCTGATGGCTGTGCAGGCAGGATGGACATCAGACCAACAGCATTTGTCTTCTCCTTGTGTGTAATTGAGTGTGACACGGAATCATGGGGTTTTATTTCAGAAAGGCATCATTCTCCCTCCTCTCTCTCTCTGCCCTCTGTGTTGAGTCCCTACACCATAACTAGGAACACTGGAGTTTTATAATAGCACTGCTTTTTTGTTCAGGAAAAAAAGCAAAACCACACTAGTTTTGTGTTTCATTGTTATGTGTTCTTCATCTTTTGACTTCTACTTGAAAGACACATTTATTGTTTTTGACATTTTCCGGCTAATTAGAAAGGTAGTCCAGAAATAGATAAGCCAGAGGCATGGCTCCTCATGGCAGTCCTTCTGCCACTCATGGTGGATTTTGTGCTTCTCTTGATGTCAGAACCGTAGAGGAAGACTGGAAATAAACACATTTATCAGTTAGATGTTCATGCACCTGGCACGGAAGAGTGGACACCAATTTGAATTGACTGCCATCCTTTTTATCCTGGGTTGCGGGGGGGATATATTTTCCCTAGAGTCATGACATAGTTTTTGCACAGCCTAAAATAAAAAGCACATGTTTGCGCGAAGGCGAAGTGCACCGATATCTAAGCTGTCAAAGAGGAGGAGTGACCAAGCCAAATATCTTCAGCTAAATGAGGCAGGAATTCAAAGCTGAGCACTGCAAATGAATAAAATGCCAAATTCACTGTCATTGCTTGCAGTTTTTTTATAGAAGAGGAACGCCGTGGGCTGATCTCAGCAGGCAAATCCAACCTGGAGGGTTGCTGAGCCAGCAAGACCTGCAAACACACGTGGCAGCTGGCAGGATGGAGCTGATGGCTTTTGAAAACCTTGCCTGAGAGGGAGCATTTCTGTGTCTTCTGAGGCAGGTTTAGAGGGTGGCTACAAGTCAAGAGTTCAGCTCCTAGTTGTTGAATGTCTTTATTTAAACTGTACTAAATGCAATTTCTTGGATGAGATGGAAAACTGAGGTCTTAACCTCCTGTTTTATGGATTTATTTATTTTTTAATCCAATTTTAAACTTCACAATGTCCTGATGTTCTTACTAAATTGCTGCTGGTTATACTCAGTCAAACCCTTGGGGAGGGGGTTAACCACTTCTTCTCCAAAGTAAATTCCCCTGGGAGGAATTGAACTCAGCAGAAATATTTGCCTGAACAAGCATATTGGGAGAAAGTTTGAAACACACACTGCACTTGCTGTGTGCTTAGTCTTGTGAGAAATGTAAAAAGTAACTAAAGTCACTAAACAGATATTTAAAACCTCAATTTTGTCAAAAAACCACCTCCATTTGGAGATATGTGCTGAGAAATTGTTGCAACCTGAAGCACAGAGAAGTTACAGGGTTTGTTTAGAGAAGAATTTTGAATTAAACACAGAAGCCTTCAGAGGTATGGGTTTAATACAGGCAATTCCAATTTTAAACATAATCTCTGAGCCAAAATATAGGCAGAGCTGCTGGTGCTGAAATGTTATCCAGGGAAAGGTCTGAAAGGAGCTGATACTTCTGTGATAATGGTGCTTTGGGTGCTTGATTGTTCTTTCCATTTTTGTTTTTACTATGCTCCATTACCAGTAAAATATGCAATGTCAGTCCAGCTCTACCGGTTTTGAAGTGCTGCTCGAGCATTGTAGGAATCTTTTGGCAGGAAAAATGTATCTTTCACAGGAAATTCTATAACTATCAAGATAAGTTTTAAAAATATTTTCTTTCTCAAAGAAATGCAAATCAAGCACTGCTCTGCAAACTGACACTCTAGATGAAGCAATGAGCCCAAGCTGCCCAAAAAAAAACCCGAAGAGGCTACAAGTCCCTAAATCTGCTGTTATCTGAGTGCCTCTCCAAAAGGTACTTGAATTAATTTGTAGTCTTGGAAATACCATTTTCTGGGTCAACCCTGTAGGATGATGCTGCCAAAAAGCCCCTCATCCTTCTGGGGAAAGTGGCGGCTCTGATGTGGATGTGCCTGACGGACACGAGCTGTTATCCTCACTTCAGTAGGACAGCAGCTCCCTAGAAGTTACCAAACTCTGGGATTCAGCTCCTGCTGCAATGGATTTGAGCAGGAGGTCCTTAGAGAGTCAGTTTTCAAGCCCCTTGACCATCCATGCCTTGAGTTTTAATATTATCCCTACAAGCACCTCTGATGTAAAGCACCTCTGATGTAAAGAGAACCTCTTGGCCATTACGAGAAATATTACCTTTCAAAGGAAGGGCAGAATTTACATCTTAAAAAAATCAATTCAAGATCAGAAGCAGTGGCTTCCAATGCTATTTTTGTTTCAAGTTTTCAGTACCCTGAGCCATCTGACCTCACCTAATAATGCTGCAGCATGTCAGCTGATCGATCTCCTCTTTGTCCCTTGGTAGCCTCCACCAAGATGTATTTGCTTTGGGTATGGTACCATGTTATGCCAATGTTGTTTTGCAGTGGACAGTTTTCTGATGTTTGATTGCCTTGGGTAAGATATTTTTGGTGAAGCATTATACCAAAATGCAAAGAAGGTAACTTGAGAAAGATGCTTATGTTTCTGTAGCACTTCGCAGCAGATGTCTCCTATTTACTGCTTTATTTTATTGCTTAATGACTGGATCTCAAGTAATTGAATGATTTGACAGATATTTATTTGTAAAACGTGATTCATTTAGTCAGACATTGTGAAACAGTTTCATGCCAGTTCTAGAGATTTTGGTAGAACTTTCTAAAGATGCAAACATTCAAGTAAATTGCTCATGTCAATAGCACATCCACTTTTTACTGTTCTTTACTGCACACAAATATTTGAGTTGACAAAAAAGCACTGGTGAACAGACTACAGGGACTTCTGAACTTTAATCAACCACAAGCACTGGCAGGGTTCAGAAGTAATTTCCTAACTATGAATCACCTGCAGACAATGAATCACATACTGGAGAAGATTGCCAAATAAAACAAGCCATCATGTATAGCTCGCATTGACTGGACTAAGGAAAGGCCTTTGATTCACCTAGCTGAAAGAGAAGCTGTGATGAAAGCACTGAAATAAAGGCATAAAAGAATGTAGGAATCTCAAACCACATCTGCTAGCAGTGAATGGCGACATTTAAGTTCGACAAGGAAGATAAAAGAAAGCGAGACTAAGCAAAATAGCAGGCAAGGAGACACTATCTTACTGGAAAAGTCCTGCCTGGAGAAGAACTTCACAAAGCATTTCTGGGAAGAAGACCTTAGCTTAACTTCAACCAGATGTGCGAGCTCAGATTTCGGCTGTGATGGAGCAGTTGTCTTTGCTGAACTGGCCAATGATCTCCGGGTGATTTTTAGGGGAACTGAAATGTGGGGAGAGCAGGGAAGACAAATAGCAGGGGAAGGCTGAGGGAGAAGGCGCTCTCCCGGCCGTCGGTCTGGTGCTTACTGAGGGGAACAGAAAGCTTCTCCAGGGATTCCACAGGCCAAACTCCCGCTGCTGGAGGAGAGGCGTTAGGTTTCCACCTCAAATGGAAAGGGGCCAAGAGGTTGGGTGCTAACAAAAAAAAAAAAGGACGGGATCTTGTATAATGTTTTTCAGAGACAGCGCTGAATAAAGGGATAGTGAAATAGGAGAAGAAACCGAAAACTTCCTGGAGACTGTAAAGAATCACACATAAGAGCAAGTCCTACCACAAGGAAAAGAAATAGAAGAAGGGATAAAATTGACTTTTTTGACTATTTTATTTCTTATGAGAGGTCTTTGGCCCTGCTCACCCGAGCAGTGAGACAATAGCTGGTAAAGCAATGACAGCAGAAGCAACGAGAGCCCTGCAATTATCTCCACTTTGATGATTCCCCTCTGGTTGTGCCAGTATTCAATAAACCCTCAAATTGCATGCTGTAGCAGGAGAGTGAATTTACTGCAGCCAAAATCATATGAGTGCAATGAATCAAGACAGCCTTTCCGCACTGCTCAGGTCTGGCTCGTGCGTTCCGCTCCACATACTAACGTGTACTAAAAAAAAAAAAAAAAGGTAAAGCTGAATTCCAAAATCCTTATGGTAGCTACCAGCTAACAGAGAGAAACTGCCAGCACAAGGAGGTCAAAACTGGTACCTCTGCCCTGGCTTAGCTCCTGTTTGTTTCTCGGCTTCTCAAACAGGCAATAATTAGGCAAAAATCTGAATTTTCTCCCCACTGCCAGCCCAGCAAGGAGTCTGGTAGGCCAGCGCTGAGGTACTGGGCTGTAAAGAGTCCTCTTACTGGGGACTTTACAGTCGTTGCTTCCAGTTGGCGACGGGCCCTTTGCTTTGATTTGTTTTGAAGAAGTCTGGTCTGAGCCCGAGGAGGGACCGCCAGCACTTCCCTGTGCAGCCACGAGAGAGCACCCGGCAATTAGGGCTGGAGGGCTCCGGCTGCGCCGGGGAGGACATAAATCACTCTCAGCGCTCAGAGAAACGCTTAGCAGGGTTCCCTTCTCGCCTTACGCTCTTTAAACAGAATTAGGAATGCAAGCCAGGGTTAACTATGCCCTGACTACTTGTTTTTGAGTTGCTCCGAGGTTTACCGCGGGTGGGTGCATGGGATGGGGGCTGCGAACATCGCCCCTCTGCAGGGGATGGGGGAGTTTGTCCCCTGGCTTGTGATGCTCTTGTTCAAAGCCAAAGACAAGCTAATGACTGCTGGCAATGTCGACAGCCCTTTCGCGGCGGCTAGCGCTGTATCTAAAAGTCTGAAAGTTAAGTTGTCCATTTTCCTGTGTGCTGAGTAATACTCAGGCACCGGCTGATCAAAGAGCCTGCCCGTGAAATGCAGCTGAAATAAGTTTTCCGCACTTTATTTCTCACGTTAGATACATCGATAGAGACAAGAAATTTTGTGCAGACAGGCAGGCACGGGGAGGGAGGGGGTCTGTGCGGGTCCATCGCCTGCTGCTGGCCCCGCCAGGGCACGTTTCATTAGACCATAGAATCATTTTTGGTTGGAAAAGACCTCTAAGATCATCAAATCCAACCATTCCTGATGCTCCCGTGAAGAATTGCAGCACTCCCAGAACATATTAAAATCTTGGTTGTAGACTCAAAGTTTTTATCTCTGTTTTCATAGAGTTTATGCCAGATTTTACTGTAAGGTTTAGAGTGAGATGTCAAAAAAGAGACATAAATATAATAAATAATAGAGAATAATTTACATCGAGGCTTTATGTTCCTGGACAGTGCTTTCAAACATGGATAGCATTTAAAATATGCAGAAATATCCTAAAACCTCAGATCACATATGAATCATGTAGTTCACAAGGCACATGTTTACTGGTGTGGTTCCTGGGATACATATTTTCACAGGCATGTAACAGCAGCTCCCGGGCACAGGTCCGAGGCAGCGTGCCCAGCTGAGAGCTGTGATGTCCAAAGCTTGATCCCATCCCACTGCCAGAGCTGCTGGTGACTTGCACACCTCCAGACATGTGGCCTGGCTGCGCTACAGCAAGGCTGGAGTCGGTGTTCTCCCTGAAGAAGGGGCAAGGGCCATGCCCTGCATGGCACAGCAAGTATCCTTAGTAAAGGGGCTTTGGCTCTTTGCTTTCAGCTGTGGGGTGTCCCTGAGCCAGGGCTCCATCCCTTGAGGGATGTACTTTTCTTCCAGGACTGGGTTTGGGAAAGATTTTTTTGGGAGAAGGAGGAGGAGGGAGAGTGTGCCTAAGGCCAAAGAGTTGGTAAAGGATTTTAGTGCTTCACCCCACGTCCTCAAAGGCACTGAGCTCCCAATGAGCAGCCCCTGCAGCACCAGCTCCACTCCCTGGTACTGTCAAGTTTTAGCCTTTCAACAGATATAACCCCTCCCCATATTTAAGAAACAACAAAGTAATTAACCACCAATTGAGCTCCGTGTGTTTTTTCATGTTTGGCAGCCCCTCTCAGAGACGCTCTGGCTCCAGCCATTCAAGCGGTTTCCTATGATTTCAAAACCAACCAACAACAACAACAACCAGCAGCTCTGCCACGCACCGACCTGCACTGACCCCGGGGCAGGGGACACACACCCCACCTGAGCACAGGTGTGTGGACCCCTCACCTTTCAGCCAGGGGTACCTTGAAGTCACCTCCTTACTCCCACAGCCATTGTTGCCTCTGTCCCTTTGATGAGCAATAAGCACTGCCTGCAAATTGCATTAATAGATATGTAATTATATATGCAATACTCAGGTTTAAGTAGTTGTTATTATATGCAATGCTGATATATGAGTTTTGTAAGTACGTAAAATCAGAGAGGAGTGAAAAGCAGCAAAATATGTGTGAAACCATATTAAACTCAGGGGTATTTCCAGCCCTGTCCTTGGGAGAGTCAGCCCCTAATTCAGCTGAGGCTTCATTCAGGTTACCCTGTGGAGGAATTCCACTAATTGAGTCTACACTTAAATATCAGAGAAATTATAAGAAAACAAAATTTTGCTTAAGAAACACTGAATATTTATTACTTAATAAAAAGGTTTATGTAAATATATTCAACTGAGAGAGATGAGATGGTTGGTTTGATAACCAGGTGCCAAAAAACTTACCAGAGGGTGCTTTGAAGTACATCCATAGTGTCTGGTGGGGAAGTGAAAAAAATTCTCCAAGTGAAGTACATAATGGATCTATTTCTCTAAATAAATTTGGGGGTATTGACAGGCATTAACAGACACAGGGAAAGCAGGGCCAAGCAGCCAGTGCTCAAGTTAGATTTTCACAATGTTCTCTCCCTCCCTTCATTTGATCATCTTAAAATGTTTGCAGAAGTTAAAATTTTTCCTTCTGATATGTCTTGTACCCAATAAATGTTGTTTATATCGACTGCAAACAAATCTTAACTGAATCTACACAAGTAATGTCCAAGTTCAGCGAACAAAAATAATCATTCCAAAAAGTGTTTAAGGTGAAATCAAGCTAGGATTGCAAAAGGCTGGTGGAAAACGTATTGGATGGTGTGGGCTGACAGTCAGGCTGCTAAAGACACCTTCTGGATCTGTTTTAGGAATTGCTTATTAACCACTTCAATAATAAACAGAGAGATTAAGAGCACGCAATAAAAGAAAATCCAGTGGATAATTCACTTGATATCCTTGAGCTCGACACAATTATTTAATTCAAAAATTCTCTGTTGTTGATTCTGTAACGTGATTCAATGTTTACTTCAGTTAACGATTTTTAGGGATCTTTCACTGGCCTTTCAGTGCTATAAATGCAGTGAAGATCTGTGAGAGGTGTAAGTGTTCATTTTGTTTTCAAAATATAAACAACATAAAGGTAATTTAAATTATTATTTAATCTTCACCAATTAGTTTCTGGATGGCCATACACCCCAAAAGTGTTGTGCAATAATAACACAGTGATGAAATATAGGAATGGGCCTGATGCTGCAAAGTAAGTGAAGGATTTTATTCCCATACCTGTCTTCATTTGTGTGCTTTGGGGTCAGCAGGAACGGCCCCAGAGGTGCTGCTCTTGGAGGATGCTGAGCAATGAACCACTTCCAGGGCTTTTCTGTAGTGGACACTGAGAGCTTAGTGGCTTCTGGCTCGTCCTCTAATGTGTGAGTTTAGCAGTAAATATGCCTATTTCCACTTTTCTCCTGAAAGAAATGTCATGGTGTACTAACTGTTCAATTTAATTGCATTTTAACCCTTTCTGAGAGCCATGTTAAACCGAGGACTGGCTGCTGGGGAGAGACTGACCAGGAAAGCACCCATGTGTCATTTGGAGAACTGAGACAACCCTGCCCAGACCAAAGGCTTAACAAGTAGCAGCTGTTCCTTAGAAAGCTTCTCATTTCTGCTCTAAAATTTACTTCTCACGACCAAATTTCGAAGCGAGTGAATAAAATGCAAGCAAGGTTAGTTGTTTCGTCAGGCTTAAGAAAATAAGAGTGGGTCCTTGCAGTTTGCTGATCCAGGATTGTTTTAAGATACAATTGTTAGGCATGTTTAAAAAAGAAAAAAAGATCTTTCAAGAGCTCATTTCCCAGAACATTACCAGCCAACAGCCCTAATGGGCTCACGCCACACAACAATTGTTGACTAATACTATGTGCTTTGCAAAGAAAAAAAAAAAGAAGAAACAAACTGTTATATGTTTTTTGTTGAGATATATTTAGAGGGCTTTCTTATTGTTAAGAGCTTTAGGAACAATAATCAGTGGATGTCATTCTGGTATTGTTAGCAAAGTCCTTTCTATTGAATTTTCAAGATGTTGTAAAGTGAGATTATGTGAGTAGCACCTCTGGACACTTTTTCCCATCATTGTGTTGGTATCAATCGCTGACTTCCACTGTTTCTCCTGGTATTAAATGAAAATGTTGTTTCCCACTACGCTGATTGGAGGCTGTATAATGCATGACATAACTGATAACCCTACTGAGATTACGCATTGTAGGATTCAAACTGCACGAGAAATTTGGACAACAAAGTAGGTGGCCACTTGGACTGGGGAGACAGAGTTTAAAAGAAAATGTACTGGGATCATTGTTTCAGCTGAAACGAAGAAACATAATAAATGGATAATTTATGGGGCTGGTTCCTCAGGTTTTGGGAAAATGCTTCTTTTTTTTTTCCCCTTGTTGTTCTGTGGTGACAGTAGCTAGAATATATTTTCCAAGGGCAAAGTGTTGTCCTGAGGCACCCCAGCCTTGCTCACCCCTGGCAGAGCTGTACTGGAGCAGAAGCCCCCACCCTGCTGAGACTCCTGCCATTTTCCAAAGAGGAAATATTAAAAATTCAGTGGCAGAGTGGAGGAGGAGGAAGTTATAATTTGGAACTAGCAGCGAGCTGAGAAGGCCAGATTTTTCTACTTCATAATAAAAAAAAGTCAAAATAATGAGAGGCTTTGAGCTTCTGTGTTACACCCCACCAGTATCTGGGCAACATGAGGAGCAACATAGGGAGTTGCCTTATAGAAGTTTCTGGCTGGTGCTTTTTCCCTTACACCATGTCAGGTTGTTTTGGTTTTGCACTTGTGCTTCAGAGGGTTTTTTTGGAGGGGTGACTGATGTTTCTGTGCCATCCTGCTGATTACCCATGTCTGCTTCTTTTCCCCCAGCACCGTGTCAAATTTAGAGTGATTCAAGATTTCTTTTGGGTTTTTTGGGGTGGGATTAACCCGGTCCCTATTCCTGCTCTCCTTCATTGTCCAGGCAGTGACTTTCCTTCCAACTTTGCTCCTTCCTAAGCTAACAGAGGGTGGCATGTGCAGAGCTTGGCTTATGGCAGACACAAGGGGGAAGGAGAGGTCACTGTGGCTTCCCACTCCCTGTCCTTCCTTACAGGCAGCAAAGAAAACCATGAGGAAAACCCAGTTAAAGTTAAAGAAAACCATGGGGAAAAACCATGATCCTGCCCTTCAGCATCTCTCAGCCTGGCCTGTACCCTGAGCCAGGGTAGGGACAAATTCAGACCTGACTCTGACATTCCTCAGCTGATGGGGTGTTAGGTCCAAAAGGTAGTTCTTGATCTCCCAGTCAAATATTTTATGGACAAGTGTAAAGCTGGAGCAAGTTACTCCATGCAGTGGTTAAGGTTTTAATAGCTCTTAAGTAATAAAAACAGCAGAACTGCTTCCAGAGAGTACCAGGGAATCAAGTCTAAATGTAATAAAGGTCTTTCCTTCGTTACAGTGGATTGCAAAGTGTTTTGTGGCTTGTGGTTACACAGAGCAGAGGGTCTGTGGATCCTTCTGAACTAAATCTTTATTACATGGTGTGATTGCAGCTGACTGGACTTCACATCTATGAGTCCCCTCCTGAGGAAGGGTAGGCTTGTGTCAGCGAGCCAGGACTTCACATTGGTCTGAGAGTGGCAAAGATTATTCTCCTCTAAGACATGAGCCAGAGACTGGGTGCTAGAAAAGATCCCTGGCCAGGCTCAGACATGAGATGAATTCAAGAGAAGACACACCAGACTGGTGCCCAACAGACCCTGCAGCCACAGGAGAAAGGGGACAGACTCTAGCAGTCTGTTGCAATTGGACAGTTGCAATTGGACAAGGGATGATGGTTTTAAACTAAAAGAGAGTAACTTTAGTAACTTTAGTAGAGTATACATAGTAGACATAAAGAGTCTAGTAGGGATCTGTCTTGATCAAAGACCACTAGACTGTCCTCCAGTGTTTCACTTTCATTTGGATTATGGAGAACCTGAAACTGAGCCTGTTGTGGGGATTTTCACACAAGTCCCTCTGAGATTCAGGAGAGGTTAAAAGCTTAAATTAATTTTCATATCTCAGCTCATGCCTTAATTTTTCTTTCTCTATTCTAGTGTGTTAACACTTCAGATGCCAGATAAAAAACCTCTTTATTTTGGGAGTGGAGAAAGACTTGTGGATGAGATGAGGGAGCATCCTTGGAGGATGCTGATGTCAGGCTTACACTTTGTGTGTGGAAGCTACAGCTCACCACCTTTATTTCCTGTGGTGGTACCTATAATGCAGGAGGTAGGTCCCATGCTGAGCTGACACTGAGCACCACGAGCTGTCCTATCCACTGCTACTAAAAACTCTTACTCCAGTTATTAACTTTTTCCAGGTGATTTTCCAGCAGGAGCTACTCTGCTGTCCACCTTCGGGAAGACAGACCGGCTGGTGTGGCCTGGACAAAGGGGCTGCTTTGCTAAAGGACCATGTTACACCACTGCATAACTCAACCCAATTAGTGCAAGGCTGCCTGGACCTTAATTGGGCCTGACACGTGCCTGCTGAAAGAGATTCCCCAGGAATTAAAGCGCTACTTCTCTAGTTTGAGTTGGCTGGTGATGTGAAACATGACATGATTTTTTGAGAATTTTCTGCGCTTACCATGAAACAAATCTGCCACAGGTATCAAGCAGGCTTTGTGTTGGGGCTATAATCATATTACAAATTGAACGCTTCCACATGTGCGAGCTGGCACATCTACCCTCGGCTATCTCACATGTATCTGCCCCAAGGTACAGATGCTGAGGTCTTGACACAGCATAATACAGACCTAAATATATTTTCCAGATTGCCTTAGCACATGCTAATGAAAATGAGGAGTAAAAGGCACAAAAGAAGCAGCTGTTTAAAATTTTCTTCAATCCCCAAAAATCAACTTCTTAATTACTGATAATTTAAGCATCAAAATCACCACTAACCCTCTTTTCCCACTAGACCCTCCCAAGCTGGGAGGCCTGCTCTAAGACTCTCGGGCAAAGCTTTCTCTTAGAAGTGTAGCATTTCATCAAATATCTTTAGCCCTTCTGGAATTAATTAGTATTAAAATAAAGCAGGGAAAAAGCAGGAGCCTGCTGGAGGTGCCTTCTCTCAGACCCCCCGCTCAGACAGCCAGAGCAGATACTGCTAAAGCTCCTTGTATCAGAATACATTTATATTTTCACAGCACCTATTGTAATAAAAGATTCCCCAAACTTCCCCAAATGGATTTATAGATATAAATAGCTTCAATTGTCATTAAAATGTGGACCCTCTTGGTTAAAAAAAAAAAAAGGAGGCTCTGCTTCCAGCATGCAAAAGGATCTGTGTTCAGTCTGGTTTATGTTCACACCCAGGTGGGCAACCAGTCTCAAAATCTAGGCAGTAGTTTTGGGATAAAGGCTTCAGTCTTGCAGGATGTACCACAAGTTCCTGAATCCTGGCAGTGGGGCCCCTTTCCAGGGATTACTTAACTGTTAGTCTGATTAAAATCTAAATTCTGGGACAATTTTGCTGAAAATTGTTTTCCTCTAGCAGCAAACGAGTCTGTGTTGGGGAAAAAATAAGTAACAGAAGAGGAATATAGTATCTATTTTTTACTTTTTACTTGATGTTCACCATCTCCCCAGGCTTAATTACGTGACATTGAACTGTAAAGCTGAGCTTTTCCTAAAGCTGGCACCATTTCCTCTATAGAAACAAAAGTTGAATTAATCAGGCTCTTGGAAGCCCCAGACTAGGTGCTCTCACAAACCTACAGAGCCATTCAATGGGATGGGAGACAGGATGGTTTTGGCCAGGCTGCAGGATACATTTTTCCCCTAACTGGAGTCCTGGCAAGGTACATGGGCTTTGACATGGAGAAAGGGGTTTCTGTTTGCTGCTGGATACCTTTGTTTTGTTTAAATCATTACTGGAAGCATCTTTAGCTTTTCCACACCACTCTATGACTGACCAACAAAACCACAGCTGAGACTAAATATAGCTGAAGGCAGAGAATGCAGCAGAACCATCCAGGAGCTCACAGTGATTCTCCGTCTGTCTGAGTAACAGGGACCTGACAGAAAGTTTTAAAGTTCAAGACACGCATGGAGCAACGGGCCAAACTGAATCACTGAGCAAAAGCAGCCTCACAAATGCTTTTATAATAACTTCCCCTCCCATTACTCCACAAATGTACCTATTAAAAACAGCAGCTGACACGGGAACAGTGACTGGGACCCACAGTGGTATCGAGGAGCTGGGCCAGGGTGAAATATTGATTAATCATCTTGTCATGCCGGGGCTTTGTTAGGTTCTGCAGATAGGAATTGAGGGGGTAATGTGCAGCTCCTCCATGTAGTAAGGCTGCTGGATCACATGGGAATGATTTGCTGGGTTACAGAGAACTACTATAGTGGGGTGAACGGTAGGATGATGCTGAAATAAACTGAAGGGTTATTTAGAAATTGGCTTTTTTTTTTCCCCTCTCAAAAAAAAAGGAAATCACTGTAGCAGAAAGACAGAAACCTTAGTCCTCACTCAACAATGTTTGCAACTGGACAAGTGCATGTGTGGTCCATCAGGGAGGGTATGACACAAAAATTACCCAGTTTTCTTTGTTTACTGGGGGATGAGATGACTAATTAAATATCAGTTTGCTCTTCAGCTATTCCTCTGAGTGAACAACTCTAGCACTGAGAAAAGGCAATGAACATCAAAGTCATGTCAAGGGATCTGCAGAGAACTGGAGGACTCTTTGTGATATTACAGAAATATGTTTCATTCCCTCAGCTCATCACATCCCATCGGCAGGGCTGCTGGGTGGGATACTTTGACAAGAAAATACCAAATTCCAGGCACCCAATGGGAAAAACATCTCGGGGATTGGATGAGTGGCAACATTTGCAACTTAATGGTCAACAGACCTGGTTATGGGCAGGTTAAACTAACCCTGCAGCTCAGCTCAAGGAGTACTTTTCCTGACAGGTATATGATACGTGTGCTACTGTAACCCAGAACATTAAACCCAGGGGAGACTGTCCCACCCTTTCTCCACCTCCCAAACCCCCTTTCATCTAGGGCAGGTGAGGGTAGAGCTGAAAAGAACTGTCATTCCATCAAATTAAAGGGGAAAATGATCTGGAAAGTTGTTTGCAGATAAAAAGTGACTTGATTAATCTATTTGTTCTCTTTATTTGGCAGAAACCTAAAACCAAGTTTCACGGTGACTTTAACTGCACTAAAAATAATAGCCTATTTATGCAATTATCTGCATGTACCTGGCCATTGCCTCAGGCCAGTGAAGTGAGTACAAGAATATGCATACAGGCTTTCTTAAATTTTTTTTTCCTGTTCTGATTTAGGCTCCCTGCATGGAAGCCATCAGCTTGTAGGTCTCAGCTTGCCATCAACCTGTGCAGGAGGCTCTAGAGCCGAGACAGCAAACCAAAGGCAGCCCACTCCTGTGCTTGCTGGGTTTGGGCTCAGCCTTGCCAATGCCCTTGTTGCTACAGGATGGTTATACATCTGGGCAGAAGGCAAGAGGGACACATACAGGTCATTTTGAAATGTAACTTAAGAATCTGGTGAGCTATGAGAGGTCTTCGTGTACTGACAGAGGCTGGGAGACCTCATCTCAGTCCTTCTATCTCTGCTGATGAGCAGAGCACTAAGATGGGCAGTCCCTGGGCCAATGCTGCCCTTCCTGACATCCCACCTCCTGCCGCTCCACAGGCTGCCCAGAAGCAGGGGTTTGGACCTGATTTCAAAGGGAACACAAAATAAAATATTCTTTTTTTTTTTTCCCTTTTAGACTCTAAAGGCTCATTTCATGCAGTTGGAGGCTTGTTTAGCTCCTCAGCTATGGGTTTTGATCATTCTGGTGAGTCAATATTTCACTGTGCACCATCCAAGACTCTGCATCCCAACCCTGTTCCCACGAGCAGCAGGTGGGTGCAACACCAGCCCAAGCTCAAGGCTCCACAACTGTCTTTGAAGGTGACATTGCACCAATCCCTCCTGAAAAACCACTTAAAATATTCTTCTTTTCCAAAGTAGTGTTTTGAAACTTAAAGGACAGATCTAAACTCCTTCAACAGTCTGTTCAGAGGCTCTGGTTTGGGTCCTACACTGCACAGTCAAGTCCAACACACCTCAGAGTCCCCCATCCTCTGGTTACCCTTATCCTCATCACCCACAGACCCATCTTTGCTGCCCAGAATGCAGAAAAAAAATGTGCCATTACTGCCCCAACCCAGACAAAACCAAGACAATAAGGAAATAGATCCCTTCAGTTTTGTAGTCCTTTATTATTTTTTTTAAGTTGATCCTCCCATAGTAATGTACTGAAATGCGTAACAGTTACATTGTACAAAGCATTTAAAGAAAGTACCTCAACTTGCCGATTATTTCAAAATGAGATTATAAACAAAAGGAAAAATAAATCTGGTCCCTCACTAAAGGCCAAAAAAACCCCCAAAAAATAACTGAATACCTTCCGTTATTTATTTATTTTTTTTTAAAACATAAATTTGGAACACTTCATCTTACAAATAGGATTAACATGAACATAACATCACACAAGCTCGCAGACAACCAGCATAAAATATTGGGTACAGTTTTTTTAATCAGAAGAATCATGCTTTCATGAAGAAATTATAACTGTTTATACAATCGAATCAATTTACTGTATTACAAAAAAAAAAAAAACTAAGTCGCATCTATTAGTTATTTAGTTCATTAAAAGGCAAAAAATAAAATAAAAGAGGAATGTAAGAAAATTTCCAACACTGTTTTGCACTCCCATATACACAGATCAGTTCACCTCACTTTTTTGGAAGTACATGGGTGCCTTACATCGTAACGCAGTGGGGGACTGGAGCAGTGCTGTTTGTTACAGGAACAGTGCTATTGTAATCAACAAACAATCGTTTGCCAACAAATAAATACATGGTACACACAACACAAAGAAGAAATTAAGAGGGTAGGGGGAAAGGAAACAATACAACAAAATAGTGACATGATTGTCGAAAATTAAAATCTCCTTACAATGATTCGAACTAGTGGTGCTGTCGATGAACACGGTGCTTTCACGGAATTATCTGGATGATTTAGCTTCTTGGAGTAGTGAACATTCATAGTTTACAATATACACAAGCCTCTTATGTATTGTTTCTCAGAGTTCCTTCTTTTTCTGTCTTTTTTTTTCTCCTTGTTTTTCCTTTTTTTTTTAACAATGCAGTTGAGAAGGCAAAAGAATTACGGAGAGAACAAAATATTCCCTGTTACTTCTTTCTACATTTACGATGGATAGTGTGCATTTGATAGAACTATTTTCTTTCTTTGAAGGGCTAAAATGCATAAAGCTTTAATGAAGAGATTTGTACATAAAAGCAACTGTTCCCAATCCTGTGTCAAACTATCTTATACAAAAAGAAAATCAATTCAGTTCCTACTTTAAAGGAGTGCCCATGTGTGTATCAATGCAGTCTTAACCCTTCTGCCCCTGCCCCTCAAAGCCGGGTGAACTGGAAGACACTTTTTCCCGGCCCCGTTTACATAATCCACTGAAACATTTTTTTTATTTTTAAGTCGCATTGATCCTCCAGAAGTCAGCAGCTGCCTTTGCTGTGCAAAACAAAATATTGAGAATAAATAGTTTCTTTTCTTTTTTAAAATTATTCAGTTTAAGGTCACCGGACTTTAAATGAGTGACCCTGCAGATTTATAAGGCATTCTGCTCAGCAGTCTTTTTTAAATAGTCATATATGAAAGAGCCATGCTACTGGTTTGGACTTGGTCCCATTCTCGGTAAGACTTCACACTGTCATACGTGACTGATGGATTGAATGGCGCTGGATTCCGCGGCGGCTCTCGCCATACTGTGCCACATGTTGGGAGAACTGTGGGATGCAGAATGAAGGGAGTCCTTGTCGGAGAGAGAGAGCATCATGGCATACGCCTGGATGGGGACAGAAGAAGGACAGAGAGGTCACGATCCCACGGCGCCGATCTGAGCTTGGACCGGTGCCACCCCCACCCCGTCAGGCTACAGCCACTGTTCTCAACTTATTTTAAAACAGAATGAAAATGCATTAGGTAAAACCACTGTCAAGCCTTAGTCACTGACACTTTCGACTCACTAATAGTAATAATAATTTCTTCTTTCATCTGGTTTCACAAAGCTCTGAGAAACCTTTGATAGTAGACAAGGTCCCAAAGTCTCCTTTGCCTTCAGATTCTTGGCACAGGAGGCTCTTTTCAAGAGCCTGAGGAATCACATTATCCCTTGGCTGGTCCTGTATTTCACCAAGGACTCCTTTGGTGACCTTTCCTACATGCATATTCTGCAGTTTTTAAAACAGGAATCTTTTAGAGGGGCTAAAAAGACCCTCTAAAATATTTTAAAAAATGTTTAAAAATATTTTTAAAAATTGTAAGAAATAGCACTAGGATATAATTTTAGTTATTGCTGTTTGTAAAACACACTGAGGACCTTGAGGTGGTAACATCCAACAGATTATCAAAAAAAAAACCAAAAAGCCAAGCCAACCAGAAGATCAAGTCACATCCCTGGGAGGCAGCAGCTAAACTCCACAGCATCAGCATGACCACACCAGCTCTCTGAGAGCAGGGTGGGGCTAGTTCTTACCACGGCATTTCAGTGGATGGCAGACAGGAACAAAAACAGCAAAAAAAGTAAGAAAAAGGTATGGAAATCCTCCATTCTCAGGGACCCAAGCACCCTGTCATGTCTCTGGGGTGCAGTGGGAGCAAATGGGGAGTCGGGGCAGCCTGAGGTTTGTGGACATGGAGCACAGTCCCATTTGACTAAGCTGGAACAACCCTGCCTGCCACACACTAACAGCTTAATCCTGTGGGTATCTGGTGACAATAACACTTTAACTGAGTTAAGCTTTTACCTGGGATTTGGATTTCCTGTACAACGGTTGCTTGAGGTCCTCTGGCAGCTGGGAAGCATTGAAAGCTGCCAATTCAGCTTCACTATATTGATTTTCTTCCATTTTCCTCATTTTGAGGCTATCTGTGAAATGCCTTATGTGGTCCAAAGCCGAAAGTCCAGTCTTATTATACTCCTCTTCTTTATATCTACAAAAACACCACGGAGATTTTAATGTCAATTCAATGATCCTCTCTGTGTTCCCTTGTCTTCTTAGATTTACACATCTGAGCATTTTCCCCCTTTTTCACATTCATAAACCCCCTTGGCTCATGGAACGGTGATCCTGAAATAAAAGGAATTCCCTTTTCTGTTCTAAAGAAAGGGTGGGAAGTGGGAGTGGGGGAGGGAGAGTTTGTTTCTCTCCTGGTGTCTCCACAGCCTTTTTTCACAAGACCATTACAAGGGATCCAGGACGGTTCATGGAGCAGATAACGTCTCTCACATGAAACTGTCTCACCCTGTTTCCTGTCTCACCCAGAACCTGACAATAGCTCCCCAAGCACAGTTAATTTTCCTAACAAGGGCTACAGATTGCATGGAGAGGCTGGAAGCAGGGCTGGTATTGACCCAAACACAGACGCACGTTGCTATTGTAACTGGGAAGTCGGCTACTCCAGACCGGTTCCCACGGCACAGTTTGGGGTTGGCATCCTTGTATGGTTCATTGTTTTTATTCCACGTATCGGGCACACCAATACTCGGAAGGAACCAACCTGCCAGGGGAAGCTTTGCAGTTCATGTCCAAAGTACTTGTTTCCTCGTAATCCTCCTCTGGAGTCCCCTCGTGCATGTCACTCGTAACGGGCTCCTTGACTGCCTTCCCTGCCATTTCGCTCTCTTCATCTTCTTCATCCATCATTACTTCATCTTCTGCCTCTTCATCATCCAACAGATCTGAGTTCTGGCTGGCTACCATGGCTTTTTCATCCTTAAAGTGGCTGCCATTCATTCTGAAAGTACCAAAACAAATCCGAGCTATCAACACAAATCAGATATGAAAGCTCCTCACCAGCAGATTCTTGGAGGCAGATCTGAAAAGGATCTGTCCCAGCAGAATAAAGTGATTTCTGTATTTTTTATCTTGCTTAGCTTCAGACATTCAGGCAGCATTGGAGAAAATTCCACTCAAAAATCAGTGGGACATTACAGCACCATCAGCATGGGATTTTCCTCTTACCCTGCTAAAACTACTGTTCAAGCAGAGGTATGTTCAGATATCCATTCCAAATTTTCTCACGCATTATTTCATCTCATGTTTCCAATCATACATGTAGTCTGGGCAAAACAACTCACTGCCTTTTAACAGGAGCTGTAGGGGCCAAGAAACGCTGAAAATCAGATCCGGCATTTTTAAAAAATGACATCCGATACCACATTCAGAGTTTTAAAGTCAAAATTACATGCATAATTAATTTTGCACACTACCACCCATTTGGAAGCCATACTGCTTCACTGAACATATGGATTTCACACGTGGGAACCTAAGGGACTTCAGCTGAAGACCTGAAGAGTGGCCTGCAATATTCCTCCATGCTGAACTAGATTATGAACTGATCTGAAGAGCAAGAAGTAATGAAAAGAAAGGTCATATAGCATTTTAAGTGCATTTATTCTTACTAAATGAGCAATTGCAGCAATACACACATGGAAAACCATTTGGCCTACGCGCTGTAATTACGTTGTCCTTTGCTTTCAGACAATGACTTCTCTTAACTACTTCCTATGGGATTTTTATCAAGGACATAATACCCACGCTGAAGCAGGGGCTTGTTTGGTAATGGTCCCGATCCTGTAGGATTTGGAGCATCTGGAGCTGCACTGCATCCACCACATTAAATGGGAGCTAAAGAAACTCGGCACCACCACGTCAACAAACGCCCATCCAGAGGTACTCGTGGTGTGAACAGGCTGCACTCGGTGGAGCCCCTCAAATTCATGCTACCAGTGTATCTGCTCTGCCACGTTATGTAGCACAGAGGCCTTGATTCATCTATTGTTCTCATTGTGCAAAAGGTCCTTAACTCTTCCAGGAATACAGTTATAAAAATGGAAACGTTATTGTCCGCACGCAGTTTGCTTCGGACTTCGTGTGCTTCAAACTGTGTGGAACAATATGGGATACACCGAAAGCTGGAGCAAGATAAGATGAGCCTTTCCAGCCTAGTTGGGTTTTAATGTGTGACTTGCTGCTGCAACATATGGACTTTCTGAGGAGTGTACGCAAGCAAAGCTGGTTTCTTACACAACAGCATCGTCTTCCTAAACACAACAGAGTTTCATCTATTTTCCGAGCAAATTCCAACTGATTGTCATGAGTTTAGTACTGCATTTAAAAAAGTGCTCTAGGGAATGGTCTGTCTTTATAGCAGTATCAAAAAATCTGAGGTTGTGCAGAGCAGGGAGAGCTGAAGCAGCCACCCCCCTCTAAGATCATCAGAGCAATATCTCTTTATCATCTTTTATTTAAATAGGCAGAAATAAGAAATTGTTGAGCACAGTTTGGGCTGCCAACTTGCTTGTTATGCTCAATTGAGGCTGCTAGAAATGAAAGGGAGATGGACTACAACCAAAGTAACAAAAGCCATGTGATTAAGAAAACAGATTCTCTAATTATGCTTTCAAATGCAGCAATTTGCCAGGGATAAAATATCCGTCAAGAGCAGTCTGAAGTGCCAAATTTAGAAAGGAAACACTGCACAACCCAGCAACCTTTCCACTTTGCTGACTTCCTGTCGGAGGACATGTTGAGACCAGATGTGCGAGGAAAAAATCCCAAACCCTCATTGCCAATCAAGATGGAATGAAATTTGAATATGCATGTAATCACTTAATCCAATACTTTTGTGGAAATTGTGTTATGTCCACCATTTTTATCCCTTCACAAAGGCATGTGGAAATTGAGAAGACAGCGAAGTTTGTCACCAACAGTAAGAATTTTTTGATGTTGATAATGAAATGCCAATTCAAAAGGGCAAATAATGCATAATGCAACACCAGTCCCAAAGAAATATGTGGGGCTCATGTGCGTACCCATCCCACAGCCTTTTCTGCTTAGCTGTACTTTTATTAGCTGAAAATATTTAGAGGTGGTCTCTCTTCTGTTAGTTCAGAAGAATTCAAACAGCCATATACTCAATAAATCTTAGCAGAAAAAAATTCCCTCACATGCTGGAGTACTGTGGACTACCAACGCCTACCCACAGCCTCACGGGCTTTTGGCTAGTCAGCATCTTTCTTGGGATTGAGTTACTTACGGGAAAGGACTTTCAGTAACAACCTTTCATTTGACCCAAGAATTTAGCTTAGTCTCCTTTATTAATTACACATTTATATTGCACTTAAATCCTGAGGCTCCGTACTTTTAGCCACAGGATGTAGAATTCACCTGTTCTGCCGCAACTGTAAAGTGAAGGAATTTTTCAACAGACTCAAGTGAACGATGGGAACCTGAAACTGAGAGCTCCTGATACAAGGAGAAATGTGTTCACAGACAGAACCTTCCATCCACCATCTGCCACCTGGAATATCTTCATGCATGATGGGGAGAGAACCGACACATTTCTTTTCATAAGACACCAATATGACCACTGAAGCAAACAGCTTCTAAAATAACTCTGGCTCCAGACATCATCCAAAGTGAGAAATCAGGCTTAGTCTGCAAAACTGGAAAACAAGCAGTGGCACCTTTTGAATGCAGATCAGACACAACTCACCTCTCCTCTGAGTTTCGGGGGGACTGGTTGTTGTGGTTGCTGTTTCCAATAAAATTCCTAATTTCTGTGAAGTAGGAGTCCTCCTTGTCATCAAGGATTGCCCCTGTGCTTTCCAGTTCTGAGTGAGGTGAAGATGTTGCAGTACCTTAAAACAAAACATATGACTTCTGTTGCTGGTCTTTTATATTTTCTATATTTAACTATTTAAATCAAAATGAAATTGAAACTACGGTTAAAATGGGTGAGAGCCAGAAAAAGTTGGTCATAGTGATCTATCAGCTTTTGGCCATAAAACCAGCAATTAGAAGGGAAGTATATTACCCAAGGGCAGAGGTGGTTTCCAGCCAAAATGACTGGTTGCATTCTGGGTGCCATTTCCATGGTTTATAATCGCTTTTGCCAAGTATCTATTTCAACATCTCCCTCCTGTCCCTTGTGATTCAAGGACTGTCAATCAGTAACTGTCTTTGTTAGACCAATGGCTGAACTGAGCAAATGGAACGTCATTTAAGCTACTAATTATGGAGATTTGCCTATAATACGGAGCAGCCACTACATAATTACCCAGGTTCATTAGCACCGAGAGAGCAGTGACAGACGTCTTTCTCTGAGCACTGGGGAAGGGACAGCTCTGGACTCACTGCCTGCACCTGGTTGTTTCCAGTGAGGGGAAATGCAGACTGGAATGACTGCAGAGAGGTTTTCATTAAACTCTGCAGATATCCAAACCAGAGCAATGACATCCCCTCCCTGCCGCTGCCTTTGCTGCTGCTGTGCGGTGACCGACCTGCTCTGGGCCTTGAGAGGCACCATTACCTCCATAATAGCCAGCACTTTTCAGCTCCTGACAGTGGGAATATTTTAGAAGGTGCCAAGAAAATCTTTTAGAGTGCCCCCTGAGACTCTAAATCTAGGACTCCCACGGAGAGCCAAGTGATTGCGGCGATGGGATTAAACCAATTTTCCCAGTCTGTTCTCAAAACGCTATGGTCGGCTTAATTAAAACCAAAAGAAAAGGCATCATCCAGTGGTCTTAAGTTATACAGGGGGAGAGTTTATGCTGGGATTTTCAAAGCACTTTAAATGTCAGCAGAGCTTAGGCACTTACATATTTTCCAAACCCCCTAACTCGTCAGAGCAGGCGTGTGCCTACTGACACCCGGCAGCACTGACAGTGAACGTGCAGCCCCTGGACATGGCACACAGGGCAAGCTGGGGAGGGAAGAGACACACATACCAGACATGTTCCCGTTCTCGTGCTTCTTTAGATGTCTGTCAAGATTGGTCTGTTGACCAAAACACCTGTCACACAAGTGACACTTGAATGGCTTCTCTTTATTGTGGATGTTACGCACATGTCTCTGCAGGTTAGAGGATATGCTGAAGGATCTGTCACAGTATTTGCATCTGCAAAAAAAAACCCAAAACAAAACAAGTCGGTAGAAAAGGGTTTGTTAGTAGCTGGAAATGTAAAATTTGTCCTAAGAGACATGAAGCACCTCCTGGGCTCAGTCTCAGTAGCCAACAGCAGTTCCTTGGTCCCTACTGAGGCACAATCCTCCCTGAAATAAAGACAAATTTTGGCTGTATAACTGGAGAGCTGTGCTCTTGGAATGGACACTTCATTTCTGTGGTTGGTTTTTCAGCTTTAATTCACATTAGACTTCATATTTTAAATACTGCCTTTAGGAATAAGCATAATATTTCATAGTTAATGGTATCAAATTAGCTATGGTAATTGAGTGCCGTGTTTTTAAAACTGTTGCACGCAAAGTTGGGAAGTTTGAAAACAGTAGAGCAATAACTCTATTGTTTCATGTGCTGCCAATACAATACAATTAAACACTTTTGGAAAAAACATGAAACAGATCTCTTCCAATGCTCAAATAAGGTAAAAAGGGCTATTTCTTTTCCTATTCTAAATTATGCTGTGTGATTAAATCTTTTCTTGAGGAATTAGCCTGCTCGATTGCTAATCCCAGAGGAAATTTGGTTATCTTGCAAAAACCAGCAATAAACAATCCCAACCTTTAATACCGTGCCAATGTGAGTAGTTTAGTCTATCACTCTGGTACCAGAGGCATCAATTTTCATACTCTGTAGCGATTTGGAGTCCCTAAAGCCTTTACTGTATTGCTCTTTAAGCCATTACTAAGTCATACTATAACTATTCCAAATTCTCTGGCTGGCAAGTAGCCAACAGTCTTCACCACTTTACTTTTTCAATCTTTTACTTCTCCCGTGCCTCTCTTACGCTTGTCAATGATGTCAAATTTTTTTTAGTGCTGAAATCGTCCATTATGCTACTAATTGCTTGTGGCTTTTATGCAGTGGACGGGTTTAACATGCATCAAGACTTTCCTTCAATAAAATCAGATGTGAATCTCATTTCCCAAAGAGACTAGAGGCAAAAAAACATATTGTTTCTTCACAAACAATGAGCTTACTCTGCTCTTTACAGCTCATAAAATGCAGAAATCTGTGCATTTGTTTTACTGGAACATGAACTGGCTTCTTTCCAGTTTAAATTAGTCTTTCATTTTCAATAAGGTGAAGCTTCTATACACATTTCTGCATGTGACTGTCCTGGATTCAGTATCACACACATATTCTTATCAACAGGAGAGTACACCCACACGGGTTTTTGGCTAAGCAGACCTCAGAAAGGATCCAGATTAGGCAGGAAACAAATAAATACAGTAACGCCTTTGCAACCGGGACCTTTCAGAAATCAGATGATTGACAAATCACCCAACTTCAGGCTGCAAATAACACCGCAGAACTCTAAGAAAAAACATTTTTGCAAGAGAAAATATGCCCATGAGCCCTATTGGACATCATTTCAATCACACTGCTTCAGCAGTGCCAGCCATCCCTCCAGCAAAGGCAGAACTTGTGGACAGTGCTGGGGAGCTGCCTCAGCCAAAAGAATTTCACTAAACAGGACGAAAAAATTCCCCCTTCATGCAGCTCCAACACTGAGTATCAGCATCGAACACACAAAGAGACCAAAATGCAGCGGTGGGTCATCAGTGCTAAGGAGGAATGGCTGGAGCTGGCCAAGAAAGGATGTTGAACACCCATTCTCTGGCTTTATTCGGAGAATCCTGGAATACTTTGGGTTGGAAGGGACCTTAAAGATCGCTTGACAACAGCACAGACAGGGGTGAGGGGTCGTGGTACCTATAGGGCTGCTCTCCAGTGTGCGTCCTCAGGTGACGTGTTAGGTTTGCAGACCTCGGGAAAATCTTGCCACAGTATCTGTGATAAGAGAAGGTTTGATAAGACAACACAACCCTCAATGGCTTTGTCCCAGTTTGAGCCGCACTGGCTGCACAGCCCAAATGAAGTCATTAATATATGATACTATTGGCGCTGCTTTGGTGCAACAACATCCTAATAAAAGCATTCAGCAAAAGCAAGGGATAGACACACACACACGAGAATGGGACTGGAACTGCTGGTACCAACCAGCTTTGCTTGTGCATAAGGGAGGGATATATGAAAACACCGATTTTAAAGATCACCCCAAGTTTCTAAGCTCACTAGGTGATTATCAGCCTCATTCAGATTTGGAATCAAGAGAATCTGTTATTAAAGCCTTGGATTTCTGCCTCCGTGTAAGCAAATTTCAAACCTTTCAACCAATTCTACATGTCAGCAAACGTGACACCATTCTGTGCATTGAATAGGATCAGAGCAGACAAGACTCAAAGACCTAATCCATCAAGGTATGTTTCTATAACAACATGTCTTGAAAGAAGGTGACATGTTTTCAAAAAGATCAGATAAACCGATATGCCAGTGTCAAACACCTGCACATTCTGGAGATGATATAGAGACCTAAATAATGCAATTTAAAAACCATTCTCCAAACTCAATAATATGTCACAGGAAAACTAATGGCCAAAAAAAAATAATTATCTGGAGTTCTCCCCCTTTGTTCAAGTAAAATATTAATATTCAGTTTATAATTGGCCCATTCTGCTAAGGACATTAAGCCCATTTTTTCATGGGGACAGAGCACACACAGAGCACTCTTAGGTGAATGAGGGTAGTGGTTGCTCCATGTGATGACTTTGAAGATTGCATCCCCTCACTTTTACCATCCCATTTATTTTTCCACAACGTGATGTATAAGCCTTCAAAATACCCACACAGCCCAATTCCACTCTCCTTGACAAAGCTCCCATTCATTTTGGGTGCACGTTCAATGACTATCTTCATTGTGGGTTGTTTTTTTTTTTTTAAGTCTGTACACATGAGTCCTAATAAGTCATGTATTTTATCACCGATCCCTTTGGATATTAAAACCAGAAGCCTGAGAGAAAACACGTCTGTAGTTTATGATCAAAAAAATCAATAATGAAAGCGCACTTTCATATATGAAAGCGATGAGAAAATCTGGAAAAAAAGGGATTGTTTATATAATAGTTTCCACCTCATTTATCAAACTGGTATGATACAGGGAAAACTCTTTGTTTCGTAACACCCATAATTTAATAAATAAGAACCGCAAAGGAAAAAGTCTTTTCGTGTTTTGTTGGGCACAGAGAGCCCTGAAAGTCTCAATGTTGTCCCCGTCAGAGACCCCCTGGCCAGGGGGGATTTGGGGAGCAGATTTACCTGCAGGTGTAGCGCTCCTTGCCCTTGCGCAGCAGGGTCTCGGGAAGGGCGCTCGGCGGCGCGCGGAAGTTGAACATGGATGGCACCGACTGGATCAGCTCGCTGGCCTCGGGCTTCAGGGCACTAAAGCTCTCCAGCTTTTCGGCCATGTTCTCTATAGCCGACATCTGCGAGAGAAGGGAGCACACAACCCGTCAGGGCAAACACCATCGCGGCTTTCTGCTCTCACCGGGAACCCGAAATACGGAGAGCAGACACTGACACGTGAAAAGAAACAGGGATGAAACAGCCAACGGAGAGCTGAAGTCTCAAAAATTACGTTAAGTGAGGTTGTGGCCAAGATGTTGTCCCACTTGGAATACTGCCACCTACAGCGGGTGCTGTCCTAATTGTTATAATGGAAAGCTGCTTCCACACAACATCTGAATCGGCCAGTGTTCATTTCTTCTTAAGTCCCAGCTTCTACAAAATTCCAGTTTTTGCAGTCATGTTCTGTGGGTGTGTGCCTATGAGTCCATGCGTCCCACCTACTGAAACCATTGGCCATTTTGACCAAATTGACAGAAACAATAATTGAATTCCTACATCTGTTTTCTTCAAGGACTTGCAGAGGACAAATACTGCATAGGAAATTTTATAAACACTATAGCTCAACCAAGGGCTGCAACAAGCCAGATCCAGAGAGGCTCCATCAATGTCTCAGCCAACCATTCAGGCCAGGTTTTTTGCCCATCACAATCAAAGACCATGAGAAAAACCCACAAGAAATGAAGTTTTGGTGAGTTTGGTGCTCTGTATTTACATTACCTGTTAGATGTCTACCCTATTTTTCTACTACCTCTTAATATTCCTGCTCTGCCTTTAGTTGCTTGTAAATCTTCTGTGCTTTGGAATGTCTCCACCCTTGATTAGCTGTCTGTAATTTGCAGGGAGTGGGGATTAAATAATTTCTGGAGAATTATTTCCTTTAAGGTGTCTGGAACAGCCCACAAAAAACTCATCCAAAACCTCAAACATTGCCACTTGAAGAGCTCAAGAATGCTGCTGAGCCTACTGACAGGTGAGAGTAACCATCCACCTCTTCATAACACCACAAACAAACAAAAAGAAAGCATGCCAAGGCGTCACCTACAGAGCACAAAAACCACAGCATGAGCCCTGTGCAATATCTTGCTTGTAAAGAAGGAAATTTTACGAAAGACAAGATGCTGAAAGCTTCTTAGCTGGAACACCTCCACAAACCATTCTTTAAAATCCATAACACACTGCTCTGACTGTTGGAAAATTGAAATTTTAATTGGAAGAATTGCACCTTTATCTCCTGGAATGACTATTTCCAGGCTGGTTAGCTCTGCCTTTGGCCTGGGTTGCTTTTTTCCCTTTAGCCTGTAGCCTGCCCTCTCATTTCATGCTCAGATTCCTAATGCTGAGTACAAATTGCAACGTACAGGGTACCACTGCCAATTTGCCAAATGTCTTTCATCAAACACGGTGAAAAAAATAAAAAATCTCAGAGGGAAGTCAAGATACATTTACTTGTCAGGCAACAAATGTGAAAGCATTGCGAGGCAGTAGGGGCTGTAAGCTCTGGGGTTTGATTCATAATCACTCAGCTGCTAAAACATTCTCCACAGATGCAAGTGGACAGCACATTTGTCAATATGAAGGATTTTGACATGTACTGATCACAGGCGTGAGATATGTAATGATGATGCTGCTGGGAGAGGAGGTAATTCTATCTCGGCACAGAGATGTCATTATCAACCCATACAACTCAACATTACCATATATTTCTTTTTATATGGCTCCATCTTTTCCTTTAGTCAGAATTGATTCTTAAAGCTTTCACAACAGTCATTTCACTGCCTTTAATTCCTTCTAATTGTTCCCCCCCACAAATTCACTCGTTTAATTTTACAGTTGCTGAAAAGAAATGGTTTGAATGAAAAATGCCCTTTGGCCTTCGGGCTGATTAGCAGTGACAAGACAGTGCATGGGTTATGAAAGCACATATTTATGGTGAAGAATAATAAGGGTATTGAGAAGTATAATAAATGTTTTATTTATGTATATTTAATATTCAAGTCCATTTCATTAGCTAGTGGGTTTAAATCATTTTTGGATCACCATTTCTCATGCACATGGTTCCCCCCAGTAATATATTAGCGCAACTATTTTCCCCTTTACATTTAAAATGGTTTAGTCATAGTGATTTTTTTTTTTTTTTAGTTCTTATTTCCAGGATTTTGCAGAGGAGAAATTGAGACTGATTCTCCTTTAATGTGCAGCAATGCAGATCAGTGCTACCTCCAACACTGCCTCAGGATTACATCAGTCCCAAAATACGTATGAAATCTGCACCTAATCTTAAATCCCTCATCCAGAGGAAACACAAGCACTTCCAATTATTTTAAAGTATTACCGCTTTCTAAAAATACGTTTCTCACCATAGGAATGACTATTGTGTTTTGGTCTGTTTTTTTCTAAAGCCTGATCTGCGCAGTCACCTGGAATGATTTATGTTTTTGAAGAACTGGACCAGCACCAACAGGAAGAGTTTGGCCCCACAGCTTTGCTGATACGAGGCACTGTCAGATAATTAGACCTGGTACTATCTGCTGTAGGTAGGGCTCACTAGAACTAAAACTGGGGCATTTTCTTAAGAAGTCCTGGAATGTGTTCATGCTCAGAGCCTTCAGGATGTAAATACACATCATGAGATGAGCCCCTGGGCTGTGGGGGTGTCTTCCAGCCCAGAAAATCTTGCCAGCACAGACCCACAACATGCTCTCCATCACTTCATGTGCAAGCAGACAGCCTCTGCTCATCAGTCTACTTGCAAAATACCAACCAAGCAGTATGAAATCTGGGGGTTGGTCGCATCAAGGATCAGCTCAGGCACCAAAACCAAGCAGGAACTCTAAACCTGTGACACACACTTTTGGAAGGCAGTATCCCAGTTCCAAGCAGTGCCCCCAGGGGATGTGCAGGAGGGACAGACCTTCTTCCCAGTGTCTCCTGTCATGCTGCAGCACCGAGAGGTGCAAGAGCACTAACTGGAGGCTGCATCTCACTAAAGGTGTTAAATGGCCATCGGCTGCTGCTGCTCCCACTCACTTGACTAAGCCCTTTTCAAACCCATTTATGTTTTTGTCAGAGAGAGTTCACCAATTTAATTAGGTGCATATGAAAAGATACTGGGTTTTGTTCCTACCAAGGCTTTTTCCTGATAATGCAGCTGTGTGCACCTCTTTTTTTTTTTTTTTGCTATTGTTAACACTAATGAATAACCACTCCTCATTCAGGTTCTGCTCACCATTCACGGGCTATGGAGCTGGGGCACAGCTCCCTCAGGCATCTTTTTCCAAGCTGAAAAAATCAAAATCTATTTAGTCTCTTTTTGTACGGAAGCTGTTCCCTACCTCTGATCACTATTGTTGCACTTTTCTGTGTCTTTTCTAATTCTATGTCCTTTCTGAGGGGGACTTTGGCTGTATTTAAGACCTAAAGGCATTATAACATAACTATGTTTTCAATTCCTTTCTGCTAAGCACTCAGAAGATATTTTCATAAAACTATCAACTTCAAGATCTTTTTCCTGAATGACATGAGTTAAGAGTCACACTTTCCCCTCAGTATTACTGGGTATTTACTGACATTGAGTTTTATTGCTGTTTTAATCCTGGTGACTCAGCTTTCTCTGACTGTTCTGCAAAATCTTCGTAGACAGCTTTGGATTTGGCTATTCTCAGTAAACAGTCACAAACTATGCTCTTTTCCTGATCACCCTTCTTCCTATGGCATTTACAGACACAGGCCATAGTTCATAGCCCAGAGACACCCCAAGGTGGACTCACTGATAATTTTCAATGATTGTAAAAATCACTACTTTATGCTTGCCCTTTTTCTTGCCTTCTTTTTTTAGTGACAAAATATTAACCCAGGAGACGACTTTCCTGCTTCTGCAGTGGAACTCCCTCTTTCAGCTGAAAGACAACTGAAGTACCTCTTCCTCCTTCAAAACACCATTGTTGCTGATGGCAAAGCAGGATGTGCCCCCGTAGGGATTGTGTTGGCCATGGAGATGCTACTGGTCATCAATCCTCCAAACCCCTGCAGCGAGTTGTTAGCGACAGCATCTGTCCTGGGAGGCTAGGTGGGTGCTCATGGTCACCTCACCTCTCCAGGGATGGCCCCTGGAGACCACCAGGGAGGCAGACATGTGGCTCAAGCCACCAGTCAGCACTTTCGGGGGGTCTGCACCCCAGCCAAGTGCCCAAGGGCTGAGCAGGGCATGGGGAGGAAGGCACTCTTGACCCCGAGGATGGGATTAGTGTAATTGCCATGTCCATGGAGAAAGCCCTCCGAGGAGGTAGAGAGAGAGAGAAGATCCTATTACATATTTTACATACAGCTCTTGCCTTATGGACAAGTCATGCCTGCTCCTAATCTGAGATCAGTGAATGACAGTATTTTATATAGAACAGTAACTTTTGATTTACATATATAAGAGTTGTTGATTCTATCTGTGTCCAGATGTCTGGAAAAGGAAGCAGCTTTCCCCCACCTCCCTCCTGCTCCCTGAGAGGCTATTAACCTCCGACTGACGCAAACTAATGTGCAGTCACAATTCCCCAGCTCCGACTCAAAAATGCAGACATTACCATAATCGGCTAAAACAAGTATTTATAAACATTTCAATGGGCAAGATATCATCAGCAGGGGCCTGGAGCATTTGTCTTAAAATTTATTAACCAACCACAGAAAAAGTGGCATAAATTAAGCAGAGGTTCGCTGTTGCTGCTTTTTAAGAATAACCTGATGATATGGAATAATCTCGCAGACAATGTCATGAATTACATGACCTCATGTTTCACAAACGCGACTCCTTCCTTGCTACTATCACAAAAACAACTGACTTTATGGCTGCAACTCATGGGAAAAAAACCTGATCAAGTGTTTGCTTTCTATTTTTACTACTGTTATTTGGAGAAATCTTCAAAATCCAGCTACTAAAGCTCAGGATTTCTCCCTCCCCAGCTCAAGTTATAACGCTGCCTCTAAAAACTACGACTTGTGAATTTGTTGTCTTGGAACTGGGTGTATTTGGACATCCAGTCCTGGAACTTGGCTGAGCTATATTCACGTTCAAGAGACCCATCACACGTGGCTGAACTTTATGATGTAGTAGCGAGAAACTCCTGCTGATCTGCAGTATGGTTCCAGAATAACTTTATTTGTACGAATACAGTTAGTGGGGATTTAGCTGAGCTAACAGAATGGATCATGTCCTAAAAATAAGTGCAGTAAAATAAAAACTTTGCAAATGCACTCACCAAATTCCTTTTCTTTTATTTGTAAAATTGTTTTAAATTATTTTCCATGAAGCTATTGCAGATAACCGGTGCCTATTATTACAGAACCTCTTTATAGCAACCTTCTCCTGAGGGGACCAGAAGGGGATAAAAGAGTCCACAGATCAAATAAATCCTGATCCATTCAAGAGAGGGTGTAGGCCATTGATTTGTACTATAGGGTTCCTGCCAAACAATGAAAAACAATCTCAAATAATCTTGAAATATATGGCACATGCAACTGGGAATTGAGATGGAAAGGCCTGTGTGACATATTCAAATCTCCCAAGATGGAGATTCATCCATGAATCAGCATCCTGCTCAGTCACTTTATGTTTTAAATACCTATTTCTGCTGGAGCTGCTCAAAGCACAAGCTGTACACTCACAAAAGAAGTAGGATGATGGAAATTTGAGGACCAAGCCAAGGTCAAGGAAAGCAGACAGAAGGAACACACTGCGCTTGGTTTTTCAAATTCCCAAATATCCCCAAAATGAGCCACTTTTCTGAGAGCAGAGCTTTAAGGGTGCCTGGGCCAAATCACAGATTCTACCATGGCCCCTTCACATCCTACACTGAATTCCCTCAAAGCAAAGACAACGTTTGGAAACCAGCTCTTGTGCTCTCCCAGTCTGGCATCCAACGCTACCTCCTGCCTGCTGAGCTCCATCAGCACCCCGTGGGTGCTCACAGGAGTCCTTCAGTGCCTCAGCTCCTTTCAGCTCAGGGTCCCAGTGCATCTCTTGCATCTGCACAGGAAGACAGTGGGATTAAAAGCCACGTGTACACAAAGCAAGGTCCATCACTGGATGGCAGTGAATGGAGAGCGGGGCTAAGTGCTCATCTGCAGGGGCAGCACCTCTGGGGGCTCCCACACCAGCCCCGTGCACGTGGGGAGCTCACTTTGCAACATTCTGGCTTTGCCTTGTGAAATGAGTCCACGTCGCTCTGCGAGCGACGAGCGAGTGAGTCAGGATCCGCAGCCGCCTGGCTCCAGCTCTCCCCTCCCAAGCCCAAAGGTTGGGAAAAATCCGGGATGAGTATTTATGGGTCCAGCGCTGCAGCTGAGGAGCCAGCAACGCAAGAGCAGAACATGGTGTTATTTGAGTTGCATCTGCAAAAGCAGTTGCTGCAGTTCTCTCTCTTTTTTTTTTTCGTGAACAATTTAGGCCTCTTAAAAATAACGTTTTGTAAAAATAGAAGAGCGATCTCAAATTTATCCCACAGTACTAAAAGCACGATTCCTGTTCGTGTAAGGGGGACAATGTAAGTACACACACAGGACAAATTTGACCTAAACACCGCAAATAAACGGGTGTTTTATTTCTGCTTTAAGCACCGCAATGAGCAATTAAGCTCCAAATTTCAAAGCTATTAAAGTGACTATTAAAGTGACTAACTCCCACTGAAGTCAAGGAGAGAGAAACATGAAGTCCTCTGAGGGTCTGTATTTTAATGCAGATTAAATATTTATTAACTATTGCAATCTAACAAGATTTCAGCCTGAAAATTTCACTGCAATCTCTGAAGGAAATGGCTTGGAACAATTTCAGTTACATATAAACAAAGACTGCATTCTGAAACCCTCACTCAGGTACAGCTCCTACTGCCTTTGCCAAATAAAACCAGCAGGATCAGGTACGTAAAAATAAAGCTAATTTGACATAAGAGGATATTTATCTGCTATAGCTACAACACCCTGTAGGAAAGTGTGGCATGCTCCATAATTGAGTGGTAAGTTATCTTTCATATTATATTTTTCTTATGCAATTTATCTCACAGTGATTAAATCAAAAATATAAGCAAAGAACTTACCCAAATTCTTTGATCAGGCAATTGGAACTGGGAGCAAAATTGAAACAAAAACAACATATTATTCCTGCGTTGGAACCCTCATTGCAATCAATCTACCTACTACGATTTTATTTAAAGACACTAATTAAAATGTTATCCTGCATTATTTGTTGCAGAGGGTGTTCTCTTCCTAAAAATGTAATCCTTGTAATGAAAAATTATTGTGAAATGCCATTAAATTTTCTAATTTTCACAGCTTTTGGGCCAGTGCCACTGGGAGGAATTTTGCCCAGGCAGGAACAGGATAAGAACTACAGGGTTTAAGTCTTTAAGCTCTACTTCAGAAACCTATTCAAAAGATGCATCTGTTTGCTGTCATATTACCCAGTTAAAAAAAAGAAATTCCTTCTTCATGAGATGGCAATTTTCAGAAATAAATTCACCTACAGAAACACAAGCTTGTAGGACACAAACAGTAATTCCGGAGATATTTTACATGGATAAGTCCTGCCAGCAGAAAATGAAAACTTGTGGAGCACTCCCCACCTGTACTTTTATAGGGGTGAACAGGACTATAAAGGAAAAACAGCTTTTCTCCCGTTCCCCAGTCCTCTATAAATACCAAGCCAGATTCTGCCTTTGCAAACAGAAGGCTCCTTTCTATTAAAGTTTGCAAGAGAGCACCTTTTGGCATTTACTTTTTTGACAGGACATGTGCTGGTGGTTTAGTTTTCTTTTACAATGTACTAAGAGTGCCTGTTACACTCCTGACCTTTGTATGGATCCCTCTCACACCATGTTTAAGACGTTTTCCCTCTCACTCAGGTAAGTGATAAAATGGAAACCAGGCTTTGCCGTGGGTTTTTTATTCAACTGCACAACGGGAAATGGGGAGGAGGGGGTTCAGCAAGGCAGGTGCACAGCCAGCCCTCCCTCCTGCCACAGGGTGCTGGCTCTGCCCCACCTGGGCTGGCCCTGCCGTGGGGAGGTGGCATCTGACACCTCCTCCTCACGCTGAGGGACTTGGTGGCAGCACTGGCACCTTCCTCTGGCACCAACAAGAGGTTTAACCAACCCTCTGTGAAAAAACAGGAAGGGTGAAATCCAGACATCCTGCCCATTAATGGGAAAATGCCCAAAGTCTCCATTTCACCTGCACATCCACGGCGTCCTGGCCTGACTCCCACTTCCCCAGGGAACTCAGTTGGACATCACCACACATAAGAGTATCCAGCTCCTTCCCTGTCCTCCACAGCCAAACTCCTAACAGTGAACTCTCCCCCAAGAGCCCCTGCCTCACCCACTGACCACCCAACCCAACACTGGCATCAGACCTGTGACACCTTCAGAGCTCCCTGAATCCAACTTCACTGAACCACACTGAGTTACACCTTCTGAACAGTGAGAGAGCACTAAGCAAAATAATATCGGGGGTTTTATCAACACAGTACCTAAAATGCCTTCATTTAAATAATTTACTACTAATTTACAGCCCCTTAGGTGCTCTAACAGAATAAGTCACTCAATGGAGAAGAACCAGTCTGGTTTTACACCAGGGACACAAAGAGGACTGAGCTCCTGTTTCTCCATTAGTGCTATCTGCTATGAAATGGGAATTTTTCACTTGCTGTTTTCCTACTTAGGCAAACTCAACTTATTTAGGGTAATCTCAGCAAGAAGTGTTGAGCTGCTATTAAATCTTGCACATAAATTCTCAGTAATTTTAATACACCTTAAATACTTATTTAATGCTTAAAATACTTATATAATGCTGTAAATATTTATAGCACATAAATACTACTAAATACTTCAATACTTAGATCCGACACTTCCTTTGGAAACTGAAATTAGAATAGGGTGCTTTTCTGCACTCTCCAGCCATGCAGTAGCATTATGTTTGTGCATCTGCAACCATATATGCCATCAGCTGCTCTTCCCAGTTCTCCAGAAGTCCCATACTTCAGAATATATTCCATACAACTTAAGACATAACAACTTAGGACTTCATTGGAAAAAGAAAGCAGGTGGTGGCAGATTAATGGGGTGTTTTGCCCAAGAACTCAGAGGAACCTGAACCAGGGACAGGAGCTCATGGCTGTGTGCTTAAAATACAAGATGTGTTAATAGGCTGTCATTACTAAAATGAAAGAGCCCACCGTCAGCAAGGGGTTCAAATTTGCAGATACCACAGAGCATTTTATTTCAGGTATAAGATTTAACCCAAATTTTTAGCAAAATCTCCTTAAGCAAGGAGGAGGAAGACAAATGAGGTTGTGGTGCCAGTGGAGAAAAGCAACGTAATGTGCATACAGATCCTCTTCCTATACTACATACACATTGCAGTTGTCACACCACTTTAGGGACACCCTCCTACGTGTTTGTTATTCAGGAGTGTGGCCTAGGAACAAGAGAGCAGCCCTCATATAGCACATCTTCAGGTAGGGAGGAGCAGGGATCCTACACAGTGACTGCACACACTATAGCCCACAACAGCTGCCTAAAAAAGATGGAGCATTTTCATCATGAAATTGGAAAAATATAGGGTGGAAAGTTTTTATCTCTTTTATGGGAGTCCTTAAATATCATAAAATCACTTGACAACTGGGATGCTCAGTTTTGCTGGCCCTACTTTGAACCTGCACTGAGTCCTCGTAGTCAATACTGGCTCTACTCGCCCAGAGCATGGGAGTGCTGAAGAAGACACAAGTAGCTGCAAGTGTTGGTAGCTACACTGTGGTTTTGGAGAAACACGGTTCTAAAAGATACATGCAGTTCGAATCTGGCTTCCTCCATAATCAAAACATGTTGTTTCATCTGCAAAACATCAAGAAGCTCAGAACAATGCTTACGCTTTTCCACCACAATGGCCCAGTAAAAACTGTGTGTTTTAGGAAATCCAAAAATGACTAAGACTGCATTCATTTCTCTGCACCTGCTTTGAAGCATCAACAGGCTTGTTTACAACATTAAAATTCCCAAAATACTTACTTGTGGATGAAACAAGAATCCCGGGGAAGGTCTCAAGTATTTCTCTTTTAAAGCTTCCAGTGGGTCAGTTAACTTTCTTTTTTCTACTCTGTAAACGTTAAAATTAGATTTGCTTGTGATGAATCAGTCTCAGATAATAGTCATCATACAGCTACTCATGTTTAAAATAGGCAATTATGCATCAAGTAATTATTTTCTTAGAGATAATGGTACAAGATAAGGGAGGACAGTCAAGTCTTGATACCCAGGTACAGCTCATTACTGAGGTGGGGGCTGTGAATCTTCATTAAAGGGAGATGATACCATTTATATACAGAATAAGCCTATACAAACAGGGAACAGAAGTTTGGTAATAATTATAACAGGAACCAATGATCACTTACTGAGCACTTTTATAAAGAAATAAGAGAGTGTGCTCTCAACTCAGAGGAGATCAAGGCAACAGAGCCTTGAGCAATGGGTCTCACCTGCCCATTCAGGACATCACAGCCACCACCCTGGAACCCTCTCGTGTGCACAAAGGAGAAAGATGGGCTTGCAGGAACACACCAAATCTGAGGTGCCAGCAGCAAAGACTGCAATCCACTCATGGGCATTCAGGCAGCAAAACACAGCATGAGTAATTCAGAAACAGCGTGGGAATTTGGGGCTTTTGCTTTTTTTGTTATTGATGTGTATGGTTTAAGGGACAGATCCTGTTGTCCACATGTAGATGTAACTCATGGCAAAGGAAGTCTCAGTAACAACTGGCCTCGTGCTATGCTGCCAGAACTTGTACAGATTTCATTAGAATCACAGAATGGTTTGGGTTGGAAGGGACCTTAAAGATCATCTAGTTCCAACCCCCCTACCGTGGGCAGGGGAGTTTGTAATGCAATTTAATTAGTTTGTAATGCAGGGCCATAAAGGATGGATCATTATTTCCGCTGCTTCAGGCATTTTAAATGAATATGACGCAAAGAAAACCTATGGTCTAATACAGATATCAATCTGGCATGAAATAAAACCATCTCAGTAAATAGCATCATATCCTGTTTCTTCATAATGCAGACTTGCTGTCTTATGCACAAGCATTCTGCAAAAACTTTGCCCACAGCATTCCTTTATCAGATAAAGTAATAAATTAACGTAATTTACATGGCAATAACCTTCTTTTTTTAACAATAGGCTGTAAAATCAGTCATTTATATTACAAATATTTTTATGGCTAATATTTCTCTAAACTAATTTAGATGCATGACTTTGGCTGGTTACAGAAAGGGCAAGGGGGCTGACGTACAGAGGATGCAGGTGAAATTCAGATCCCAGTGAGATCCACCTCGGCTCTACCGGGAAACACCAGGAGGTCTGGATTTTACCACTGGTTTTTAAAACCTCAGCTCACTGACAGTGTCTGCTTGTTCACGTATCAAAGCCGACACTGAGGCTCCCACTGACTTCAGGTAGATCTATGGCAGATCATTCCAGGTAGATCATGGATGGGGCTCTGAGAAACCTGGTCTACTGGAAGGTGTCCTTGCCACGGCAAGGGGTTGGAAGGAGATGATCTTTAAGGTCCCTTCCAACCTGAGCCTTTCTGTGATGACTCTATGATTAACTAGCCCACTGGGGAGGCTTTATAAACACAAGGACGCTGTGCCTTCAATTCCATGAATGAAACGCCTGAAGAAATCAACCCACTACTCAAATATTGGTAAAAAAGGGCAGAAATCACCCTCAATTTCCATGTTCTTAATATTCCTTAGGACCAATGTTGTACTTATGAGATACTCCCACTGAATTCAAGAGGAACTGGCAAGATGGAGTACAACAGGCCCCCTGGGGAGATGCACTGTCAAATCCAGAGGAAGCCAGAGTGGGCAGCATTTTGGAAAAAAAAATTTCAGGTAAACCAGTGATGTCAAATACACAGTAAATATACAGACATTCAACACTGATGCCAATTCACTTATGGGTAAGAGAATATATTCAGTTTCTTCTGCATGTCAAGCTATGCAGGTTAAACTAATGGCTCATGGCAATGAGGGCAGTCATGAAGACTTGTTAACTGCAGCATTACCAGCCCTGGGGCTGGGTGGGAACAGCTGGGATGTGAGGTGGGATGTGCAGGTCAAAATGCAGCCTGGACTCCCCCCCCATGCCCCAAAGTGGGACAGTGCCTCCAGGGACACCGGGAGGGGGACGGGGTTGTGGCCCTGGCTGCCTGTCCCAAAGGATGCTGAAAGGCAGCAGATGGTCTGTTACCTGTAAATGGGATCCATAAAGAATGGGGTGGGCCTGGCGTGCTGCAAAGAGGACTCTGAAGCTTTCCTTTGCTCGAGGTCTCCCCCCTTCTTCTCTCCAAAGACGTGGTTCTTCCGAGGCTCGGCTTGTTTTGTGCTGCTGGCTCGACTTCGGCTGCCCATGCTGAGATCCAGCGGCTGGTCCTGGCTGGCTGCACAGGGGGCTGCTGGCTTTGAGGGTATGGGAGTGAGTGGCTTCTCCTCCTTACGCTTTATGGTGAGGTCAAAGGGAGACTCAGAGCTTCCCTTTGGGATCTTCTTTATTTCACTGGGTGATTGGGGCTCCACTTTCAAGGGTAACGGTCTCAAGTCTCTATCAGGAAATGGATACATTGATTGAGAGAATGCTGGAAAAAACGGGAGGGGAAACATGGAAGGGTAAGGTAAGGCTCCGACTTTTTTGTCTTGCAGCCCCACAAGTCCTGTTGAACCAAAGTACTTTTCAGCAATAGAAGCAATAGCCTTTATAGAATCATTCACCGCTCCTGACACCGCAGTCTGCTCCTCTAAGGATGGTGAGAAAATGGAATGATTGCTGTGGTCTTTCTTATTATTTATTGACGCCAGGCTCTGCAGAGAGCTTACTTTGTCTTTGAACATTTTACCATTTTCTTTAAATTTCTCTTTCTCACTTTCAATGTCACTTTCCAGATCAGAGCCCGAGGTGGTTTCCAGGTCACTGCCACTGGGGGTACTGACATCGTCAAGGTCAAGGTCACTACTCTCTGACTGGTCACTGAGTTTCTCATGCGGCCTCTCTTCAGAGGACCCTTCTGGTTGAAGCTCCACTGGCTTATTCTCCCCTACTGGTGGTTGTTTATTTAGTGCCTTCAAAATATCCTGGGTGGCTGGCAGTATCTGAGGATTTGTCATGAGGGGACTTTGGCTTTTGTTTGTCTGATCTGCGCTTGGAAGTCCTTTAACAGGAGAACTAGTAGGTAGCAAAGGTGGCCTGTGGTACAAGCCTGAAGGAAACAGACCGGGGAAGCTAAAAGAAAATCCAGGAGCTGTTGGAAAGGTAAGACCAGCAGGATGCCTATTGGCTCCAAAATAGTCAGCAAGGCCCGGATTTGCATGATTCATATTAACCATGGACGTTTTATCCATAGCTGGGGTTCCAGGAAGAGAAATGCCTTGGCCAAAAAATCCTCCTGCTGCAAAATGGTTCTTGCCCTCACAAAATCTCCTGTGTTTATTTAAGGAAGACGTAGTGCTGAACATTTGTCCACAGTCTTTGCACTTGATTTGGGTTCTGCAATCAGCATGCATGCGCTTATGACGACAAAGGTTTGAAAACTGAGTATAGGATTTATGGCAGACCTCACCTGTATGTAAACAACAACAACAACACATCTCAGGCTTTATGGTAATTGCCCCCACCCCCAAAATTGTGCAAATAACACCATTTTTTTTACCCACCAAATGTCACCGAGGAAGCCGCGGGGAGAAGTTTGGGTGCACAAATGCACAAAAGCTATTGTACTCTCCAAAGCAAGGCAGACAAACATCTGAAGACAGAATCAAAACCCGCTCCAACAAACCAGAAAAGGTCTGGAACCACTAAAAGACACACTCTCCTTGTTTGCTCTTTGCATTGCACAGTCAGTACCATTATTCCATGTTGCATCAGCCCCCAGAGCCCCACCAAGAGCCACGGTGCTGTGACCCTGTATGAACCCACAGCACTCCTGTGTGAGAGCACAGGTGTCTTCAAATGACATCCATTCATGTCACTATTCCCATGTGGAAATTAGTCATTAAAATAAATATTTGCAGGACCAGACAGAGATGGAGCTGCCTCACAGAGCTTTCAGTCTGTAAGACCACAAGGATAGGAAAGAGGTGAAGGAAGAGACAACAAGGTATTTCCAGGTATAATCTTGATAACAAACAACACTTTTTTCCACCTACAATTAAAAATTTAATCTCACGGAAGTCCAGGCTAGAGCCTGAGTAACCTCAGCCTAGTACTCTCATATGTCCCAAGCATTTCTATTTGTGTAAAGCATAGTCCTTACAGGTGCCTGTGATGCTGTAACTCTAAATTCCACATCTTAATAACTTTACTAGTCATAATATTGCTTATTTGCCTCTTGCACACGACAAAATACACTGCATTTCAAAAAAAATTTTCATTTAAGAATGAAGCTGTATTTATTTGCACGTCTGATGCTCAGTAAGAGCCCAATGGATTTCCTTTCAAACTCCTCTGGGATGAGAAATAGTTTCAGCCTCACAAAAGCAGCACTTGGAGAGAGCCTGGGACCACAGAGGGGAGCAGATCTACCTTGGGAACACAGACCTGATCTAGCCTGTGACACTCAGCACAGCTTCCAGTGACCATTGGCAGCAGCAGGAGGCTGGAAATGCTCCTGGTGGTACAGAGACACTATGAAGAGCCCATCATGTCACTGATCCAAACAGGATTCTGCACGTTCCTGATTTTCTGGCTGCTACAAAGCTTAGGGGGCAACAACTAAGTTAAAGTAGGGTTTGGAAGAGGATAATGCTCAGCTCCCCAGTGCCTTTTTATGTCACTTTTTGGCATCCTTTGGATAAGAAGGAGCACTGGGCAAGTCTGAGTCTTGTGCTCTTCATTATGCTAAAATTTGTCTGTACCTCTGCACTACCTTGCTTCTAACAGTTGTTTAAAAACAAGGCAGCAGCATTGTCAGCAAGCAGTGTTATCCCTCTGTAATAAATCCTTTTTTTTTTTTCCCAGCCAGGAAAAAGCATGTGGCCGCTTTATTTTTATTTAATTTGTGTTATATCATAAACTCTCATCTTTCACACATCAAAGCCGCGCAACAATACACATTGTGTATTCTCAGGGCTTTTTAACAATAATTTTCATGATTTGAGACAGTCTGACATAATTTACAATGGCTCTATTTTAAGCCCGCAGAGGAAACTGAATTGAATGTATCCCATCCTGCACTCTTGGTTCCCATGAACTGCAATCACGTCCTCTAACTTCCACTCGCACCGGGGCCCGCACTAACCTTCCTGCTCCTCCGAATCTCTGCCCTTGAGAAACCTGACCACTTGTTGTCATCCCTCAACTGTTTACCTCTTCAGGAGGCTGCTCCATATCTCAGCAACAATGCTCCTATTGTTCCACGGCCCGATCCTGCCCCATCCACCCGTTTTCCCTGCTCACATCCCACTGACATCCCTGGGACAATTCGTTGGGGCGGAGAGAGCGCAGGATTGGGCCCAAACACAGGAAATTTGCAATGCGGTAATTCAGGAAGAATGTTTGGTGCTGTGTATCAGTAACTGTTCCTGCTGGAAATCTTCATTCACAAGGAGAGACAAGAGAGAAAAGAGAGAAAATCAAAAGTATAACGAAAAATATAGAAGAAAAAATATGTAAGGGAAACAAAAAAGAGAGACACAAAGGATGAGGAGAGATTATTCTAGTTCCTTGAAAATGCCTGTTTTCCTCTTAAGTACTTTCTGCCCCTTCTTAAAAATATTTTAATTTTTTATTTGCCTATTTAAAATAGAAATATTTTTTATTTAATATAGAACTATTTATTGTTTACTTTTTGCAGTATGAAGCTCTGATTTTTCTGCTATTTTCTCCTATTTTTAGCCTAATTGCAGGAATAAAATTTCTGCTCCCACCTCCAAACTTCAGGGTACAGAACCAGGCCCCTTACCTTCACCGCTGAGGTTTTACACAGTGAGCTCCCCCTGCTCCCATCATGTTGCTCACAGAAACCAAAACTAAACTGACCCAAATGGTGACATGAGTGTCATATCCATAATTTTGCACAAGCTTCATCTTGAATATTATGGAGCAACTCCTCTCCATGTGTAAAGCAGAATAGACCATATATATTTTTCCAGACAAAAATATCTCCAATGCATGCATTTCCAAGGCTAGGCTAAGGTAGAATTAAATATAAATAATGTTTTATGAACTTTCAATCTTGTACCAGGTTGTGTTGAGGGCCTGCTTCTTATTGACATGGTTTTATTAAAGACAAGGCTTTGCTCAGGTAGGCTGGAGTGGCAAGGGGGTGAAAGGGAGGTATTGGCACAGATTTAGTCTTCCTAAAGTTTGGGAAGTTCTGCCTTAAAGAGAAGTGGTACAGTACTAAATTATTATTCTCCGTTAATGTATTCCAAAGTCAACAGAATCAAGAAATACTCAGCTCTGGAGAAAAGCAAAAATATACACTTAGAATTGAGAGATGTCCTTACAGACTATTAAGGGAGATGAAAATTCATCATTTGACTAAATGTATTTTATCGGTTTCAAAGCTAAATTCAATCAATAATGGCAATACCATGAAAATATGTAAATATTTCTCACTACAATCTCAATCAAACGATTAACAGCTGTACCCAGGATTTCACATTTCTGAGCATTGAAGTTATTTGAAACTATTTAATGAGGTGCTGCTTGCTCAAGGTGCCTTTTGTATTTAACAGGCACTCTGTTTAATCCATGGGCTAAAAAGGCTGGAAAAGAAATTTCTAGGCCCAGCTCAAAGCCCTTACCCCTGGAGTAGTTTTACTCCTGGGGACTGTCACCTGAAGCCTGGGTGATCACAGCATCAGTGACAGGCACACTCAGTGCCCCATGGATTTTGGAGAAGACTGTCTAAATAGACTGTGCCACCTCCACCTCCATGGATATTCTGAGGAGCCAGGACTCCTCAGTCTGTGTTATAAGATCCACCTCCTTTTCATCATGTGACTTAAACTTCAGTAGACCGAGGATGGTTATCAGCTTTAATTGCTTCCATGTAGCAAAGCAACATAAGCCGGGTTTGATTTCACCTATTACACCTTAGTACACCCTTTAAATCTCAGTGCCATACTTTTAAGCAACTAACTTGTAAGGGAAGCTTCCCTTCTTGCAGCTTTTATTGCTCCAGAGACCCCAGGTTTAACACAAACTCCCAATCTGGATCCCTAATTGCAAAAATTATTCTCATGCCGAAGCACGCTCTGCACCACCATTGTCTCTGGACCCCAAATTAGCCAGCAGTTAAGTTTGCATATTTTCTGCTTATTAAAAAAAATTACTGTAAGTACTATTTTGAATATGTTCAGTCTATTATGGCATGTGGTTTCTATTTGGGGAGGCTGGAGATTTTGCGAAGGCAGTGAGTAATTACCTTAGTGTTGGTGAGTTTTCACTCAAGCTTGGGCGGTGCACTGTAATAAGAGACAGTTGCCATAAACAGACTGGTACGAGTAAATCATGGTGTGTGGCCTTCTGGTGGAAAACAGATATCTGCTCTAGGTGACCCTACCTCCCTCTCACTGCTCGGCAAAGCTGACCAAACATGTGGTCTCCAAACCCTTTTGTTCTGCGATTACACGGCTCTTACGTGTAGGTCGCTCAATGGGGTTTCATCCCTCACATTGTACATGTGAAGAATACCAGTTACTGTTTTGACTTATCAGAATAAATAGCAACAAAATGCATCTGAGAGATTATTTCATGCACGAGAGGTGCCACTTAAGAGACTTTTATGTAAGATGTTCCAATAGCACTATCTGAAGACTCCCCACCTAACAAGAAGGTACTGTTTTCTAACTGAGAGTAACCACTTAACCTTGCAATCAGCTTTAAATGTTATTAGTGATATTTAACATTGGACCTATTTATATATTTTTCTCATTGAAGGAATCCATATCAAAAGTATTATTAACCCAATGGCAGGTTACAGATCTTGCACAAATTAGTTTTTTAAGACGATACTCCTTCTCTGGAGGAATTATATGAGCTTGTGGCCAATGGTTTTTCCAGCTGTGGTGTCAATATTTAGGTAAATTATTGCTGAGAGCAGCAAAAGATTAAGAGGTCTGTGGACAAGTAGGGGAGGTGGTCACAAGGCACCTTTCAAGCCACAGCAGGTGCCTGAAAAGGCTGTGGCAGAAAGTAGCAGTACCAAGAACAATTTTTTAAAATATTTTCTGCCTGTGCTTCCCCGGTGAAAGGGAGAGACAACAACCTGCACCTTTATCAAGCAGGGTCTGGCTCAGCAGCAAACACAACCCATGAGACATTAAGGATCTGATTTAAGCCCAGTACAGAGTCAGGCTCACATCCAAGGCAAGTTTTATTGCTGGGAAAGATCTAATAGCTCAACTCAGTACTTAAACTTGGGGCATACAAAGGAGCCTCAGGGAGGGCAGCAAACTGCTCTGACTCAAACTCACTGCCTCTGAGGTTTGTCTCCCAACTCCAGCAAAAGTCATGGCATCTGCTTTGGAGGCTGTGATGCAAAATTAACTCCTAGAGCAGGAAGGAGAGCAGCCAGCTCAGCACGGTGCAAAGCAATGAGGCTGCACGAGGCTGGCATGGCTCCTCCTTGCTAAATCCCACTCCTTGCTTTGCATCTGTGCATGGAAAAACATCCCAGGGATAACAGGTACACTTATACAACATAGAGTGTCTGTCTGAAAAGGAAAATCACACGAAAATAACTCTTTGCATTGGATCACAAATTACCCAGAACTCATTTAACTACTCACAACCCACACGACACAGGTGGGCAGTTCAAAGGGAGCAGAACACAACCTCCTGCTTCCAGCTTGCCCTGCTTTACAGCAAAAGAAACACTTAAACAAACACATTTAGTTGAAGACTTACATATAAAAGGTTTGACACTGCTGTGGATGTGTTTATGCTGTTTGAGGCCTGAAGAAGTGGCAAAGGTTTTGCCACACTCTGGACAAGCGTGAGCACGAGCCCCAACATGCTGGGAACGAATGTGCCTCTGAAGGTTGCTGGGGTCCGTGAAAACCTGCTAGGAAATGAGTACTGATTAACCAAGAAACTTGACTGTGGAAGAAGCCAGTTATTACAAGAGTCTTTTAAAATTCAAACCTTGGAGCTATTTTTGGGAGTGCTTAAGATTAAAAACCTCGCTAATGGGCATCGGTGGGAGCTGTGCCTGCAGGATGGGGCCTCAGTTTCCCAGGATCAGCCAAGTATTGGGTGGATCTGTTAACCCCTTTGCAGCAAATGCATTTGACCTGGCCATTAGAAATTGCACATTTGAGGTCAGGGACTTCATGGAAAATGTGTCAAAATGTGGCTGCTTGAAACCTCTAAGCATTACTGCAATAGAAATACTTTATATCAACAATGGAACGTGTGACAGCAAGAAATCCTGTACACAATACAGTCCTAGAAACCAGGGCTTGGTTGCATCTTGTAATCTCAATAGAAATTCCCATTTTTGCAGCAAATCCACCTGAAACCAACTAAGTTCTCATGCAGAAGGCCCAAGCTTTGGGGATCTGATAAAAAGCAATGCAGAGCACCACATCCTATACAAATAATCCACACAGCAAGCCCAGCGCAGGGAAGTGACAGGAGATGCTCTAGAGATGAGCTGTGCTCAGTGCAGCTGGGGCCCATTGCTATTTCGCATTTTCCTTTATATGCAGTAGTGTCCTGAAGTTTCTCGTCCCAACAGCTGGCACACAGCCCGGGGAACTCTCCACCCTGCGTTTCACTGGGGTTTCTTGCCCCTCAGTGCCTCTTAGTGACCTTCTTACACCCCACCAATCCTCTCAGGCTGCCAAGGGTGAGCTTGAGGGTGCTCAGCATCCTGCATCAGTGCTCACTTCAGACTCCACAGCCATTACCAAATCAAAAGGGGTAGAAAAATAATGTATTTATAAAGTAGAAGTGTAAACTCTTGAAAAACTACCTGGAGCATGGCAGAAACACTACACCCCTCTGCATCCCAGCCCAAGGCATCCCCATTTCCATGCTCCCGTGTATCCAGCAGCACAAGAAGTGCCAGGCAGCCTCAAAATTCACTGTACCTTGGCACAGTTCTCACACTCGTAGTGCTTCCCGCTGTCGTGAGACATTTGGTGACGTATCAAGTTGGACTTCCAGTTAAAGGCTTTGGGACACTGGTCACACTTGTACTCCCTCTCCTCGCTGTGTGACAGCATGTGCTTCTCCAGGCTGTGGAAACAGGAACAGGGCTCAGCATGGTCCATCACACACGTGGGCTTATCAGTGGTTTACAGGAAGGGGAGAGAGCAGAGTGCACAGTTACAGCAAAAAAAAAAAAATTTTTTTAATAGCCCCAAAGGCCCAATCCTGACAGAAACAAGTTTTTGAACACTAGGCTCACTCCAGCCAGGAGGCAGAATCTCCTCCTCCCTACCAGAATAACACATCCTCTCATGTTTTGCCAGGCCACTTGCAAATGCTCCAGGAGATGCTGCTGCCATCTCTCCCTAAGGAGATTATTTCATACACCTCTCAGTATTTCACTCTGGTAATTCTTCCCTGCAGTCTGAATTATTTCTACCTTATGACTTTCCCTCTAAACACACCTTGGATCCCACCACCTGCCATAAATCCGCTCCTTTGATGGTAGTCAATTTTTTTTACAGCGGGAATAGATGAAGAATAACACCTCTGCAGTAGGACAGGAGGAGTTCAAGAAGCCTCTAGATATGGTGCACTACAAATGAAGTTATTCTTGATGATTACTGTTAACTGTGTTCAACTGTGTACTTGTTTAGTCATTAATTTCTAAGTGGTTTATTCAGTCTATTATTAGAATATTCGATGTGCACCTAACTTCTGTTGCACGTCTTTGAATTAACCTTTGTCTCTGAATTTTTATTATTCATTTGTAGTAAACACATATTTTTAAACACCTGTATTGCTCGGTCACAAAGAGTCATAGCTCACACTACTGCTTGGGGAAAGATCAGTACATAATGCAAGAGTAGGTCCACAGAAAAGCCACTGGAAACTGTGATTTTTAGCCCAGTGGATCAACCTATTCTCACATGAAGTTCCCAGTGATCTCTGCAGAATCAGTGACAAAATCTACCAGGGTTACAGTCTCGTTTGGGTTGTGCAGCCCCAATAGCAACCTCCATCCTCAGCCAAAGGTAACGGAAATACTTTCACCCTGTGTATGCTCTTACTTCTACCCCTCTCCTTCCTTTGGGGGAAAAAAATATTTCTGGTTTCTCCTCCTAATATTTTTACACCAACTGACTCTCCATCACGCACCAGTAAACAAATTTGCCATAAGACCCAGAGAGATTCTTGTCCCTGGCTCTGGCACCAGCTCCCTGACTCTGCTGCAGCTCCATGACTCCCCATCAGCACTGGGCACTCCTGGACCCAACATCTCCATCTTCCTGCTCAGCTATTTCTTCATGTAGTTACTCACTTCCCCAACCATGGCTCACTTGGGCCTTTTATTTTATATAATCTGGATATAGCACATTTTGGCACTTTTTTTCTGTGAACTGTCTTTGTGGTGTATGAGCCTTTCAATAATTCAGGAGTTCGGAGAACGACTGCATTCCCTCTCATTTTTCACTCTTTCTCACAGTACTGCCCATCTATTTATGATGACTCGTTCTTTGTTTTCTGCCCTTTCTCTTCAATATTTAATATTTTAAGCTAAATTTACATTTCCTCAATGATTCCCATATGTTAGATATCATCCTATGGCTCTCAGGGAGAAAAGGACTTTAACACCAAATGACTCGCAAAATGCAAAACCGTTATGGACAAGAGTCCTGCCTCATCCAAGCTGCTGGAAATCCTTCTGACTTATCTGCCTCTATCAGACCCTTCAAATCAATCCCTCAGACTGAAAATTAGACAGGTGGAGCCACACACTGCTCAACATCAATGGGTGAACAAGACCTTGTGCCTGCACAAATTCCTGCTCAGTGGGGCTCACCTAACATGTGGGGAGTGATGGTTGGCACATCATGTTTTAATTTCAGTGTCACTAATTTTGTGGAAGTAAAAGGATCAGGTCAGATAATGCTGATCATGTGATGCTGAGCCACCTCCACTCCTGTCAAGAGGAGCAAAGGAGTGTCTCTGTTTTGGGAGAGAGGGCTCCATCTTGCAGAACGAGCACCTGGAGCCTCCAGCAGTAATTATCCAAAAGGACTAACACTGGGCATGCAGAAATCCATGCTGAGCTCTGACAGGCAACACAACACCCTGAATCATGGACTAGTGAGGGTTTCTGTGAAACACACTAAATACTCCAAATTGACAAGTCAGCATTTAAGGGGCATATGATTATTAAGCAGTGCAAACAGACACACTGCTGTCCCAAAAAGGGCAGTTCACAGTCACTTCAACCGTGCCCACACAACGTGGAGAGGAAACAAGACACTATGGAATTGTGGGAATCCAACTGAAGCCATTGAAGAACTTGCACTTACATTTTAAGCACCTACTCCTACCTTTGTAAGTCTGGGAAGACTTGGTCACACTCTTTGCACTCCTGGATTTCATGAACATCCTGAAGGTCATTCTCATTCTCAAGCTTCTTCTGGAAGTCCTCCTCCACCATGGAGAAGGCAGAGTGAGGGGTGCTGCAGGGGAACTTCTGGTGATCTACAAGCTCAGCCTTGGACTCGAAGAGCTGGTCACAGTCCTCGCAGCGGTACTGACGCTCCTCTGGAACACAAAGGGGTTGGGCACGGGGAGACCACATCAGTTTTCAGCCATTTTTAACCACCTTCCCATCAGGAGTTGGATGATGGCGTGGTTAAATGAAGAGTTATTCAATTAAAAAGAGAAGAACCTCAAAAGAAAGAAGGATTCCTAAGAATGCTTTATAATAATGCTTCAATTCTACAATATATGATAGTGCAATACTACACTTTAACTGCCTGGGATGAAAGGCTCAGGACAAAAGTCAGTGTGTTTATATACCATCCTAAATGGAACTATATATATGAGGTCTAAGGTGGATCTCCAGTGGAGGCTGAAGGAGATGACTCAGACACAAACATCAACATCTAAAATAGCCAAAAAGGTGTTAATAGTTTTTAAAAGCCTCTTCATTTCCATGAGTTGCAGCATCCAACCCTGTTTGAATAAGCCAGAGACACATTAAGTCTTTGCTTTAAATTCCAAAACATTGGTCATAATGTGTTTCTTACTGAAAATGAGTGTAGAAGATACTAGAGTGTTACTTTGGAGTGAATACTGCATTCCATTAATTAGCAATTCCTGCAAAAGAATAGATTAGCTGAAGAAAATCCCAAAAAACAAACTTGGCAAACAGTATCCCACGATTTTTTTTCTGCTGGGTTTTCTACTGTTGGTCCACCAGACACCCTGGTCTGGTTCCAGATAAAAATGCCCAGAGGCTCTGAGTCAGAAAGGCACTGAGGAATCTGGCTGAAATCTCCAATGTATGTACTTGGTTGCTACTTGACAGTTGAGCTGATCCAGAGAAAGCGTCACAGGGTTCTGTTCTTGGCCATCCACAAGCAACACTTTGGCTCAGTCTGCTTCTAAATCAGCCCTGTGGGACATAATCCTGCATGTGACTGCAGAGATTTCCTCTGGTGTCATTTATACAATAGCTACTTGACCGTAGGGACTAGGCAGGGAAAACACTGTGCTGAAAAGGGGACCATCTTTAGCAATAACTAAACAAAGTTACCACTGGAGGAAAAAAAAAACCAAACACAAAATCAAATGGGAAGGAACGAATGAACAATCCCTACCTTTTTCTTAAGACAACAAAAGATACTGCTTTAAATGTACAGGCAGTGAAGAAAGTGCAGACCTTGATACTTCCTGCCCTGAGAAAACCCCTGTGTTCAACTGTCCTTGAATCTCTGAGAATTTGTAAAATGTCCCTGTTGGCATGAACTGCAACCTACTGGGCACCAAGCAGATATCCTATACCCAGTTCCCACTGTGGCTGTGTAACCCACTGCCTGACAGGCAGCACAGCAAAAGGAGCTTTTGGAGGGGGGGAACAAATCTCAGCAGCAACTCAGGAGTTTCAGACCCAGAATCTGTGTGTGGGATGAGCACAAGGAGGAATAATGGCTGAAATGTCCTCACAAGTGACAGCAACATTAACAGTCTGAGATTTTAAGAGCTGGACTCAATGATTCTTGTGGGTCACTTCCAACTCAGAACATTCTGGGATTTTGTGGTTTTCTCTTTTCAAGGTAACAGATGTTTGGCTAAGTGAAAAAAAAAACCTATAATCAGGGTCCATACATGTCTTGCAGGACCAGCACAGCCTTAAGATAAGGACATGAACTCCTGTTTTTCTTTTGCAATACCCACAAACCAATCAAATTTCAATCAGAAAAAAGAGAGGCAGAAGATGGACAGATACAACCATGGTCCAGCTCTCTTCCCTGGCTGCAGTAAAGTCATCCCAGATTTCAACAGGATTCCAACAGAGGAGAAATCTCCCTAAATTTTGGCTTAATTTCAGTGATACTCTCTATTAGATGAAAGACTAAGAAGAGGCTAACCGTGGATGTCCGGAGCCATTGTCTCATGTGAATAATCTTCACTCTTCATGAACAGTAAGAGCTCCTCTCCTGGTTCAATATCTGCTACCACTCTGTAGAATATCTGGAAAACAAACAAAAAGAGAAAGCAATGTGAGCAGCACGACAGGGAAAGAGGTATCAGCCACTGCTGGTGAGTGTTACAGACCAAAACCATGTGGCCAGAGCCTGCCCTGTCGTGGTGCTGCTGCTGGAGAGGTGCCCACTGACTGTGGCAGGTCTGCTCCTTCCAGCCCCAAAGCTGTTGTACTTTGGGCTCTGCGAGGACAGAAAGGACGAGTGCTTTCAACAGCCTCTGCTGCAAAATGAGCTGTGTGATGACTGCAGATATCACCAGCAACTTGTGTGTTGAGTTACACCAAACCCGTGAGCAGAGTGGCCATAAAACACATCCCTGAGTAATCCTTGGAAAGGGGAACTCCTGTTGCGTTGGGAAAAGGTACTAAAGTAACTTCAATGGTTGGACTTGATGATCTTAGAGGTCTTTTCCAACCTTAATGATTCCATAATTCTAAAGCAGACATGAGTAGATGCTGCTGGTTAAGCCACAGACATCCATCCCCCATTCCAACCATCTACACAGTCCAGAAAGCTGTGAGGAAACAGGCTTATACAAACCAATGAGCCTGGTTATTCCTTAGCTTCAAATGGAAATCAAAGGAAAAATCAATCCTGGATGAAGAAACACGGTGAGCAGCCAAAGTTGCTGGTGGTGACCCCGTCCAGTGACACCTGGTCCCCTCATACAGGTGATACTGGGCTGTGGGAAGGAGCCCATCAGAGAGGCAGGAGGCTGTGGAGGGGGCAAAGGGGACACCCTCCCTTGGGTCCATGCACCAGAGGAAGCACACACCAGCACCACAAGGCTCTGCTGAAAGGAAATTCCCAAAATCCATCTGGCTGCTTTCTCTCTCTCTCTGCAGGAAATGTAAAGAGCCCTAAAAAGCTCCACGAAGCAGCTCAAATAAATATTAGTAACTTCCTCGGGCCTTGTTAAACAAAAACACATGACAGCTATATTTCTTATACTAAAAAGTGATGTCTTTGCATTTTCTCAGACTAATGTATTTTTAAATGTTTTGCTCCCAAACTCTTTACTCTCAACACTCATTGCAGCGCGTTGGGAGAAAGGCAGAAAATCACCTGCGTTGTTCAAAGCCACACAGGTGCATCTGTCACAGGTAGGGACGGGTGTGTGAAGGTTTGTGGGTGCTTTCCTTGCCCACTTGCACGTGGACCGACACCATCGGCAGCCAGCACATACCGGTGTCCTCCAGGAGGTGGCCGTATAGCCTAATCCTTCCCTTCTGCACAAGCTGTGCCCACAGACAAGGGCTAAATACCTAAAAACAACGAATTAAGTTGCATTTCCTCGGATTTGGATTTTTTTTTCCTTCACCTTGTCCCAGAAGATACTCTGGAGGAGGGTGCAGAGAGCAGTGGTGGAGGCTCCTGGGGCAGCTCGTCCCCCCACCCCAGTGCTCACCCCTCCCCAGGTGACAGGAGTGCTGGCAAAACACATCAGGCACAATGTACCCGTGCCACAAACTCCTGCTTGTGGCAAATTTTCCCCGTAAAAAACAGGAGAAGGAGTTTATGTGCAATGTGATCCGCCCAGGCTGCAACTCCCTCCTCTTCCACACCACCCTCATCGAAACATCAGCTGGGGCTGCTTGGGCTTCCCATTTGTATTTCTTGCCGAGGGGATTTCAAACTCCACCGAGTATTTTGGAGGCCAAAAGAGCCATGGCAGGGTCTCGTGTGTATCTCTTCCTGCAGCTGGATGAATGCCTGGTACCACAATCCCCTCTGGAGACAATGCCATCCTCGGTGCTGAAGGATACGGGGATGCTCTGTCGGCTTCAGCGTGCTGGGGACATGCTGGGGCAATGAAACTCATTTCACCAAAGACCAAAACACATTCAAGTGAAGCCAACTTCCACCTCTTGAAAATAAACCTGATGACAGCGCCACATCCAGTGAATATCTTCTGTAAGTGATGCTTGTTTTTCCCTTTATTAAGATAAATGTATTGAAAACTGGCTTTTTTCTTCCAGAAGCATAAGGGACTCCGCATATCTGAAAGGGAAGCTGCAGTCGGATCTGTGGAAGATAAGCTTGGCTGCTGCCTGGCTTTGGGTGGAAATAAAATGTGCAACAATAATATGTGCACACTGACCAGACAGACTTCTGCAAACATCCCTGTTGGGTGGAAGCAGGATCAGGATCACCACACACCCAGGTGGGACTTCCACCATCCCAGGCAGGCTGTGCCAAAGCTTCTTCTCTGCCCAGGACAGGTTTTGTGTCACAGTCAGGCAAATGCAGCTGCTAGTCTGACGTTGGTGGTGCCTCCACACCAAGGAGTAACAAAACCACAGCAAAGCCTTCTCCAGTATTTTTCCTGTCCCATCAAAGGTGTTTTGATAGACCTTTGATAGACCTTTTCACCTCTCACAGCAAACTGAGGACACATGGACCATACAGGGGCATAAAGAGGGCCTTGTTCACCAAGTGCTGTGCTGGGGAGCATCCCTTCTCTCTGGGAAGCGCTGGTACAATGCTGCATCTTTCTTGCAGCTGTGGGACAAATCCCTAAACAGGGAATAAACTCTGCAGCCAGTTATCTTGTCTGTGTTGGTATTCAAAAGTAACAGAGATGATCAAACTACCCATCAGAAACTCCTTGGCCAGCCCCTCCACACCTCAGTGGGGAGATGAGACAGCATTCTAAAAAACTCCCAAGTTTTAGGTTGAGTGATGTTTCTTTATTTTGCAACTCAAGAGCCAAGTGACTGACCTCCAGGTCTGGCATTTACACGTTATTATAATACTAACTTTAATTATTATTAAAAATAGATTTCTTAATTTCTGTATGTCCAAAAAAAACCTCACCTGCACCAACGCTCTACACATCAATTTGAGTTGCAGTAAGAATCTAAAATAAAACATACTGAAGTTTAAACCAAAACAGTCGTGCAGGTAAATTTAATCTGATATTAAGAGTTGTCCTTACTACTTCACAAAAAAAACTTTTCTCACTCTTCTAACCTAAAACCTCCTGGAATTATCCTGTCTGAAAAAAACTGAGAAGCCAACTGTTGCAATGAACCATGTTACCCAAATTTTGAGGCAGCAGCAGCCTACTGAGAGCTGGTGATGGGGGGGGGTCCTGCAACCCCCAGATGAGGAAGCCCATAATTTCCCCCCAGCCCTTAAGGTCTCCCTCAGGCTGCCCATGTTTTGCAACTACAGCACCTCTGCTGTGGGCAGTATTTTTTGTATTAGGAAATACAAAGATAGAATAAGTGGATTTTTCAATTGCAAAGCCTGAAGATTTCTTGGGTGCAGTCCTGACTCTACTGTAATTAATGAAAGATTTTCATTTTCTGGACAGCACTTCTCCAGACTATCAAGCCCATTCCATTACCCAAATTTTTGGGGTTAACCTGTGCGAGCGTGCATCAGTCTGCCTCGAGATCGAGTATAGGAAGAGCTTCTGCACAGGAGAGGAACAACGAGCGGAGGGGGGAAAAAAAAAATAAAAGCAAAGTCCAGATGCACATTTCACATGCCCTGGGATCAGCGGTGTGTGACTGCAGTTTATATAGGAAGAGCAAAATCGGATCCAGATCTGGAAACACTTCCAGAGTTCAGGGGGTCCGAGGTGGGGAGAAGTTGGAGGAGGCCTGGCTCATCAGTCCTCTGTGCCTGCCCACACCACAGGTCAGAGATCTCTGCTACCGAGCAGAAATAAAAGCTCCCAAACTGCAAAGCCGTAAAGGGAAAGGGGAGGAGGGGGGAGAAAAAAGGAACACACACAATTTACTTTTAAATGGATGAATAAGGCCTCATTGTTATGAATCCCAGTTTACTTTTCCTGGTCAGGCACTTGAAATTTTATTTATGCTTAATAGACTGCGTTTGGCATGTGTAAAGATGACAGAAGCGTGAATTATGAACGACCTTCGACCTATTCAGGAAGTTGTAATAATTGCAATAATAGCTAAAACGCGCTCCCCGCGAGCTCGGCCGGGCCGTGCTGTGAAACACCCCGGCCACCCCCCTGCCCCGGCCAGCCCCACGCCACCCTGCCTGCACCCCCCTCTGCTCCCTCCCAGCATCCCCCCAGAGCCAGGAAGATTTAACCGAAGTTACAGTTTGGGGGGAAAAGCGACACTTTGGCACCGGCTGCCAGGCACACATCAGTTGTGCCCCAAAGAGTTCTCGTGCACCCAACTAAACCCTGCGTGCACAAGAGCTTTGGGAAACACCACATGTGCTCCACTGCTGCTCGGGAAATTCAGATTTTAGGGCAGGTGAGAGATGCTGCTCTGAGTCTGCTCGTACTTCAACACCCAGCCCACGCACTGAACTCACAGCTCCCACCACGGGGGGATTCTGCCCTGCCCCACAAAGCTACAAGCGGCAGGACCGAGGTGAGGATCCACTCTGCATGGGATGGTGGGATGGAACAGAAGAGCCCAAAGGTGGATTGTTCCCTGGCGAACACCATCAGCACCCACAAAACCCCGCACTGCTGCTCCTGCACCAGCCACGGGCATATCTATCCCAAGCCTCAACTCCTTGCTGTCCTTGGAGGCTCTGGTGCTCCAGAGAGAGCATGTCCTGAATTGGGGTAGGAAAGTGAGTGCCTGTAGAGGCAGCCTGCACACTGCCAACTGGCATTCACCCCTGTGCTGCTTCGGAGCAAGAGTGGAACTTGCCTGAAAAGCAAAACAAATTAAATGTCCAAAAGTAATAATAAGCGTTACGTTCAAGGAGCCCCATCAAAACCAGGAATTATGCCCACCAGGAAAAGGAGGACGAAGAGATATATAACTTCACAACAAGCCCTAATTAAGAGTTTGAAAGGAAAAAACAAGAAAGAAAAGGGTCCAAATGGTGAAGCTTCAACTTTAGCTCCTGTGATGAACAACTTGTGCAGCTGGAGAGCTGTGTGATGAAACCCGAGCCAGGTTCTTCTTGCTGTACTCAAGCAAATGATAAATTGAAACAAACCCGAGTTTTTTCAAGGGCTAATGTAGAGGAGTCCTGCCTGAAAGCTGTACTTGGCCCAAAGAAAACTTCAGCAAAAATCCACAGGCAAAACTCAGCAAGTGTCTGCAGAGGCATGGGTGGGAGCCTGGTGGGGAAGAGGACCCTCCCCTCACCCTGCCGAGGTGGTGGTGGAGCACCACAGTGCCTCAGCACCAGGACTAAGAATCCTTTCTTTCTTCATTTTCAAAGTGCCTCAAAACTGTGAAGTAGGAAGGATTGGAGGAAGGATGCTCCAGGAATCCCCATTTTTTCACCTTCCAAGGCAAAAGGTGCCTCCTGCTTGCTCACTCAGAGCAAGGAGGGAACTGCGGGGTGCCTCTGCAGGACACCCTCTTCAGCCTCTTGGGGGCTGCAGGCCACCTCCTCAGAGCCATTCCTGTCTTCTTTCTTCATAGATGAATTTTAGCTTCTGTGAAAGACCTGGTTCCAGGTGAGAGGCTGCCACATCCAGCCAAGCTGCTCTGGTCCTGCAGAACCTCCTGCTTGGGGGTCACTAACCAATGACACCAGACCCCAACTCCTGTGTGCCCACCTGTTCTCCTGAGCTGACCTCACCACTCAGTTGTCCTCCAACAGTCGTGAACCCTCATTAATGAACCACACGAATGTCAAGCGAGGTGCAGCTGTGTCCTGGCTCTGTGGCTCTCCATAATCCTCTACACTCTGGCAAGCAGATGAGTAGGATTTGACAGCTCTCATCACAAAAAAGGCATTTTTGTTTAGAGACAGCATGCCTTATCCCTTTCATTAAACACGAATCATCAATAAAAACCTTACCACTTGGCAGAAATGGCAACAACTGGGTTGTTGGGTTTGGTTCTGAACAGCTTATTTTAGGTCACGTCAGGACAGTCCAACGCCGAGAGTGGTAACACCACCAGTGCATCAAATTCCAGATAACACAGGCAGTCGTAAAGCCCAGGCAGGAATTTCACCCACAGCCTCAGCTTTAACTGCAGCAAGTGGAAAAACACCAAGCAGCTCCTCGTTCCACCAGCCCCAAGCTAACACATCCCTGCTCCACTGGAGACAGATTTTCAGTGGGAGCTGGATTAAGTTTTATTTGCTTAATAACTAATAAGTCATAGGAAGAATCATGGCAGAATGGGGCCCCGTATGAGCTCAGCGTGTGTGTGCCCTCCTGACCCACAACAGCCAAAACCTTAATTTCACTCTCCGACAACAAAGCCTCAAAACTATTCCTTAAATACACAACTTTTGCAGGTGGCTGTGCAAGGAGCCTCTGCCCGCCACGGAGGGGGGGCCGCGGCCGTAAAACCTGAAACATGAGGCTGTGCCTGCAGATTAAAAAAGTTTGTAAAACGTGTAAGATGGGATCAGATCTGGTGGAACCTACAGCAGTAGGTTCACTCCTGTAAGTTTATATCACTGACATTGGGCACGTTGTTAAGGGTGTGATACTACTGGTTTTTCTCCCTTTGCAGCGGCACATACTTGAGTATAAGGAAAGAAAACAAAGCACACACAAAAAAAAAACCACCAAAAACCTATTTCAGCACGCACAGCAAGCTAAAACCTCAGTAAAGTGATCTGAGCCACTTTGAGTTTTCCATGGATAAACCAAAGGGAGTCTTCAAGACCTGCTTTGTTAGGGGGGGAAAGACCTGGAAGCTCAGGGCAGTTTCACAGCAGTATGTGGCTGTATCACTGTCAGAACTCTGCGAGCAATAAGCAAGATAAAAACAGCATTCAGGTATTTTAACTTCAACACCAACAACGTTTCTTAAAAGAAAAAAAATTAAAAAATAAATTATTTCTTAGAGCTTGAAGGTGACCGTGATCCCAGCCTGGAATGTGTGACAGCCCCTGCCACGCCACTGCCATAGTCACCGCTGGATTTGCAGCTGCACTTTCATTAACGTACATCTTTAAAAATAATGCTTTAGCTGGGCTGACAGTGCTGCCAGAAAGCCTAACAGGGCTAATCATTCTGAAGTCATTAAAAAGTTGAATTAATAGATATTTAATGATAACAGGGGAGTCGTCCAAGTTACCAGAAACTGCTCTTGAATCCTGACTCTCAGATGAAAAAACGCATTCCAGGGCAAGAACAGGGACAAGACTCTCTGCAGTTCTGCACACGCTGTGGTCTCTTTGGGAAAAGGCAAAAACAAGAGTGCCCTGTTTGTGGAATTTGATTATTCATATCCATCTTGAATTACATATGTTCAGGTCAGATTAAGCATGACAGGAGATAATAGGAAGACAGAAAAAAGAAATCCTAGATCAATCTCATTTGAAATAAAAAAACCCCAAACCACCAACAACAAAAAAAATGCAGCTTTTAAACCCTACTCCAGCTGCAATCAAATGAAACGTGAGTTGCATCCAGCGTGCATGTTTTGACTGCATCCCACCATTATCGAGCTGTTCATCTCAGCAAAGCTCATTTATACAGTCATAAGAAAGAGCCCAGGCCTTTTGTAAAGTTGATCCTAAGTGATGAAACCTAACCTCAGCCGTGAGTCAGGGGGTGGGGTGGTATGTCTCTGAAAAAACTCTAATAGAGAAAATGACAAAAAATGTTTTTCTTTCACTCTTTTTGTTAAATACAGCAGGTAGAACACAGCAGAGTGACTACATTACACATCGCCCTGAGCCCATCTAAATCCTGCCCCAAGCAGTCTGGGAATCATACCTGTCTGTCAGTCAAGCTTGCATTTAGTAGTATAAACTTGTGGGCAGCATGAGCCTGGGAGCGCTGGCAGGATCTTTTACCTTCTCAGGTAGAGCCCAATGTTTGCTTGTGAATTTTACAGATGAGTTGAAGCAATTAGAGGTGAACAATTACTGCTGATCGAGTGTCTGTGCCTCGGGAGCGAGCAGCGTCCCCGCAGCGGGGATGCTCCCCGTGCACCCAGGGCTGCTGAGGTGCTTTGTGTTCCTGGGGGAAGAAAGCGGAACTGGGGTGTCCCCCCAGCAGGGTGTCCCCCCACCCCTGCACCCAGCACTGGCTGTGGCTCCAGCTGAGCTGGGGTCTCCTGTCCCAGCTGGGCTGCACCACCTCTGCCCTCCAGCTCTAGCTACGACCACTGATACACATCCTCAGCTCCACCTTATTTTTATTTTCGTTTTTTTTTCCCCATCTTTTTCTTTTTTTTCCCCCCTTCTTTCCAGGAGTTACCGAGGCCCCATGACCCCCTGGCAGCCCCACTCAGTCTATATATGCACGCTCAGCCCTGACTTGCATTTGTCACTCCTCGTACGCGCACACGTTTGGCCATGTAACGTCCATTTCCCAGTTTGCCTTCCTATTATATTTTATATTACCTCTGGTGAGTTTGTGCCAGAAGAAAGCAGAAGGAGGAGCTGCTAGAAAGGGTTTTTCACTTTAAGACTCGAGAGCACATTTTTAGCATTAACTTTTTAGGCTCTGGTCATAAAACGTTGGGAGTACGCGGACGATTCTGTGGGTAAATCCGCAGCATTTCCAGAGGGCCAAATGGACAACAATCCCTTGCTGACAGCGCCCAGCTCACAACATGCTACTTGAAAGACAATCAAATCCTAATTTGCAAATCTCAGCAACAAAAAGCTATAAAAATATGGAATTATGAACAGCACAATACTGTGCAAAATAAATAACAAGCCTCTAGTGAATGAAAGAAATTATTGGCAGCAGTACAGCCACCATTACCAAATGTCAGAAATGTAAACACTAAAAAAAGAGAAAGTTAAAAGCGCCATGACTTTCCTTCCAAAAACGTCAAGGCGCGGGTGCGTGTCTGCGTTGCAAAGGGAGATGCTGATGTTTCAGCCTCGTGTGCATTTTCAGTTGCAGATCCCCAATTCCAACCCAAAGACAGCGAGTTGCTTTGACCAATGCACGTGATCCCACTTCTGATCTTCCCTATCTATGCCGGCTCCTACTAAACGTAAAATATTTGAATTTGTTGTTCCAATCAATCTGTATAGTTTCCTTTTCCTATCACTCGTCCATAAATGCTCTGCACTGAGAGAATTTATCGTTTTTCAGCATGAAGTGTATTTCAGCTTGGAAAATGTATCTTGCATTTACTAATAATCTTTATGGTTTCTTTAGTTAAACCAGCTGCTGTATGAAAAGGAAATTATCTCTCGGTCGGCTGGCTCGTTCTGTGCTACATGTGCTCAGGGCTGAACTGGAAAAGTTGAAAATTAAAAAGATCTTCTCTCATGATTGAGAAAGTTATTTAAACGTGTTTTAATCAGCTATCTTGCATGAGTGAAATATGTAATGCTGGGCTGGAAATAGCAGGCTGTCTCACATTCATTTCCTATACGTAAGGAATTTGATTAGAAAGAATGATTTCTAATTGAAGCTTTGTGTCTGGTTGTGATTCTTCTTTCAATACTGTCAGGGCAATTAAATCAGCTAAAGATAATCTTTAACATTCACCTGATGCAGTTAATTAAGGGGGGGAAAATGAAACACTGATTAAATGAATCGAATCCTATGTTGCAGGTAGCAAAGTTTAAATTGGAAACCAGAATTCACAATCATTTGCTTTGCTATTTTAGATATTTCACTTTAAAGAAGCAAAGCTTCCTTAACCTAACTTTGTCCATTAAAATATTTCACAATGGTATGTATTATCCGCAGACAAAAGCGAACCCTGATTTAAGAAACACCTAATAACTCATCAGCATAATTGAAAACAAAATGCTTTACTGTGTCCTTCCTCTGCCTATATCAGCCTTTTTCCAACACACAAGGATAAATAATGTTTCAGCTCAACAAAGAGTGGACTTAAGTGCAATAAATGAAAAGAAAAAGAAAACCACCGAAGACCCTGATTCAGCATATGAGTATTACGAGTTCCAGCAAAGTGTATGGGAAGGCACAATAATATCCATGCACATGTGCATTCAAATCCAAAGCCCTACACATGCAACTACATTGGTAACATCACCACTTTCGTGCCTTCCCCTCCACTCTTGCCACTACATTTATGTTACAGCTTCCAATCAACTCAACGGTTTAAGGGAGCAACCCAAGAGGACTGGAAGAGGAGTCAGAAAAAGCTGCTAATTCAAAATCAGCAAATACTGGCTTTGTACTCCTAAGAGAGCAGGCACAATTTTTATCAGGTATAAGACAATAAAAAAATCATTTATGAATTGAACGACACAGTGAAAAATGGAAAATTTGTATTTTCTAGCACCCATAACCAAAATATTCCATTCTGCCTTTCCCATCTGTCCTTTATCTTTTGCCATAACAGCAAACAGGCCAAAAGCTGTTGTGAATTGCTTTTTTTTTTTTTGCATTGACACCTTAAAGTTCCTTAAAAAAATAAGTCCAGAAAGTGAAGACCACGTACCTGATCACCTATTTGACATGCAACAAGGTTGTGCTGATTGTAGCATCCAGCAAACTTGATATATTTGAGCCAGTTTCCTACATCTGGTTGACTGGCATCTATGCAGAACTTCACATTGCAAAACTCATCCAAGATCTAAAAAGAAGAATATGAAAGAGTAAATCTTTCTGTTGCTGGCTGGGTGTACTAATCAAAAGATAAATCACAGGTTTCCAGATAAACAAATGGATAGTAATAAAAATAATAATAATATAGGTGTGCTTATTCAGAAATATGTTTCCCTGGTGAGATCTGTTTTTAGGAAGGATCAGAATACACACATAATTATAAAAGCACAATAAACATTCTGAAAAATATCTTGACAAACATATACAAGTAATTGAGATGTGTAATTATTGCTATGAAAGACTATGTTAATTTAAGATGGACCTGATTTTCTATGCATTCATCAATGACTACATTTGAAATTATAATTATAATTAAATCAGATTCTGCCAGGAAAATAACAAAAATTATTAAAATAGATGGTGTTGGTTTCATTTGAGGTTTCTGTTTTGTTTCAGAATTTACGTTGTTTGCAGCTCCCATTTAGAATTTTCAGATTTGTTGCTCTGAACCAAACTTTATTTGGTAGGCAGAGTTATTTGTCTTGTTTTAATATTACACTTCCCGAACAGTCCTGTGCAACACTTAAATCCCTCCCCCTAACTGAAGCAAATAACAAAACTCCTTATGTCAAAATAAAAGAGAATAAATGAAAAACAATGTAAACACTCATGCAAACCATGGCAGAATTCAATACACACCAATAAATGGTTCCAATTATGCAGACAATAAACAAATATAATGAGACTGCTCGTGGACAAGCTAAAGAGGATGTTCTATTCTAATATTATGACAAATTACTAATCGTTACAGCGGGTTGAATATCATTATTTGCAATCTTTACCATCGGCCTATCTGAAACTTCCCAGAGCATCCCACTGCTGAACTGTAACTTCTCCGGCTTGGCACGGGCATCAGCCATCCCGTTTTATTAGGAAAATAAAAGGAAACAACCTTAAAACGCCCCAAACGAAAAGCGAAAGGAGAGGGAGGCTGTGCCCCGCCGGGAAGCGCCTGGACCCGCGGCCAGAGCGGGCGCTGCCGGTGCTCGGTCACCGGGAGCCCACGGAAGTTCCTGCCCCGGGCTCACGGCCGGGCACTAAACGCGCAGTGCCCGCGGAGCCCGCCCGGGACAGCGCAGGGACAGCGGGGGCTGCCCAGGTCACGGCCCCCCGCCGCCCCCCCGGGGACCGGGATCGGGATGATCGGGATGCTCGGGATCGGGCCCGTCCGTGAGGTGGGGGTGCGGTGGGTGCGCGCAGCCCCCCGGGGCTGCCGAGCATCGCCCCGCGGCACCCGGGTGTCTCCTCTCGTCCCCCGCAAACGGAGGGGGAAAACCTCAACCCCGCAGCCCCCCAAATCCCGCGCCCCAACGAGGCGCGCTCGGTCCCCGCGGGCGCGCGCGCTGCCCCGCCGCCCGCACCTCCGGCTCGTTTTTGGAAGGGGGAACATTTAATTTTTCCCTTTCAAAGCGACCCGCGAGGAGGGGAGGGCGGCTCACCCCCCCCCTCCCTCCCCGGGCCGGCGGAGCAGGGTCTGCCCCGGGGCCGGCGGCACCGACGGGGCAAGGCGGCCCCGTCCCGCGGGGCCGGGGCAGCGCCGCCGCCGCGCTCGCCGCTCTTACCTTCTGTCGCCGGGAGCCCGCGGGGGCAGGGAGGGGGGAGAGGGACAAATATCCTTCAGGCGGCTGGAAGCAACATCTCGGCGCTAAACGCGGGCGGAGGCCGCGGCCGTCGGTGTCCGGGGCAGCGGCGGGCGCGGCGCGGGGCGCTCCACCATGTGCGGGGGGCGGCGGGGCCGGGGCGGGGGCTGCCGGCCCCGGAGGGCTCAGCGGCGGCGGGGCTCGGCGGGTTCCTGCCGGTTCGCCATCACCGTCCCCTTTCGGCCCCTCCTGGTCTTATCGGTTGCCTTTGGGGGGGGGGGGGGGGGGAAAAAAGTTTCCGGGGAGGGGGGGGAAGGGGAAAAAAACAAAAAAAAAAAAACACCCCAAACCCTCACACAAGCCTCTTCAGGGAGGGGGGAAAAAAAGAAAAAAAAAAGAAAAAGAAAAACAACAACAACAAACCCCACCGCGCACCGCTCAACAAAACAAACTTCTTTCACTTCTCCGCCGGGGATGGGAGAAAAGTGAGTGCGCGTGGGAGGGCGGGCGGGCAGCTCTCCCCCTCCCCACCCCCGCAGCCTGCCCGCGGCGCTGCTTCCCCGCCGCACCCCCGGGCAGCGCCCGGCCCGGCCCGGCCCGGCGCGGCCCTGCCCGCCCCCCCTCCCCGCCCACCCCGTCGGGCCGTGCCCGCCCGCCGCTCCCCCTCCGGGCACTGTCTCTTTAAAGCGGGGCAGCCCCGGCCGCTCCGGCCGCCTTTCCCCCCCTCCTGCGCGGCCCCCCCGGCCCGGGCGGCGGCGGCGCTCCCGGCGCGCTTAAAGCGACAGCGGCCCCGCGGCCGGGGGTCACCGCCAGGTCGCGGCGGAGCGGCCCCTCCGCGGGGGCGGCCCCCGCAAACCCCCCCCGGCCGCATCCCGGCCGTGCGCGGTGCCCCGGGGCCCTCGCCCCGCTCGCCTCTATTTATTCGCCGCTCGCCCCCGCAGCCCCGAGCGGGAGCCGCGCCGCGCTCGCCCCGACGGCTTCTCCCGACGCTCCGGGAGCCGGCGCGTTAACCCGAGTTGTTCCCGTCATCGCGTCACTCTGGTTATTAATAACAATTTTTAATGAAATGCAACTTTTTTTTTCCCTTTTTTTACCGGCCAATTTTCCCGACGACCCCCCCCCGTTTGGTGCCGCGGAACCACCTCCACGTTTGCCGGCGCTTCCTAAACGATTCTTTTTTGTTTTTTTCCTCCCCCTTTATTTCTTTGGTAACGAATCCCATGAATGGAGCGGCGGGAGGCCGGGCTCTACCTGCCGGCGGGGGCGGCGGGGCCGGGCCCGCTCCCGCTCCCAGCCCCGCGGCAGCGCAGCCCCCCCCCCGGTGCGGGGCTCTCCGGGCTCCGCAAATAGACCCGAAATCGCGCAAAACCGCAAACATCCGCAAAGTTTGGAACAGCTCTCACTACGGCGAGATCCACGTATATTTGTGTGTTTTGGGAAGAGGGCAAGGAAAAAAAAACCTAAGAGTGCTGAGTTGTATCTTTTATTGCACCATCCAGAAGTGCCACCCACTTTTTTTTTTTTTAAGTGCATATATATTTTTCAGACTGAAAGTGGATTTTTCTTCCCCGGGGGGCGACAGGGGCTGGGGAAGGAGCACGGGGAGAGGGCGAGAAGCCGGGTGACAGGAGATGCTGATGGATTTGTCTCAGCGGCCCGTTATCTGTGACATTGACCTGTTAGCTCAGATAATGGCTATTGTCCGAGGGGAGAGAGACGAGGGGAAAAAAAAAAAAACAAACCTCAGTGGTAGTAGGTAGGACAGGAAAAAAAAAACTTAAAGAAAAAAAAAATCCTTTGTCAATAACCTCAAAAAACCCAGAGCGCCCGGGCCTGGGAACCGGCGCCCGCCCGGTGTGCGGGGCCGTGGGTTCCTGCCCTCCCTCCGCTCCCCATTGTTGGGGATTTTTTTCTTTCTTATTTTTTTCTCTCTCTCTCTCTCTTTTTTTTTTCTTTTTTTCTTTTTTTTTTTTTTTATTTTAGCCATAAATTGGCCCGGCTCGCGCTATGAGCTGTTCTATTTTCTCCCTGTCAGGATGAGGGATTTGCTTTATGATGCATTGTGTATTAAATACAAGTAATCTGGGAAACTGATTGCTCGAGCCCATCGGCCTGATCAGAGCCCCCGATAGGAGCCGGAGACCCCCCCTTACTCCCCCCCCTCCCCTCCGCTGTGCCACAAAGGGAGGAAACGCGGGTGGATAAACAAAAGGGGCTCCCGGTACCGGCGGAGCGGGGCTGCTCCGCGCCGGGGCTCCGCCGCCGCTGGGTGGCGATCGCCGCCGGGGAAAACCCGCTTTTTGGGGGGAAAACCCCCTTTTTTAGTAATTCCCCTTCCTGCAGCACTCCTGGCGGCTCCCTCCAGCCGGGTGGAGGGGAGCACGGCCCGAGGAGGAGGAGGAGAAGGAGGAGAGGGGGAAAAGGCACAAGCGCCCCAGCTGGAGGGGGGTCAGCCTGGCCCCGCCGCCGGTCGGGACCTCCAACATCCCGGTGCGGGGAAGTGGATACACACATCAACACACCTCGATGCATTTCTTTTTTTCTCGTTTCAACCTTTTAAACATCTCTGTCGCCTTTCCCCTCGGTTCGGTGGGCGCTTCAAGAGGCCCGAATATTTCCACAGGGTCCCTTTGGCAATTGTTTATATAAAACAAGTCGCTCTATTAGTGGAGCAGTCAGGAGTTAGTACTCCAGTCTGCTAGTAATCCCCACCAGGCTGTAAACTGATGCCTCTTTTAAGCCTTTAACTTCATGGTCGTCCCAGAAGTAAAAGTTCTCCTAATGGAGACCCTATGGGCATCGTGCATTCCAGCACATCATTAAAGCAAAGCAAAGCAGCTCGGCCACAGCCAGATGAAATAACGGCACTGTCCACGTTTAATGGGCTTCCTGGGGCCAAATGCTGCCGAGGACAATGGGGAAAAATCAGACAAGTCGCTGGCGATTTTTTAAATACCATAAATGTTCATATTAGGCTTAATATTATCCTTATGTTTATAGACAAGCCACTTCACAACCGCCTTTTTAAGTGGGGTTTAATGTTGTATTTCTCAAGGTGACTAAACACAACATTGAGCATCCTGACTAACACTGCGGGGAGTGCTTGAAATACCGTGTGAGTGCATCAAACGCGGAGAGAGAAAGGGAAAGGAAAAGCAAAGCAAAGCAAAACAAATGCAGAAAACAACAGCCTTCTGACATATCCAAAGGCTCCGGGACAGGAAACAACGACAAGCAGAAAAGGCGACACAGTTTCTGCATGTCAATTCCTCCCACCTCATGTTGTGGATGTCAACTTAAGGAAAAAAAATAAAATCAAGCGAAAACACAAGTGTTGCTGCCGATTTCAGGGGGAAGATTTGCATCACTTCCAGCCCTTGATGAAGGAGTGGGGTGGGCATCGTGATGCCCCTCACGTTGGTGCCCTGTCCCTGCTGCCCCTCCTGCCCTCACACGCTGCCGGGCTCATCCATCCCAGCCAAAAGGCGGTTTTCACGCGAGGGAGAGGAGGGGAAAATTAAAGGTAAAAAAATGTAAATAAAAAATTTCCCTTGGTCTGGAAATGGGCCCAACTGAAAGCATGTTAATCTCCACCTCAGTAATTTGGTTCTCCTGGAGAAGACAGAAGCCCTGCTGCTGTGCCCTACACTTCATAAATCACGTCTTTATGTGGACAAGGTCAGGGCACCTAACAGCTCAGACATGGGCCTTTGCAGTGGCTCGGAGGGCTCCGGCATGTTTATTCTCTCGCACAGATCTCCGAGGAGCAGTCCAGCACGCTTCTAATTACTTTTGATTATTTTCATTTGCTCGGGTCAGGCTGGCTTTGCCGGCACTGCTGGAGGGTGGGTTTCCTCCCCCCAGCCCGGCTGTGGGATGCAGGGGGATCGGCGCTTTCCTGCGCCCAGAACCCCTTTCCCCAGGGCAGCGCAGGGCTCTGGGGATCCTTGGGGCTCTCCCCACCAGCAGAGGTGGTCCCCTTTTGGCAGCGAAGCCCAGAACCTCCAGCTGAGTCAGGGACTCTCATAACTATCCCCCCCTCATAGTCAGGTAGCAAGGGGCATTAACCGGTGTGAAATGAGGAGTGTGCAGAAAAACACACACCCTCCCTGCTGAAAATACCGACTGCCTTCAGGGGAAAAAAAATAAACCCCAAATCCTTGCAAAAAAGTTAGTGGGGTGCATGTGCAGGCGGTAAAAAAAGTTGAAGGGCCTCTGTGATTCCTGTGGGAACAGAGGTGTGCTCGGGGAGCTGTGGAGCACACACAGCTCCCAGCCATACAAAGAGGCAGCGGGTGTTTAGGTTCACTCTCTGACTGCTGCATGAGTCCCCCCGGCACAGCACAATCTATAGGGAATTCATGGTGCCATGGCACACATGAGTGATGCTCCAGCACTGTTGGGGTCCAGGTGTGGGTGAAGCCACCCCTGCACTCTCACAGGCACTGCTGCAACTTGCACCCCCTCTTATGGTCTGTAACAGCACAATGCTGCTACTGGCACAAGCCAAACAACTACCCGAGTACTGAGCAGAAAGGCTCCACTTTCTCTCTCCTATTAAAATCTACACTTTAAAATAGCATAATTCCTCTGTACCCCGATCTGAGCTTGACAGCCCAACCCCACCTTCTCATCTCCCATTGTCCTGGTGTGTGTGATCCCAGCAGACCTGCTGCCCTTGTGTCCTACAGCCATGTGTGCCAGTGGCTCCATCCCATCCCAATGGTCCAAGTCTCCCCGTGGGTGTGGGTCACGGCTGATGGATGAGGGGAAACTTCCTGAGCAGGGGCTGCCTGGTGGGAGGGAGTTTTCTGACAGATGCTGAGCTGTGCTGCTGGGGTTCAAGCCTGGATCTTTTTGGACCTTGGGTGTTACTGCACACTAGGAGAAGGCAAATCGCAGAAGATTTACCCTCTCCATCAATAAGGAAGATGTAAAAATGAGTCACTGACTAGTATCCAACTGCCTGGGTGATTTTGCTCCTGCCTTGGGGAGGAAACCCTGCAGAAACTGCCCTTCCTTGCAGCAGGACAAGATGTTTGCCTTACTGCAAATAAACCATGGCACTCGCAGAACACCCTAAAATTTGGTGCTGAGGGATGCAGTGCTGCTTATCCACCCCCTGCTGTGAACATGCTCCTTGCAATGGGAAAAAATCTCCTCGTTTTCCTCCTCCAAACCTTCCCCTAGGTTTCCCTGCCAAGGCGTGTGTTCTGGCGCCGGATGCTGAGGACTGTTGCTGTTTTCCTTTGTAGCGTTCATTACTTCCATTACAGAAGAGTCTGGAAGCCTCCAAATCCAGCCTGGGCCCTGCTCACACTCAGGGTTTCTGTACCTGCAGGGTGAGGCAGTCCCCGCTGGGCAAGTTTGGCACGAGTTTGGCTACAATAAAAGTCGGGGGAGAAACCTGCGTTAGCCAGCTTGTCTTAGCACCTACTAGAGACAGGGCACTGTGAGGCTGCAGCTGACTGATGTGGGTGTTGGCCTCCTGTCCAGCCAGAAGCTGTGCTTTCCTGTGCTTCACCTTTCTCATGTTTTGAAAAGAAGCCAAAATCCTGGAGAATCTGGAAAACTCCATTGGCAATGCCCTTATTCTGCATCTCCCCCCGATGTACTTGGCAGCCTGGAAGGCTCTTTTCTTTTTTAACCACCCGAAGAGTAAGACCTTGAGCTTGGCTCTCTGAATACTACCAACATGACTAAAAAAACCACCTGTTTGGGGGGTTTTTTTAATCACTTTGTCATTCATCCTTGCTGAAATGCAACTGAATAAACCTCTGAGGTTTATACCCATTTCTGGTTCCCACGATTTGCTCATCCAGAGATGGAGCAGTGGGACCCATGGAGCAGACAGAGGCTCCACATGGGGTGGCCAGAGGCCCCCACCTGATGTAGCCACTGCTTCTCTGCCTGAAAACACAACATTTTGCATAGGCTGCTCTAAAAATGGAAGATCCCTAAAAAACACTCCCTTAGAAGGCACGATATCCACGAAATAGGAAGCACAGTGTAAGGATTTTGCAGACTTCCTTTGTATGTATGTGCATAAGAATTTGACAAGGTTCCATTAATTCTCCATTTCTTTCAAATTTTTAATTTTCAAGCCTTCTCATTTGACAAAAAATCTGACAGTCTGCTTTGGAAGACTTCTTCTAGCCCCAGAGCATGGGAAGACCCACGGAAGGAGGGTGTGTGGCAGCAAGTCCTGGGGAGCCATTTGGGTCTAGGCACTATCCAGAATCTGACAACAGAATTTACAAACCAAAAGGGTGGAAAAGAAAATACAGAATCGGGGAAAACTCCAGGACAATAGAGATTGAAAGGGTTAAACAACAGAACTTTACACAACTAGAATAATGTGATGCATAACAGGTAATGCTATTTTAATAATCAATTTTAGGAGTGACTGGCTATTTTCAAAGCATTCCTATTGTAGCCAAAGTTTTAACTAGGCGTACAAGAGTGGGCATAAACACCTGTGGACTTTATAAGAGTAAGAAGCAATTTATCACCCAATAAAATGTCAAACACTCATTTTAAAATTTTCAGGTTTGCATTTGCTATTTTAAACATTACATGTGTGGATGGTTCTAGGGGAGGTTCAGAGAGGAGGATACACATCCTACATGCAGAAACACACGTGCAGACAGCCAACATAACCAGCTCTGCAGCCGGGAAGAAAACCTGCCTGAAAGCATCGGTGTTACAGTTTCATCCCTCCTATGTTTCTTATTAAACCCATTGTGTTCATCGACCAGAGTTGTCTAAAACCTGAACTAAATGGACATTAAGTTGGTTGCCATATGAAATTACTGCCATTCGATTTTCAGATAAACCACAAAACTTGATGAACTAACATTGTTCCAGTTGAATTAACTCATCATCCCTGGGAAGAGAAGGTTGCAGAGGAAAGCGAGGGCTCTAATAGTGATGATTAATCCTCCTCCTATTGCAAGGCACTTGCCTGCAAGTAGAGAGATGCCCTGCTAAAAGCAGGCTGAGGATCCACATTACCTCCAAAACATCTCTGCCCTGCCAAACCCTGACAGTAGTGTTAGATATTATTTACATATGGGTAGGAGAGGGAGAATTCTTTGTTATGGGTTTGTTGTGAAACTATAAATACATTAAAATCCCCATCAACAGTTCAAGTCATGCTTGGTAGATAAATCCGAGGACTGAAATTCAGGAATGTTAATTTATTCAGCCGGCGGAGGAACATGCAAAGTTGATCCTTATCCTGTACCCTGGGATTAAGTCATAAAGTATTTGGACCATGGGTGCCATGTGAGTGGGTCAGGCTCCCCACCACAGGCAGGCAGAGCTCTTCGTGTGCCCCCACCCTGGGTGTGCAAACCAGGGTCCTGAGCAGTAAATGCTTAACTAGCCCCGTGCGTGCACGGCAGCCCACCTGGGCGTGCATGTGAAGTGCTGCTCCACATAAATTAGTCACACATGGCTAAAGGTGCCTGATTCATTTTGAAAAACCTTACTCCCAGAGCTACCTGGCTTGCACTAAAGAGATTTTTGCTCATCGGGAAAATTTGGGGCAGGGAGGGGGGTGAGAATATATTTGATGCAGGTGTCCAAATAAACCTGTCCTATAACCCATGGATCACAATGAGTTATTAATGAAATAGCTGTGAACATCAGCGTATCCTTGTGGCAGATTTCCTTCATAAATGAGTTGAACATTTTCCAGTTTCAGGAAAGTGCTGCTACCTATAAACTTGGAGATTAAGGGCTTTTTCCCCTAAGACTCAGATCCCTCGGGGCACTTGTGTTCTGGCATGCATCCCTTATTTGCCGAAGAAATTTCAAACTTGGTAATTTAGCACCATACTGATAAAACAAAGGGGGAAAGGGAAAAAAAAGCAGTTGGGCATGTGTGCATGTGAAGGAGGAGGGAGGTGAGTGGTACAGCTTCAGGCATTTTTTTCTGTGGCTTTTTTATCCACAAGTCACGCTGCAGATTTTTTCTGAGATTCATAGAGAAAACATTCCCAAGATACAACATATAAGATGCATATCAATCCACAAACTGAGTTTTGCAGATGCAAAATGACCTGCACAATGTGAAGGAGGATGGAGGCTGTTTTATAACCATTTTTCCATATAACTTATTTAAGCCTAAGATGTTGGGGTAAATTTGCCACTAGCAGAATTATTAGTATTATTAACATTGCAGCAGCACCTAGAGGCCCCAGTGGAAACTGGGACCCTTTGTGGGTAGAAAAATAATAAATATGAAACTCTGCCCTGAAAAGCTTACTGTTGGCGTGGATGGGATAAAAGGTGTGCCAGATGGGAAGATTATAATTTTATTTTCACAGATGGAATACGGAGTTCTGCTCATGGAGAAAATCAGTGGCAGAACCTCATGCAATATTTTCCCATAACTTTCACTCACTGAGAAGTTGCTTTTTACTCCTTTCCTTTGACTGCAATGAACAGAAGCACCCATCTGCCCGCTGGTGCTCATGGCTTCCCATGGATAAATAGTGGGAGTCTGCTTGGTCTCTGCCAGTAAAAACAGTCCTGTAGGCTTTAATATGGCTCATCTGTAGCAGACATTCTACTTTATCTCCCTTTTTAAGCTAGGAAAATATTTTAGCTTTGTAAATGAGCAGCTGATGCTTTGGAACAGATCTTCAAACATAAGCACGTTGTGCTGATTGGTGCTGTAAATGAAAGCTCCTCCTATAGAAACAGTTTTGGGGAGGATACGTCAAACTCTGCCTTTGACTTTTGTGGCGGAAATGTGAAACGGAGTTCATGATGTCAAGTCTTGTTGCTAGGAGTCCTCCAGCAATCATGCAAGTGCTGGACATAAGATGGATCACGATCCCCACCAGGCAGAGGGGGGAGAGAGTGCCCCAACCACCCCATCATCCGCTGCTAAACCTCACTCAGTGACTGCAAAAAGCAGCAGGGAATGGGCACGTGCTCGGGGTAGGTTGCGACTTTTTGGGTCCATAAAAGCAGAATAAGGCAATGTGTTGAGAACAGATATCTTTCCACCAGGAAGAATTTCAGAGACTGTATGATCTGTGTTGCTGAGAATCCAGTGTGGTAAATACGGCACTAAAGGTCATTTCTTTCCCTAGTCTTCCCTGTGCTGGAATTCTCACATGGAGCAAAGCAGGAGATCCACTGGGGTTAAAGAGATGTCGTAGGATGTATATGTATTGACTGAGGAAGGTGGTCATCTCTGGGGGCTTTTCAAGGAGTTATGGTGAGATCAGTGCCTGGAAAGGTGGTCACATATTCCTCAGGAAAGCATCAGCAGCTCCGAGTCCTGAAGATCACACTGACATAAGACAGTTGGCTACCTTGGAGCTGAACTGGTAGCCAGAAGTATTGATGAAGCCCAGACAGAGTGCCATTTCCACCCAAAATTACTGTGTAGTCCTGGAATTGGACAGGACTCTCAGACCTGACCCAGGCTGCCCAAGGGCTGTAGATGGATGAGCTACTCAAGGGCTGTAGATGGATGAGCTGCTCCAGCTCCAGATGAAAGCCAGTCCTAGATCCCTCCATTGCTCTCAGCTCCAGGACTAGGGGGCTGGGCCACAGTGCTGCAACCTGGAAAACTCTGGATCAACCAAACCATGGTGCCCCTGGTAACCTGCAGGAATGGCTGGATATGCCAGACTTTTGTCCACCCTGTCATTTTAATGTTATATTTGTGCACTCTATCATTTTAATTTTATATTTTTGACACCTCCAGAAACAAACTGGAGCCAGAGGTGTCCTGCCAGGCACTGTGAACAGAAGCTCAAACCAGTTGTGTGTTGCATGAAGGACATCTGTCAGCTTGGGCGGTAGAGTACGAATATCTGTCTCGATATGAGTGACCAAAATTTTCCCTTGTGGTGCATTTAACAATGCCATAAAAGATGAAAGTAGGAGTTATGAGTGCTCATTCTTAAGGAATTACTTAATTCTTATTTCATTCTCTAAGTTAATCCATGAATTTTGTCTCAAACAGAAAACAGTAGGTTTAGATCAAGGCTGTTGTGGACCAGGAAATACTTATACAGAAAGAAGAAACTAAATTGGCTTGAATGATTTATAAAATGTGAGGGTTTCATTCTGAAATATCGTTTATATGCCCAGAAATCTACGCAGCGAATCTAATCCAGCAAAGGAAAATGAACATTATCAATCCATGAATAAAGATGGGAAGTAATTCTGCAGTGATTTCAAACTGTGATTGCCCATGTATGACAAGTAACTGACCTGAAGCCTTTTTACATATCTGTTAGGTTTGTGTTTACCCTGAGTTTAGGAAGCAAAATCTGGGGACAAAGAACACCATGAGAACCTGGAAGAAAGCAATAACAGTGACAGCTACTCACCACACTGAGTTAAGCACATCCTTCCTTTCTTAACGCAGCTACTGAGGGGAAAGATCAACTCCCGATGCAAAGACTGACCAAAAACCCTAAAACTCCAGTAAATCCTGCCTCTTTTGATACAGTGCAGCTCCACCAGTTTAAGGGGTACAAAAAGAATAAGACATAAATGGGGTTTATGTGAACAGGATATAACAAAGACCTTATTGACCGGATTTCCAATCAGCCACACAAAGGATTTGGTGACCACGGATGATGCTGTTCCATGTGATTCATTGCAACTCCTGTCAGTAGCCAAGTGGGCAGCAGACACATCTGAAGAGCAGTGACCTTGGCTTGCGTGAGTGAGGCCAGTAGTAAAAGCAAATGGAAGTTAAAATGAAAGGAGTATATTTTTAGAAGAATTTGTAGTGTTTGGACTCCAGCTTTAGATGGCTCAAGAGTATTTTGTAAGCCAAAAATCTGTTCTTCGGTTCTGGTTTGTTGATTAAATATACTTGTTACCAAGAACTTCAAGCAGGAAAAAATTTAAAAGAGACTTCAACTAAGATATTATCAGCTTCAGCTGCAGCACTGAACAACTAAAACGTAATAGCTCTTCAGATCTCGAGTTATTTCTACTGACTGCCGTATAATCAGCATGTTAAATCTGGGCACCTCTTCAGGCACAGTTATTTGTGTGATATATATAGATCGATACCTATTGATTTTATAATTTTGATTCATCTCTGTGCAGTGATTCAGTTTCACATCATCTTATTTATCAAGCTCTTCTCTGTACCTTTGCTTCCAAGCTTCCTGACACTTCCAGGGTACTCGAGGAGTGTCCCACCAGAAGCACCCCTTTTTCACCCAGTGTCAGTGGGCACCTGCTTGGTCACATCCCAAGGAATTTTGTGTGTATAGAGCCACCACTAGGTTGTTAACAAATGAGAATAAAGTTCATAAACCTCTTTTGCTAATGACACGACCCCACTGTCCCTGCTGGATCAGGAGCCATTCCCCAGCTTTCCACAGAGACAGACAGCACAGCCGAGTGTTTCTCACCCAATGGCCATGCCTTCAAACTTCCCCCTATGCTGGCTTATGGAGGGGACAAAACTTTGCACTGAATATTAAATTTTATTCCTTTTACACCTGGAGCTTTTTTGGGACCTGTGCTGGCACCTGAAGCCCTTCCCTGCTGCAGCTGCTCCCGCGGACACAGCAGCAGATCGAGCAGAGGAGCTGGCACCGAAATCCTGATGGTAACTGATTAACAGCGACCTGCTTGACATACTGGAGGAAACCAACACCATTGCTGCTGCTGGCAGGGCGTCAGGGAAATCCTGTTAACCCACTGCATTGCATATATGCAAATGACAGCAGATTAACGAGCGTTAGCGAAGCTGCTCTCCCGCTGCGCTCACACCAGTTTGCATCAGAACAGAATTACGTCTGGACACACAAGAGATGCCCCAAATAGACTAAATCATGATTTAGCAACTCAGTTCTGCCTGGAGCGCCTGTTAGACGGGGCAACCCCTGTTTTCCACCAGTGTGGCTGTCACTGACAGCCCTTACACAGCACTGCGGTGGCCCACGGGGACAGGATGTGGGGCAAAAGTGGTTAAAAACCATCAGCTGAAAAAAATTCATGTGATGAATGGATTTAAGGCAAACAGGAAAACTTTATGTTGAAAATGCCCCCTCAAAAAAGAGCTGAGCTCTGCTCCAATGCAACGATTTCCAAATGTTTTTGCAGAAGGTGCTGAAGGGAGTTGGGATGTACTGCATCCGTGAAATGGGAGTTATTAGGGTGAATGCCTTTGGGAGGAAAACAAAAAAGGGTTGATGAAGACTAAACATTTCAGGGGGGGCTCACACACTACAGCAAGATAGAAAGCATGGGCTAATTATAAAATAAGACCTATCACCATGCAAAAAATAAATGACTCCATAAACAGCTCTAGATATCATGTTAAAAGCACCTTTGGGAACAAAAAGATGCTGCACTGAAAACAGGAGATCTAAAGAGCTGTTATTACACATCCATTATGTTTTCTGAGCTGTCGCGTTTACTTTTTGAAGTTCTGTACACATGATACGGCAAGGCAAAACATTTTATGTACCATAAGAAATTTGAAACAACGTTTAATGTTCAGAAGATAAAGTTAACAAAAACTACACTTCAGTGGCTTTTTTATGCCACTATTTTATGACCTTTCAGGAACTTAAGAGTAAAAGGAAACAAGAAGGAAGGATAAGCAACCATGCGCTCCTGCTTGCTTTTTCCTACGTTACTGATCAGAGCCCAAGGCAGAAATCATAATAAAAAATGTCTTCTTTTTAATGCCTAAATAGGAGCTGTTGAAATGCTGATGGTACGACGTGTTTGGGGATGGAAAGCATTTGTTCCTCTTTCAGCTATCAACAGTCATATGTTACATGATTTTCCGATTTTTCTCCCTGAAATTACAGAAGCCCATCACGTCTTCACAGCCATTTGGAACAGTTTTTCTGCTGTTTCTGCTTTTTCTAAAACCAAAACCAGCTACAGTGATGACTCCCAAGAACTGTTTCTGCAAGCATCAGGCAATTCAGATTATTCATATTTTCTCTCTGCTCCTTCTAAATATCCTTGGTCACGTCATTACAGACCTCTTGATGACATCAATACTAATAATTACTGAATTTATTGGGCAGTGACCCCCCCAAAAAACTTCCACCCTGCAGGATGCCAAAACACTCATGATGCAGCTGCTGTGGGCATCAACTATAACGCACACATAAAATCCACTTTCTAGCTCAAATACCCACTTCAAACTCAAACACGAGCTGTGCACTAATTCATGTTGGGAAGCAAAATAAGCAATATATGAAGAGTTGCTCATTTCCCTTGGAAGGAGAAGGCAACCACAAAAAAAAATAAAAAGAGTAAATGTGATGGGAGATTGATGTGAGTTTTAGAGCATGGTGTAGTTCACTAATATGTTGGCCTAATGAAGAAAAAATTGACATCTGAGTGGCATGAGCTTCACCAAAGTTAGCATCCTGCCAAACCTACATTAGATGGAAACAGGTGCTTAGTTTAAACTGTCAAAAATCTTCCACAGCAGTACATCTATGCTACTGGTTATTAGAGGGTCTGGTAGAAAGCAAGAAATTATTTCTGCTGATTTCAGGAGGAAGATGCAGGACAAAAGGCAAGAACACCAGCAATGTTTTATAAAATGTCTTTCACAACATATCTTGAATGAGTAATCATTGAACATTTTAAAAGTCCTATAGCCATAAGGACTATATTCAAATATATTTTGAACACTTCTTTGCGTATTTTTATGATATCTGTTGTAACTCTCAGTGACAGATTTTTTTTTCTTTAAACTAGAACTTTCAATGGAATGTCTTCTATTACAACTCTACAGATTTATTATCTGTAATTCAGGAGTAAGTCTAAGCAAATCAGAAGGGATTTTAGTTGCTAGACTATATACCTGCAATCCAAGTTCATGTGGTCAAATTCATTCCTGGTATAACTTCACTGATCATTTCAGTGCTTTTTTACTTGGGAAGAATTTGCACTTCGGTGGATTTATTCCTGGCATGAATTTCAATGCCAGAATAAAATTCAAATACAGCTACTTTGAATGACACCCTTTGACTAAAATCAAATGTATGGGGAAAAAAGATGGGTGAGAGGCTGAGGAGTAGCCTGGTGGTGTTTTGAAGGGTGATATCCGTGCAGGACAGATATATGGAGTCTCCTTAGCTACATTATGGCTTCCTATGTTATGGTAAAGGGTATAATAAGTTAGGAAGTGCCTATAGCAGGATAGCAAGATGCAGCTCTCCTCTCCTATGTTTAAAAGGAAGGGTGTGATGGCAAAAGCAGTGACAAGCAGAGGAAAAAACCTGTTTCTTCAGGAGCTAATTCATGACTCTCAGTCATGTTCAAATCAGTTCCTCAGAAAAAAATATTCTCAAACACTTTCAACATGAAACTCTGCAGGGAGCTCACATCCCTCATGACTGAACAGGCAAACAGCCGGGGGATGGAGCAGGGAACCGGGTAGGTGAGGAGTACCAGGAACTCATTGGTCGTGTAATGGAGCTGGTTATTGCATTAGCATTTCAGGTGAATGTGGAGTCAACATCTGAGCCTTTCAAGAAAGACCTTTAATGACCCACCAACCCTCTGAAATGTCCAAAACCTAAAAGAACAACTCCATACACGTAACCGTTATGTGGGTCCAACACCGACCCAGGGAAAGTGTCACCTCTTGAATCACAAGGGATGTGATTCCAGTAACATCAATATTTTCCCAGGAGGTCCCCCAGCCAAAGTCTGCCTTGTCCCAGCCCTGCTTGGAAGGTCTTCCAGGTCTGGAGCACAAGGTGATATGGCTGGAGACCAAGTCAAGGCATTATTTTATTTTGTTTTGGTTAACAGAGTTGATATTTGGTCAAAGGCTCCAAGCTGTGAAATGATGAGGAGCTGCCAATTTCTAAGCTAAATGTTGTACATTCATATCCTGCTACCACTAACTCCATTATGATTAGTCAGGAGTGAACTTAGAAGGTTCAGAAATAAGGTTTGGATAAACATCCCCAAATTTTGGATGCTTATCTGAGCCTGACCCAAACCCCCTGAGTATGCAGAATTGAGCTGGAAATCTGGCAAGCATGTTAATTTCCACACTTTTCATTTCTCTCTTGAAGGCTATATTTGCAGTTTAAGATATTTCCTTTAATTGGAATTAGCATAATACATTATTTCCCTATGGTGAGAACAGCTTTTCTGTACTTACTCTGCCTGTTTGGATTTTGTCCAAGGAAGTACAAAAGGGGATGAAAGTGAACACAAAAATCCAAAGTAAATAAGCGAACCAAACTCTTTAAACCCCACAAACGGGTAGATTCTGCCTAAGGTTTCCCCCAAAATAAACTATGTGGTCCAACCCTAAAACGATGCCCTTCGGTTTTAACAGTGCCTCTGTATTAGTGCCAGCCATGCCCTGTCACATACATTTGGTAAGAATTAGCAATAATTCAGGCTTTGGGGCATTTTTTACCCCTTCTTTTCTGGGGTATATCACTGCTTCAGATAGCATCTGATTTGTTTAATTTCATTAATTATCAACACCTACAAAAATATTGTGCCAAGTACGTCAGATCTTTGGGGAGCTTGGAGTTACAATCAGTAAGTGTCTGACCCTGCAAAATTTATGGATTATAAGGCGCCAAGTCCATTCATAAACTAAATTCTGTGACATTTGCTGTGCAAAAGAAGTATTTAAGCAACCAATGGAGCCTTCGGAACGAGGGGAACTTCATGTCCAGGCTGCACATGGGAGGCCCAACCTGCTGTTGAGAAGACCCAGCCTATGCAGGTGTAAATCCAGCTGTTAGTCCTGACCGTGCTGCAGACCTTGGATTCAGCTGGGGTGAAGACTTTAAAATGAAAACCTTGCAAATACCCAAAGTGAGATTCTTTTCAAGTCAGCCTCTTTGCAAATCAGCTGGTGATGCGAGGTGCACTCAGAAGGACATAAGTGACCTCAGACCCTTTCCAAGTGCGGCGCTGGGAAGGTCATGTCAGCACCCAGCTGCTCACCCTTCCTCCTGCCACTCTTCCCAAGCTCTCCCAGCTCCCCAGTACAGAACTAATTATAGCAGCAGACTGTGCATGCGTGTTGGGATAAGCACAGCACATGGATATATCCACGCACATCCGCAGACCTGAATGTTTGCTCACGTTTAATAATGAGTAAAACAAATAAAAATGAGTATTGACAAGAATGCCTGTTACCCAATGCTCCCAGGGAAGAAAAGCAGAGCCAAGTGCTATTCCATAAACAGTACACTGGGTACTCAAAAATAATCCCCATCGAGCTTGAATGCAGAACACGGCACTTTCACCAGCTTGAGCACTGAAAGAGAAAACCAGCCTGGTGTTTCCCAGCTCCCTGCTCCTTATCAGGGAGATCTGGGCAAGCTGCCGGGCGGTGTCTGAGGGCTGTGCTGCTCCTCCCTGCCAGCCGGGACGGGGCCGCTTGGGAAAGGAGAAAATGTCATCCAGCCCGAACACAAAGGGCAAGATGGTATCTCGCTGCTGGTGAGGTGAAGTCATGTACTAGGAAAAATATATTTAGCTGTTTCTGGGCAGTCCCCAGGAGGCTGCAGAGCTGGTCTGATACTGACATCGCCCTGTTCGCCTGCCCAGGGCACCCTGAGAGACTCTCGTGGCTGTGACCCAAGGAGGCTCAGAGAGAAACTTGGACCCTGTGCCAGAGGGACCCCCAGGAGGGTAGGAAGGGCTGACACAGCTTGCACAGCTGGGGATGTGCCAACACTGAAGATGTCAGAGTTTGACCAAAGATGACAACCAGGATCACACAGACAGAGATCCACTGTGAAGTCACCAGAAAAAAATGCCCAAAGTGCAGAGCAAAGGCATAAAATGTTCCCATCACGAAATCCTGACTCCAGTGAGGGCAACAGAAAAATCCTCATTGCCTTTGGACAGAGCGGGCAACAATTCAAGTGTTTGTTTAGCAGTCAGAGAAGGAACATTACCTGGTGTACAGCCCACACTGCTTTGTGATAAACATGCTATAAAACAGATATTTGCACAGAACTCCCATTGCATACAATGGGAAAATCACAGGGAAAGGTGGGGTTAGAAAATGGGTTTATAAAATTATGGAAATGCCACAAAATAACACAGGCTGGAGGATGGTGGAAGTTCTGCTCTCCTGGCTCAGCATCCTGAATTTTGCTGTTTCTATTGCTGTTTCTTCTCTAACATTACCATAATTTTACAGTTGAACTCATCAGCTGGCAGTAGCCACAGCCACCCTATTTAACAGCACCGTAAAACAAACAACCCAGAAGAGTTTGTCACCGCAGCCATGCACTTTGTAAGGCACAAGTCTGAATAAATATGTAACTGTTCACACCCTTTCAGAAGTGCTGGAACAGGAACACACTGAACCCAGAGCACTGATTTATATCTAAAGCAGCATTAACTCCAAAGCAAGAGTGAGAATGTAGGTTAGATGGATAGTGGGAGCTACAAAGAGTTATTGCTCTGTCATTTTACACCTTGGAGAGCTGTGTGGGGTGGGCGAGAGCCCAAGACAAGACAGAAAACAGCCAGCTTGAAAGCATGGACTGGAAACAAAGGACAGTCACAGCTCATCCTGATTGAAAATACTGCTTAAAATCATAATGTGCACTATAAATCAAGATGAAGGGTGGGAGAGTTGTCTCTCAGAAGCACCTCTCTACTTGCCTGGTAAGGCATGGAGCTCTTCCAAAAATAAACCAGGGAGCACCAGCTCTGCGTGCAACACCTGAACAGCTACGTGGGACTGCATGGCCACTTTCAATGCATGAATTAAATCAGCTGAAAGGACCCATTGAATTTAATTGTGTTAATAAAAAGAAAGTTATGCATCCTCACTGACCACGGGGGGAAGGTCGGCAAATGGTTTGAGATCCTATCTTCTGGATTTCTCCTTCACAGGCTGGGAGAGCCTCGAGGATTATTTCTGGGCATCCCTCTTGGGCCCAGTAAGCTGAGTTTTAATAAATGAGCAAACATACGGGTTGTCTGTGTAATTTTTGTGTATGCACTGTGATTTACTTTGTGAAATGCATGTGACAAATACTAATTAGCCACTGCACTATAAACCCTCATTTCTCACTGCTCAGCACCAAACTGAAGCAGCCGTGTGTTTAAAGGACTTTGCCTCTATTCCTAATGTCAAAACGCTAAAAAAAGAGTTAATTTCAGAAGGGAATTATTACGGTCAGGTTGAGTGAGATTCACTCTGATGTACTCTAAATGATGTGTTAAATGATGATTTCCAACACAGCCTCTAGCAGAGAGTTTGTTTGGAATGACATTTGTTGTAGCACCAGTGGCCACTACAAAGATGAATTTATATATACACTTAGAGCACCTGCCTGCGGAGGTGTCGTGGAGAAGTTCTGCATGAGCAGATGACAACAGATATTTTGCAAGCACTCACAAACTGAATTTAGGCTCCAAAATAGCAGTGGAAAGGTTGTCTGCACCCCTTTCTCCACTCTTTCATGAAATGCATGCAACCACACTCTCAGCTGTTGTAATTAAACATTACAGTGATTTCTCCAGCAAATAAAATTCTTTTAGCAAACCAGCCACGCTGCTGTGGTTTCTTGCAACTTTTAGTCATGCAGGTTTTGCAGAACTGCTTCTCTTTGCTACATGACATTTATAAATGAATATATTGAAATGGTATTCAGACCTATTTAAGCACCAGCATCTACATAAACAAAGCTCTGATACTCCAAGATTAGAAGAATACTGATAGAAAGATAACCTACATGGAGTCTGAGTAAGGAGCAGTGATGGATTTGTCCACTTTTCATTCAGCTCTGTTAAGGAACCCTTCCCAGTGAAGTCACTTCTTTACCCTGTAAACATTGGGCTCCGGTTTTAGAGCTCTGTGTTTCTATATAAATACAGCAGTGTCCCTGTCACTACTGGATACCAATGCCACCTCCCCTGAGGACAGTGATCACAGTCAGAGCTCCTCTCCTGGGATCCCTTTGTTGCTTTGTCACCTGATCTCAGAACCCTTTTTTTCATAGGGGTTTATTCTTCTCTGGGGTACTGTACTGTTTTCCTCTCAGATGAGAGAGGCTTTCCCTGTTTGCAGCACATTCCTTCCTTACCCGCAGACTCACCACCCTCTGGGGCTAACCTGGGACCTCCTTGCTTTCTTTCAGAGGTCCTCAGGGTCCTGCTCCTTGGGCAAGAGAAACAAGATGAGCTCTCCCGGCTTCTCCATGGGGTCAGGTCCCTCCTTATCTCAAACCCTGGGAAGCCAGCTCAGGAAGCTAATTTATCAGGAAACTATTGACTTTTTTTAACCTTTGGTTTTTGGAAGTTTCTCTGCCGGACTCAACTTCTCCCGTGGTGGGGTGAGTGCTTTCAGAAGGGTGAGCTGCACCTGGGGAACAGGAGGGGAACACAGCAGCACCTTCCCTTATGGACCCACCCGCACTCCCATCTCTTCTGGCCCTGCCGCACAGCTGCCTGGCCTTCCACTCCTTGTCCAGCTCCAGACACCTTTCTAAGGCTGCTCACATGAGTTTGGGCCCTCGTGGTTCCAAATCTCACTTGGCCTGGTGCTGTCTGCCTTTGCAGACAATGGATAGAACAGGCCAAGTCTCCCAAAAGACATGGTCCTGACACTGCCCCCCGAATTGGATCAAGCCTCTACTGAAAGAGCAGCTCATCTTCTGCCATGCTTTCCCTTTCCTCTCACACATCCATTTGTGTCTGCCACCCTCATGCCTAAAGACTTTGTGGAGTTTTCCAGCCTGTTACTATGACCAGGACTCACCAGGATGCTTTCCAGTAAACTCTTCCCCAGTTTCTAAGGCCTCAGAAGATGCACTAAGTGGGAGGAGAACATTTTGCTTTTACACTTAGACAGCCCTCCTAAAATATTTATGGTGGCTGCCAGTCCCTGGTGATTCCCGTGGGTTTTGTACAGTGACAGCAGCTTCCACCAGTGCACAGCACCAAGTGGTTTCCCAAACAACACCCAGCAGTGGCCTTTATGCTAAAACCAGTTGTGTCTGAAATACCTTCTGGGTTCAGCTCATATACAAGTCAAAAAGCAAGCGAGTCTAACTTCCCAAGTGCTGTCTTTGCTTTCAGATGCTTTTTTCTTTACTGGTTTTCCACTGTCTGGCATTTACAATATACCCGCAGAGGTGGAAAGGCTTATATTTACCTCTATTTCCTATCAAAGCTACTTTAAACTTAAGGCACAGTGCTGTTTCCATTTGGAAATTTCTTTGTACAAGCCATTTACAAGGCCTTTACAAGCGTGGTAAGCCAAGACCTCTCCAATTTCTCCAATTTACTGTGAAGGAGTCTAGCTGGCATGAGGAAGGCAGGAGCTTGACCATCCCACCCAAATCCCAGCTGGAGGACACAGTCACTGCTACCTATGGACAGTAGAGAGAAGAAAAGACTGGGAAGTAGTAGAGGTAGGAACCAGTGTGTTATGATCCAGAAATCATCTTCCTGGGACACCCAGCTAGCCTGTCTTCTGACAAGTCCTTCAGTCTGGATGGGACTGATGGCAGAACGAACAAGGACACTCCTCAAGTCCTAAAAACATATGAAAATATATATAAAATTATATTCATTTCTCTAAATACTGGTCTAAGTCTCTTCAAACTTTGGTACAACTTATTTCCTCACTTCTGCTGGTCCCATCATCTGGGATGGGACACACAAATGACCTTCTACTATAGCCCTGGTCAGGGGAGGTTTGGTGCCAGCTTTGCAGCAAGAAATCATCATCTAATGGTCTCAACAGGAGCCTGAAGCCAGAATTAGCTGCCATTTACTGTTGGCCTGATGTGGTTTCTTTTCCTGCGAGCACCCCACGCTGCCAAGCAGAGCCAGCACCAAGCACACAGGAGCTCTTTGGGAAACTGGAGAGGATTCAGGTAGTCAGTCCAGCTGGCTCTTTGGAAATTAAAGAATTAATATCACTTGGAAATAATGCCACAGCAGGGAGAACTGAAGAGGAGTGAGAGGTGGGAGGGCATTAGGAGCAGCAGGAGAAAGGCCAAGGAGGGCCCCCAGAGAGAGCAAACAGGGCTTTCCCGCGGACGGGACAGGCTCGGGGCCACTCCTGGCTGCACTCGACGGCTTCACAAACACCCCAGCACAATACACGAGTGTAATACAAACCTCAACTCCTCGAGATTAGCAATGGCTGGGAAATAATGTTATCACTCCCCATTATACTTCAGGAACCCTTCAGGAAAAGTCCCCAAAATTCCCAGGAGCTTTAAATGAGGGTGAGATTTTCCCCTGGTGCCCATCCTTCTTTCCCAGGAGATCTTATGTTCTGCATGTATCACGTCTTTTTAGTCCTTGCCCAACTGCGCAAGAGCTCAGCCTTTTGCACAGTATTTTCACTCTCTATGGAGATGCTTCTTCTTTTTCTCCATCTCCCACTCTCTCCTCTGCTAAAATCAGGGATCTAGGATTTTCCTGCTGGGTCAAAACCCAATGTCCTTCCTCACAGGGGCTCAGTTTCACTACACATCACCCTGCCAGACGGTGACTGTTAGTACCACCCAGTTTCATTAGTTATCAAGGGCTAAAGTTGCACTTCGAACATTCATCAATCAGTAGGAAAAAATACGCATCGAATTAAAACTCCCAGCAAACTCCAACACCTTAGGGCTTTTTCCTTTTACAAGCAACATTTTCTTCCACTGAAAACAGAACTACTTGTGCAGGTGGTTTTTAAACACAAACAGCTGCTCTATGGAAATGCAGTTGGGGAAAATTATTCAGGAAAAAAAAGGCAAAGACAAAGCCGTGGGGTGTGGAGCAAGAATCCATACTGCCCCAATTCCCAGGGAAATACAGGAAGGGAAGAGAAACCTAAGATATAAACAGTAAGTGGAATTTCCACTGCGCCGGTCCCCATAAACACACGGGTTTTAGGGAAAGGAAAATGGGATCAAGGGACCGGAGCAAGGAGTAGGTGTTGTGAGGGAAAACGTGGCGGGGGGCTACGGCTCGTGAAAAGCAGCTTCATCTTTCAGTGTCAGAACAATGCCCGAGTGTATGTTGAACTGTGTTATCAGCGAGGGAAGCAGAGCAAGGCTGGGATAAACAGCACCAGACAGCCAGTGGTTTGTGGTCACGATTTACTCCTGCCTTTCCAGATAGTTCCTCCTTTCTTTCTGCTTTGTTTCAATACGTCCATCTTTTAAAAAGTCATTTAGGATGTGGATGTCTTTAGCAATGTCATCATAATTTTAATTACCAATACAATGTTTTTTGGCTATACGGTATTTTAAAAAAGCCTCAGTAGTATTGTGGCCAGACTGTGAGGTGAACTACCAAGATCACAGACAAATATTGCTCTCTTTCCTTATTCCAGCACTGTGCCCTGTAATGCCTCTGAACCCTCCATCACCTCTCTCTTCTGTGCATCCCCTCGAGCAAAAACTGCCGTCTTCCCTTTCAGGGCATTTTGGTGTTTGCCATCCCTGTGTAAGGACACAATGTCAACTCCCCTTCCAATAATAGACCACAGAGACAACCCTTGAAATGCTGCATTTTCTCCATCCCCGCCCTCTGGAGGAGGCTTTCCCTGAAAAAGCCCCCAAAGGTATTTCATCGGGTTCCTCCCAACTCTCCTTCAAATTCCTCTTTGAATTTATAACTATTAATCTCCTGGTATGATACAGCTGCTGTCAAGATGACAAGTCTTGGTTTCCTCCTCTCTGTGCATCCATTAAAGCTCTTGTTGACTGAAAGATCCTAAAGCAAGAACCATCTCTGCGCCCTTTATTCCCCACCTGGCTTCTACTATCCTCGTGGTGAAGTCCCCCAAAACTGTGAGTAAATACTGAAAAAAATACTTCATTAACCTTTTTCACACTTAGGAGAGTAACAAACTCAGCTAATATGAGTGGGCCCAGTGCCACCTTCCTACCTGAGCAAGTGTAATGCCTCTGCAATAAGAACCCCAGACAGTTACCCATTACCTCTCCTGGTGCTGACAGCATAGAGGATACTTCATGCACAGACATGAAGATGGAGTCTCATGAAACTGCATTCCAGGGAAATCACATGAGCAGAGAAGAGGTGTAATGAAAGACAATCTAATGCTGCAGAAGGCACACGTGTAACTTGTTAGTTCCACCATTATTTTTCCTTTCTCTAAACTGTATTGTGTTAATGTTCTTTGAAGGCAAGGACTTTGCAACAGGATAAGCTCTTTTACCAGACCAAATCAGACCAGTAGTATTCCAACCTGGGAAGGTCTGAGTGCCAGATAGCCCTGGAAGGTGTGCAATGCTTGCAGCAGACAAATCAGTAGCAAAACCTTAAACATTCAGGAACACAGAATAATCAATTGGAATATTAATGTGCTGGTAAAATGATTAAAGTTTGGCATTACACATATTTTCAAATGTACTGACACTTCATTCTCATAAAGACCAGCTCAGTTATGTTTGATTTGTATTCATATCCTATAATGTGAATATATTTGCTCAAAATTGCTTCGTAGTAAATCACCATCACAGAAATAAGCTTATATTTATTTTTAGCATTCATGAATTGCATGGTGTTGGACCACCATATATTTAACACCTCCGAAGAAATCCAACCGCAACTTTTGAAAGCAACACCTTTATATATCATTATGGACATTGTTTCCTTAACAGTTAATCACACACTCTCTAACCACGTGATTTTTTTTTACCTTAAGAGAGAAAAATGAATGACTCTATAGCTTGAAATGAAAAGCCCTCTACTTGACCTTTCGATGTGAAAAACCACATGGGGCCGGGTCCTGAGGGTGCTGAGCACTCTCACCCGTGCACTGAGCACCCTCGGCTACCATCAGAGCCAACAGACTTTGCAGGCATTCAACAACTTGCTGGATCAAGCCTGTAATCACTAAAAGCTCTCTCTAGGGTGATATAAATACGGACAGTCACTTCACAGATTTAGTCCAGCATTAGGGTTACTTTAAAACCAAAGCTGTCGGAGAAAATGTTGGATCTATGATATGACTTTGAACCCAGGTCACTAAAATCTTTCCCGACGCAGCATCTTCTTTGGGATTCTTAAGAAAGCTAAACCTGCAAAGACAAATATTATGGCAACAAAAATAAATGCGTGAGTTTTTAACCTTTTCAGGGAAAGTAATTCCTTTATTGGCTGCAGCTAAAACTTCCTACCTTTCTTTCCCTTTTTGTTGTATCTGTGAGTAATTTCTTCAGTCACATTGTTTATAAGAAGTGAAGTTATTCGTAATCATGCCTTAAGAGTATGTACACAAACTGGACATCCTAATAGAGCACTATGTATTAAATTCCTGATTGTTTGACATAAATTCTCTCTCTTTCTTTTACTCAGACAGGAAGCTTCCCATTTATTTACGAATAGGTTAAGACCCTAGTCATGTTCCTAACTGTGTTCCTAAGTGCTAACATATATTAAGTAAATTTAGAGCCTCTTCTGCATAGGAAACAAATTAAACTGGTTAAACATGGAGAAAGACTAAATGTAATCTATCTTTTGTCATGTTTATGATATCGGAACGCATCTTATATGAATGTTCCAATTTGGCTGTTACAGCAGATGGGTTGCTTATGATAAACCACAACCACAGACAGAGAATGTGATAATATAAATCATAAAGAAGATAAATAACGAAATTCTTTGAAATAACATTGGTTAAATATTTAGACATTTGGTTTCCAAGCTTGCTTGCACATATGAAATAGTATTCTCTACTGATGGAAAGAAATGCTCTCAACAATAATCATATTGGGCCAACTAATAAGGTCTACAGGACTTATTTGCATTCACAGACCTCTTTGGATTTATATAATATTTGTGCACACAGGGAAGATATTTGGTCTCAGGGGAATAGTCCTTGATGGAAACCTGCATAAAAAGTAAAGCCAACCCATGACTGAGGCATTTTTCCCTAGGTGAGGGCACACTGGAGCACTCTGTGCTTCTTTGTGTAAAGTGCACAAATCTGGGGAAAAAGTGAAGTCTTGTCTTTAACCTCCCTAATTTATAGCTGGCCTAGCTGAGGCAGGTACCAAACCTCAAAATTATTACCAGGCAGAACTTCAACTTTCCAATTCATAAAAGTCCTGGAAACCTGATTTCTACCAGTAACTGAAGAAGGATGATTAGTGTGCAAATCGAATGAGGGAGACACGCAACTGAGCTTACAACTGCACCAAAGAAAGTAATCTACTCTCATGGATTTTATTTTTACTGGAAGCTTTACACATTTCAAAGGCAGGTATCAAGTCCAAGTTCCCCTTAGAGAGAGATTAGACTTTTTGAATGCAACCCTCATCATCTTCACCTAGATGTTTGTAGAAGAAATGGGTGAATTGCCCTCGAGAGATGCCGCTGTTTTTGAGCTGATGATCAATTTAAATTACTGAACTGTAGATGGCTAATGTGGATTAGATGTCTAATGATGGTATTTTATGTGGCTAATGATGGAGATGTTTCATGGCAGTCTTGGTGTTTCAGTTTTAAATACCACTTGTGTATTTTGCTTGGTGAGTGCCCAAAAGAACAAAGCTTGAGCACTCAGCAGTTAAACCAAAAACCATTTATGAACTGGGTTAGAAAAAGGAGCTAAACCCATGCCTCCTGACATAAAAAGGATACTTGCTATGATTTTATTCAGAGTAGGGCTAAGACTTGTCTTTTTCTGAGTTTTCCATGACACAAACATCATTTTACAGCATTCGTGGTTAGTTCCATTTAATCCCTACAGCAGTGAAAGCAACTGAGACGTTCATTAAACAAAGATATTGGTATATTCACAATGGCATCATTCCTCTGCCCAAATCCTGGCATGACTTACATCCCAGGGATCAAAGGGCTGCAAGGGCAACCCACAGCCAAGTGCAGGCAGCCAGTACTGCCCTCCCAGGAACTGATGCACGATTAAACGCGCAGAAACTGGAGCACACGTGGTGCCCCTTCCTTCTAAATTAGGGATCTTGCCTTTTTAAATGAAGTGATTATGATGAGGGCAGTGGGATTAAGAGAGGACCGGGGCCTTTTGTGCAGGTGGTTCCCCTAATAGGAGACTTTCTAGCAAGAGAGCACTATATATTCTTCAGGCTCAAAGCTAAACTTCTATTAAAACCAATTAATTCATTGAACAGGCTTGTATCGCTTTACAGTGCCTGGGCCTCTGCTTAAAAGAAATCAATTGTATGAGTACAGCTGAGAAATAACCACTATAATAGATGTTTTAGCTCTTGCTTTTACTTTTCTCTGATAGCCCTTAAGGTGGTCAGAGGTAAAAGCTAAAGATGCATTGTAGCCTGAGGGATGATTGAATGAAAAAATGGGGGATGGGAGCAGAGCTATGCTGATAGACCAATTTCCCACCACTGCAAGCCAGCGCAATTGATTGATGAATCCTTGCTCTGTCAAGAGGCAGCCCTTCAGATTTGATCACATAAATACTCATTCAACTCAAATTCTGCTTGACAAGCCTCAGACAGCTTTGTTCTGTCACAGATATCATTGGAAGGAAAATGCTCCATTAATCATCCTTAATTAACTTTACCATAGTCTGCTGGAACCAATATGTTCCCTGGCTAAATCCCTAAGACTTAGCTAGATTTCTGTAGTTATCAAATAGAGAGTTGTTTTTAAAGTTCCTCTCCCTTATTGCTGCTAACTACAGGAAATCTTTCCCTGCCTGTTTTCTAGGAAGTCACTTGCATTGATCAGGATGTAGCTTAATCCTTTGACAGTTAAGCTCCTTTGCCAGAGAGACACAGTTATACCTATTTCTGATTATAAAAGATGACTGTTACATCCACAATAAGTGCTAAGGTGTTGTGCTTCCAAAGCACCCCTTTGCTTTCGGTCTGTGAGACAGCTCTGCAAACATAACTAAAAAAAACCCATAAAACCACATAAAGAGGGACCAGGAAGAAAAACAATGTTTTAGTTGGATTTTGGGGACAACTAGACATAATGGGTAATATTTCAGGCACAAAGCAGGGGGAAAGTGTGAAGGCAGACTCATTAGCCTGGGGTGCCACTATCTCTTCTCACTAAAGGCTAGAAGAAGCCCTGGGACCATGGCTTTACCACCAAGAGAAAGGATCCTCAGATAGCTCCTGCTTTTGATGGGTGTCCTCCATTCAGGGAATACTCCTGAAGCTCACAGAAGGGCATTTACCACACAGAGTCTCCCCCTTCTTTGGGTATTATTACTCTATAGTACTTCTTTCTTTGCAACATCCTTCTGATGTGTGGTTTTGGTTTGTTTGTTTTTTCAATGTAGCAAAAATCCTATATTCCTCAGGGATTTTCAATGGGGCTTGAGGGGTCTAAAACCTTGCTGGATTGGGGTCTTGCTGCTCCAGGTGCTGCACAGAGCCCATGGGAGCAACAGACTATCCAAATAAATTCCTTATTCATTCACTCCCATTGACTGGGATTCACTGAAGATGAGGAAAGAAATTATCAAAGGAGCCATGTGATTAAATAGAAATAAGCGTGGGAATCTTTTCTTTAGTAAAACAAAACCTGAAAGTGTTCAGGACCAGGTTGGATGGGCCTCTGAGGAACCTGGTCTAGTGGAAAGTGTCCCTGCCCATGGGGTGGAATGAGATGAGCTTCAAAGTCCCTTCCAACACAAACTCCTCTGTGATTCTATGATATTTGTTAATCTTACAAAACCTTACTCATATTAGCAGCCTTAATTCCTGAAAACTATATTACTGAAAGCTTAGGAGAACATGGGCTACCTATATTGCTAAATATTTATGTGTGAAGCTGGGTATAAGCAACGAAGTATAACCGAAATTGTTGAGCAAATTTAATGGTAAAAGCTAAGGCTTTTTTTACTATGAAAAAATAGTATTTTAAAGTAAACACTACAGTGCAGGGGGGGAAAAAAGATCACACTCTTTGCCTGTGTACATCACAAATCTTCTGCTTGCTCTGGGGAGAAGTCTCTTTGTGTTATGCTCTGTACCAGCCTTGGACTGTGGTCAATTTAATCAATGCTCCTCCTGACGGCAGCGCTGCTCAGCCGAAAATGGAAGTGACCATTTCAAGCTGTGCACTCCAAGAAGCCAGCTGGCCTGTTTTAAAGTCTCTGGAAACTTGACATACTAATGTTTCCTTTACAGCACTGAATATAAAGGCATCTTCTCAGGTTATACAACAGAAAAAGGCAAATGCATAAATCAGAGCTATCAAGCCTTTGCGCACCAAACCAGAGAAGCATCGGCTGGCAGCAAAATGACAATTATTTGGGTGCAGAAATTAGACATATCTATATAAAGAAATGGAAACAACTTCTGTTTTCTTGTCTTGTCCTCAGGAAGATCTGAAGCCTGAAGAAATAGCCTCTCAACGGGACCTTTTCAACTACCATGAAACTTTCTGTGCTGGGTTGGGTTTGTTTTGATGTCAATGCTCCTTTCCCCTTCCTTTCCCTCTTGTTTCCTTCTCCTTTCCCCACATGCTTGTCTCTACCACTTGCTCCTTTTTTTCTGCTTTCTTTTTTTCCCTTGCTAACCAATATTTTGCAAAAAATTCTCTCCCCACTGGACAGGGAACTAATCTGCCCTTAGCTGCCACCCCAGTTCTCAGGGTTGTGGGTTAGGTTCCCCCTTCACCTCAACACAGAGGTGCTGAGGGAGAGGGGAAGGGCAAGATAATTAAGAAGGAAGGAGTCTTCTAGCTGTAGTGCTTGCCTAATTCCACCTGAAAACAATGATAATGCAAGTTTATCAGCACTAACCTGGGTTTTGCTCTTAAAACAGGTTGCAGAGAAGTGGGAGCCCTAATGATCCTGCTTCTTCCAGCACTGGGGACTGTGGTATTTTTCTTATTCAATCTTGCCTCAAAATACAGCCATGATATAAACTGATGGACTAAATGCACAACTGAAAGAATACTTGGAGCAGGAAACTTAAAAAAAAATTATAATTACATTATCTAGACCTCTATAAGAACATCCAGTCCATCTTTAAATCACAAAACGAAATAAACAGGATCAGATGTATAGTGAAAAACCTGTAAATGTCCTTTCTCATTATGGAGGTCAAAGAATACATTAGTTATTTTTAACTAATGTCTTATTCGACCCCATGCAAACTTAAATCAGTTTGGGTCTGACTGATTCAAAGCTGTTCTCTGGTTCCCTGCTCTGCTGTAATAATTGACTAGGCTAGACTTTAGAAAGGTCAAAAAAGCAGCCCCGCTTCATATTATTTCAGCTAATAACTCAGTTCTTAAATCAAAATTTAAGAACTAATCTCTCAAAGCACTGTTTCCTCCCCCTCCATTAAATCCATATGTAATTTCAAATTAAATGATAGATGTCGAAAATCGTTACTTTTTGCTTAATTACTTTTAAGTTACTGGGGGACACAGCATGAGGGTTTGTTAGAAGATCTAGGATTCTCCAAGAAAAAAATCGGAATTAAGAAAATCTAAGAAAATCTCAGAAAATGCAGCAGCAACTGAAGAACCTCAGGAAAAAACAGCAGGCTACGGACAATCTAAAGGAAAAACAGGCAGACACATTGCAGCATCTAAGGCAGGCTGAGAAATGGCTGGGAAGCAGGTCTGTGGGGAAGGTTTGGTGGGGCTGATTGGAAGCCTGGCAGCACAGATGAGACATGATAGTCACGAAAACAGACTGGGGGCATTCTTTGAGTGGCAGACAACAAAGGCTTTGAGTGAAGCTATCATCACTCTCTAAATACATGCATTCCAGGAGGATGCCAGCGTATGGCTTATTAAGTGCAAATCTGAAGATTGATTCATGTCAAGTGTTTAACATAAAAGTTAACACATAAGTAACTCATTTTTACCAAAGATTCTGATATCGATCCAAATCCAAGTGCTTACATTTCATTACATTAGTTTGCGATGTTATAGTCACTCACAAAGAAACTTACTCTGTGTTCCGTATATTCTTCATCCATTCTGCTGTCCTTATCTGAATCCCTTCAACAGAAAACTGGCCTTAATCCCAATGTGGGAATGCAAGATAAAGATCATTAGGAAGAATGGTGGTGTGAACAAGGGCTGTCATTTCTCCAAGGTGTTTATGGCCATATTTAAGTAAAAAGAGAGGGAAAAGTAACCTCGCTTGCACATGCAAAAAGGGAATGGCTTTGCCCTACTGAAAATCACAGAAAAAACCTCTCCTTGTTCCCAAAGAAGAGGATGGAAGGATGTTTGGCCAAGCACATCTGCAGGTACATCTGAGAGACCCTTTTGGAATACACATGGCTGCCCCACACATCTCTTTTTGCCTCAGTGTCATCAAAACAGAGATTCAAGTTGGACACGGCACGATTAGGCATCTATTGTAGCCAACCAGTTGACATAACAGTGTTTTCTCTCCCTCCAGCTCTTACCTCCCCCAAAACGCCTTTTCTTTTTCCACTTTCGAAGAGAATTTTTTTTTCTTAAGATGCTAAACACTGGGCTTTGGCTGCTGTTTATGAGATACTTATTTGGGGTCACAGTAAACTGCGAGTGGTTTGAGGTTGGCTCTTCAAACCGTAGCTGCTGTTGGGGTTTGTGTTGTTTTTTCTGCCGAGGGAGCTTTTTCTTTCCCGTTTCCCCGCGGTCACTCTGCACTGGGCTTTTGTTTTGCCTCCCGGCACAGGGTTGTTTATTTGCACTAACAGCGCCGGCCGAGCTCCCCGTGGACTGTTTGTCCAGTGGCCTGTGGAGCCTCCATGACTTTATTGTTGACAAGTGGTAGGTGGGATCCAAGTTTTTTTGTGGTTAAGTTGTTTATTGATAATTACCTGTTAATTACTACTGCTGCCAGCTTCCTATAATTTATCATTATCACGTTTTTTTTTCCCTTGCTCTTAGAAATAATAATGGGAAAGAGGAGGGATAACAAAGAGGGCAAAAGAAGTAAGAGGGCCCAGTTGTGATCTCTCCTTCCTGAGTTTTAAAACTGCATAGTTTGATTAATTTAAGGTCCGGACAGCTCTTGTCAGTGTAACCCATCAGTACAACTAGGGCATCCCCTCCCCAGGTGCTGCCAGACAGGTCAGCTCTCCTCCAGATTTCCTACAAGGGATGGATTGGGTGTAAGAGAACCCAGCCATGCTTTCCCTGAACTGTGAAAAAATATAAACGCTTCAGAAATCAATTATTTTTTGCTTATAAAGGGCACAAAACTGTTCCCTGTCATGTCTGAAGAAGGAACATTTTTTAGAGATTTGCTTTTTTGGTGCATTGCTTGAAGCTGACTTGGTGCACTAAGATATCACCATAGGACATCTGCAGCAAGGCCAAGTGGTACCCTCAGCTGTACCACTCTAAACATATTGCTCCAAACCAGGACAAGCCAGGCAGCCACGACCCCCAGATGTGGGGTTGCTACCTGGTAAATCAGGGAAGGACAAGCCAGCCTTCCTAGAAAGAGACCTGCTCCTTGAGTATGGACAACCTGACCACTGGTTCTTCCTCCCATGGCCAGTTGTCTCTTCAGAGGCCTTCTGGTGGCCACAGAATTTCTCTTTAAGGACCAAAACTAAAACTCAACCCATGTATTTATCTCCTTAAATATATTTCCATGCCTATGAACTCTGGCTTGTCTTGACCTCATATTTAAAACCTCAATGTTTGGTGCAAATGAATTTTTAAAGGGTCACCAGTATAACCAGCATCCCATCTGAGGTGCTTCCCAACTAGCAAATTCAGCCTGTTCAGTAATACAGAGCATGAAAACCAGCACCATCAACAGCCTTGGAAGGGATGTGGAAAACCAAAACCAACCCAATGCCAAGAGGCACCTACAAATGCATTTTTGTGAACACCTTCTACACCTTTTTCCATTAAAATTGCCAAAGATAAAAAACAAATGACCACATTTCCATGTTTTGACAAGTTTACACAGTTCCCTCTTTCAGAAGTGTTACAGCTGGGAAGGAACCAGGTCTTCACTTCAATGCATTTATAGAATTTGTATTCTAGGTGCCTATTTACACATTTCCTGGCCTAAACAATAGACCCCCTCCCCATCCCCCTGTGCCATCTGCACATCGGTCACTGCCCAGCATCATCCCACCTTATGACTCAGGCTGTGTACAATTGTCCAGACAACTCACAACAGTTTATCATCACTGTTTGGTATAATTGGAAACAGAAGTATTTATACACACCCATGTACCCTACAACTAAATTTATAAAGGCAACTGTCTGTTTTAATCTATAGCATGGCCAGTGTAAACAGTAATTTGAAGGAATATTCAGATTTATTGCGTTACTTGCTTAAAGATCAATGTTTAAAATGGATATATATTGCATTAATCCAAACACACAACAAATCATAAAGCTATTTACACAATAAATTTACAATTCCCGCAGACACTTTAATCCTGTTTCTGCTTCCAAGGGGCACTCTTGTCTATACACGCACACACATCCACCCGCAAACATACTCCCACACTCACAAAGTACTCATTTATAAACCACCAACTAGAGTAACCTCAGCACAATATACATTTAACAGTAAAGATGTGAATTAAAGGCACATCAGGGGGAATGGAGAAAAGGAAAGAAATTTGGCATTGGGGCTGATGTGTGATCCCGACCTCAGCCCCTGGCACCTCTGGTGTCACCTCTCTGCGAGTCAACAGCATCACTCCAGGCTTCAATCCTGCTCGTCTCACCTTCCTACGGGTAAGTCATACCCCAAGTTATTTAAACTCCGTTTCTGTGGTTTAAAATAATATCCCATTGACGTGGGATCCAAAACTCCTTCAGAGCTAATAAAATGTCACCCTGCCAAACTGAGACGATACGTGCCAACCTTTAGCCTAGTGTGAAATTTTATAACTGAGTTATAAACCCCTCAAAAAAACAGGGCTTATAATGGAAAGGCTGACAGATTCTTAACTATACAGTTTCCAGTGGGCTTCTGCTTAATATACTGTATTTCTTCTCCTTGAAGATATTAATTTACTTTTTGAAATGTTCACTGCTAAGATTAAGCGTAGGGTTTTGAAATGTGTTCACAGGCAATTTATGCAGGCACACAAATGTACTCTTCTCCAGATGTGCAGAATACTAATTTGAAAATGATTTATACGCCGCGCCGTACTGTACATCCATCCCCTGCTCAAAAGGTTTTCCTCTGACACAACACTGGGATCATCTCATATATTAACCCTCCGATAACATTAGAAATTCCTTGAAAAATTGATGAGGATTTCGGTCGATGGCATGGGCTGGAATGGATTTTGTGGATTTCAGCAAAGTTGCCAAGAAGGGCAGAATAGACGGAGAATAGACTCGTCAGCAAGTGAATACAGTGGAAAGAAAAGGTCTATACATACAAAATATATATTTCTGTGGCAGTACAAGCAACAGAGAGGTTGAGAAATACTGTGAAAAGATAACAAAGTTACTAAATCCTTAGGATAACCAGTCCTTAACCCACTGACTTGCTATTTGGCTGTGAACATGCACCATACTGACCATGGTATTTCCACAGCAGTCCCCAGATGCTGAGAGCACAGAAGGATGGAAGGATCCAGCCAAAATGTAGTAGCAGGCCTCACAGCTGACATTAAATGAGCTTCTTACAGACTTACACATCACTTGGCATGTGAATATTTAGCAATAAACATCCCTTCAGCAATTAGAAATATGTTTAAATACATTTCTACTCTTACACCTCCATCATGAGTTCACTTTGCTTTTCCTTACTTGGTCCCCAGCTCCTCCACATGTAGATATTGGCTCTTGCCTGGCTGTATGCTGTGTGCACATCAATGGTTTGCCTGCCCAATATGACCAAAAAACTCCACATGTACTTGAAAATAACCTATCTCAAACTTTTCAAAGGAAAGATCATTTCTTTGAAGAGACATGGATTTCTATATTAATTATAAATACAGGAGTATAAAATGCCTCACTGATGAGAAAACACACTTGCCTTTGAAGGGTGAAGGCACGGGAGAGGTGAGCAGGATTTCCTTTATTTTTGACCACAATAAAATTTCCTGGGCTTTGCAGCCCCTGCTCAATCTCATGTGGCCTCTTGGAGCACCATAAGAGAAATAGCACCGGACACCTGAAGGCTCATTCAACACTCACAGGAGATGGGAGAGAGGATTTATAGAGGTGGCGGGTGAGATTTCTTGTAGAATATAGTCTGCTGCATCTCTCCCTCAACTTTATCAAAAATATACTGGCAGTCAAGGTGAGTGGTTCCCACAAGAGATAGAGAAAGCCAAACAGTACACGTGACCCTAAATTGCCTTAAAGTAAAAGGAGTAGAGGAGAGCTTTGAACTCCCTAGTAATCCTTCTGTTTTTTGAGTTGCATGTTATACCATGGACCTTAATAAAATTAAGGCTCCTTACTATGGACACCAGGGCTAAACCAACCAATTATTGAGGAAATTTACTCATCAGTGTTCCCTCCAAAGGACTGCTGGAAGTGATGCTTTTGGTAACGATAAGAGCGGAGAAGCCCCCCCTTATTCCTCAGGGCACAGACCAAAATCCCCCTCTGAAATCAGTGTCCCAAAGAGCCTGGAGAGGTGGAACCAACCATGCCAGACTCACATATCTGGCAGCTCCCACAGGCACATGGGCATCCTGCAGACCTTGCCCTGCAGCAGGTTCCAGGGTCCTCATGCCAAGGCCATGCAGACCCGGATCCTCCTGGGTCTGCTAAAGATCTGACTCACAGTATTTAAGAGTAGCTGGGTCACAAAATACTTTTATCTTTCACCATGAAGATTTTTAGGCATTGCTAAAGACCTTACAGCAAACACAGAATTTGGTATCTTTGCCCAAGTGCTGAACGTAATTATGATTTTAGAAAAGATACCCAATATATCCAGTGGATGAGATTCAGTAATTTGTTCTGTCAACTAGGAGAACAACTTTAGTAGAAAACTATTTCATCTGCCCCTGCTTGAGATGATATATTTTATTTGAAATAATTTCCTCGGCCTGTGTCTGGAGGGTGAAAAGTGACTTGTTCTTATTTATCTTTCTTTTGGGGCTACATGAATTTCAGACTCATGAAAGTGAGCGACTGATAGCAGTTAAGCCAGGCAGAGCATTGGCAGGTGAGCTCAGAGCTTCCACTCTGCTGCCAGTGCGTCGCCACTGCAGCCCCAAATACCTCTATATTCTAGGAACAGCCAGCCTTTAACAGGCACTGCCACTTTTAAAATACCAATAACTGTGATCTATGACTTGGAATACCCATGGAATGGCAACTAGATTGGTTTCAAAACTGCTTCTCCCCTACCTGCATTAAGGGCTTGTCGAACACCCTTTGCTGCAATATCCAAATGCTAATTCAGACCATTCGTCCCCAAGCACAGGCACTGAAACACAGGGTGCCTGCCTGGTGGAAGGGCTCTGAGGGACAGCAGGGAAGTCAGAGATGTGGCTTCATTTAAACAACAGAGGGGAGCAACACAGCATCCTCAAACAGCAGCAGCAACAACCCACCAAGGGAGCAAAGACTCATTTAACACTGAGAAATCCAACTCAACCTAGTATGAAACCGAGATATGCCTAAAATGGAGATGGAAATGTGGCTTTCCAAAACTATCTCTTGTGTTGGGCACATCTGTAAGTACCACAAAGCATTTTGGCTTAATCCTGCCAAGGCTGAGCTTTGCTTTGTGCTGTGATATTGATCCCAACCTCACAGGTGCCATCAAGATGTTATGTTGGGGACCATTTTCCAGCAGCCACTGGATTCAACCTTACACAGTGTGCTATAGCTTAAACAAAACATTATGGTGCAGTTACAAAACTACAGAACTTTCAGTGGCACTGGAAACACCAACAGAACTTTATAGGACCATTCTGAAGACACCAGCACAGCTTGTGGTTGGGCAACACTACAGAGACCTGAATACCACTTGTTTGTGTTAGCTCTGGTTTCAGACATTTAGGTTCTCACTGCATGGAATATTATTGTCATCCTGTTCCTCACAACCCAGGTTTTCAAGGAATAAGGAACAAATAAGATGATGTTTGTCCCCTACGAATCATAAACTATAAGTTTTCAGTGCAGTCAAATGCACTTTCCTCAACTCTCTCCTAAGAACAGGTTTTATACAGTACATGAAACCAAGTGTCGTTACAAATCACAAGGCAGAGATGAATCAGTTAGGAAGAACCCATTAAACATGAATCCATGGAAATCCTCCTTTTTTTTGTTGTTGAATATGCCTACAATAAACGCTACAGTGTGACTTGCAATTTCCTCAAGTTCCTTTTCTCAGAACAATGATGGTTGGCAGCCGCTCAAACTGCTTCAGTAAACTTTGCAAGATAGAAAGCAATTTAGTTTCCCTTTAAGACTTCATTGCTAAAGTTATGCTCATTGATTTCCAGCCTCATAATTAAAATTCCTCATTAAACATGCTTGACAGCTGAATGTGATTCCTTTTACCTGCTACTGCTACCTTTTTTTTTTTTCCTTGTGATACCATTTCATTACAAAAGAACAATAGATTTCCTTTCAGGGTAATATAAGGGCACGGTGAGTAATGTACTTTCTATCCTACAGAAGGCCTAATATTGTTAATTTGCTAAATCAATTAAAAGAAACCACTTTGGAGCATGAGGCAGGTCCTGCATATGGATCACATCAGCCATAATGTGCAGGAGTTCAAAGGCTGGCATTTCGCCCCAGTTGGCACCTAACAGTTTACTCCGATCCAGGGAATTTGGCTCTTGATTTCAAACAAATGCATCCTGAAGGCTTAAGGCCAGGAGTAGCTCCGTGTGATTTATGTTTCATACTTTCTCATAACACAAAACCTAAAGAGCTAAAAAAAAAAAAAAAGTTGTTATTACGGGGCATTTGCTGCAACGTTCATGTAAATAGAGAATTACTCACTGCCCCGTGCACCTTGTGTTGTTTAATACGAGTTTTACCTCTGAGTGGCTGTTTGATTCCCTAAAATTCCTCCTCCTCCTGCCAGCTCTGGCAATCCAAGATGGCAATGACCTGTTCGTAAATGGTTTTAGTCTCCGGGCCAGGCTCGCACACGAACACAACCACCACCTCTCCCAGCAGGAGATGTTCACCTCAAAATGCAGAGCCAGGAGATGGTCCTGGCTGCACTGGAAACATGCCACAGAGCCCCAGCTGTGCAACCAGCTGCAGGACTGCAGGAACCTCACATCTGCACTTGGCCTGGCATCAACTCCACCTTCTGCTGGCCACCACAGAAGCACCTGGGGGCGGGTGAGGAGATTTCCCCAAAAGCTGAGGGATATTTATGGGGTTGCTGGACTTGACCTTGGCAGGGCCTGACTTCAAGAGCCTTCAGAGCACCCCAGGATTTCTTAGGCTGAAGCCCTTAGCAAAGGAACAGAAACTCCCTTTCTGATCATAAAATTAGCAACGGGAGAAGTTTAAAACAACAAATTTGAATTTACAGGCATAGTTAAAACATTGAGTGCTGCCTAATGTGGCAGGTTCCTGGTGCAAAACATATCACCAGAGCTGATTTAAAAATGGAAATGAGGAATAGATCACTGCTTAGAGAACAATTAATTGTCCTGCAGTTTAAGAGAGTGATTAAATGCTCTCTTTTCCTTTTCTCTCATTTTCAGATAGCTTTCCAAATTCCAATTTAAAAATCTAGGCATCCAGAGAGCCAGTCACCATATCAGCACAGCACTAGGTAATTAGCAACATATTGCCATGTGGTGCTGCAATCCAGTGTCTTTTCACGAAAAACAAATAAATATGTTGTGTAAGTGCACGCTGCTGGTCCCCAAAGTTGGTAAAGCCCAGCACTGCATGGATTTTCTCTCCTGCACATGAACATAACACTTGTTTATAGCAGTGCCCAGTGACAGTTAATGTGCTGTCAGCATTTTCATTACAAGCCCTATTTTTCTATGGTTTATAACTTGGATATTTTTTACCCCCAAAAAAATGTGGATGTAATGCTTATGGACCTGATAGTGTGAATATTTTAAATCATGCTAAGATGAAATTTGGTACCACAGGCTGTGAATGTGAAAGTGAGGGATATTCATTCCAACAGAGGTTGCAGAAATAAAAGTTTAAAAAGCAAACGACAAATAAGCATTCAAATACACCAGTTTTATGACAGATATTTCTAATTTTTTTCAGGTCACAGATGTGGGATGTGGGGAGGTAGCGATTTCTGCTGACACTTGCCCTTTCTCTGAGGACTTCTATCCACTAAAAACATTTCAGGAAGCCTAAGTGAAGAGATATCATTGTTCTCACTGGTGGAGAAGTACAGATATCATGTACTAGATAGAAAAAACATCAGATCAAGGTTTAAACATTACACACCACGAGAAAGACTGGAGCATTTGCAATGTCTGCACTGCAGACCCATCACAGCAATACAGTACATGTCTCTTCAGGACCAGTTGTGGGCAGAATCAAGGCAGGTGGGGGGTAGGTTCAAGACAAAAGAACACCATGACCTGGACCTCTGCCTGGGATGTTCATTTCCAGTGCATACACTGCAATTCTTGGACCTTCTGGAGGTAGAGACATCAGCCTCCAGGCGGGGGATGAGGAGTGAGCATGAAAAGCAGATGCTAAGAGCTGCTCAGGAGCAGTCAGGACAGAAGACAGAAGAGACAAAGAGATGGGATTGTTGTGGTGATGCTGAACCAGAGCCACTCCAGAGGCTGCCAGAGAAGGGAGTGTTTGTCCCTTCTTCCACAACAACCAAGAGACCACCAGGTCTCTTATTTTGGAGTGTGTGTCTTACTGAGGAGCTTTTTGGCTGTGTCTAGTGTGGGTGATCCTGCAGTATATCAGGGAGACACAGGACATATCCCATGTCTCCGTTCTTTGTTTTTTCTGGAAAGGAAATCCGTCTGCCTGGTCCCCTGGGAGCCATGGACACTCCGCTGGAGACCTGATAAGCACGGGATGAGGACCTTTGCCATTCGTTGATGTTGGCTGACAGCAAAGCCAGCCTTACGAGAGGCACCTTGAGCTGTGTGAGCAGCAAGACATTTATTCTGACTTCCCTAATGGATGAACTCAACCAGCAGCCCCAGCACTGCTGGAACGAGCCTGGGCTTGTCTCCCTTTGGGGTCGAAGGAGGTTGCGAGCGACCAAGAGAAGGTTTGGCATGTTACAAACAAATTGTCTCTTCCAAGCAGTATGTTTGCTGAATAACCTCACAAATTGGCACATCTATTGAGGAAAGGTGGTGTAGAAGTCCCCAGGTCAGGGGTGTTTGAAACCTGGAGTCAATCCTCCTTTGGACCTCCAGTGCATCAGTTGTGCACCCGCCCACTTAAATAGGAAGCAACAGAGAGAGGAGGAATAGTGGCAATGCTCAGAGGGCCTTGGAAACCAACCCACTTCCCAGGCTCCAAACTTGTCAAATACTTTTTTTCTCACAGAAAAACATATTTTAGTATAATGAATGCAAGGTGGAGGAGGAGAAGCAAAGGAGAGAATCTTTGGGTGAATCCTTGAAGGCTCATCTCTCACTGTTTCTGAGCATTATTCATTTCCTGGAGCCGCATCCATGGGAAGTGATACAGTCACTGCTCTTAGAAATATTCAAACATACGAGGCATGAGGGAGTTCTCTTTGTTACCACATCATTCACATTTTTGAACTCTATATCATCCTTATGCTTCAGGAGAATCTCCTCCCAAAGTAAACAAATTTTGGTGGGGCTTAGTGGAAATCTATTGTGGCGGACAAAGTGATTTAAAAATTTTGACATTTATGAAGAAAAGCCCCTACTTTGGAACAGGTCTATGTCAATCAAATGAACACAACATACTTAAAACATCTATGGTCTCAATATCTTGTAACTGGCAGGAGGAAAACACAAGTTTTGAAGGTGAGCCTTGGCATACAAATCCCTCATTAAAATCTTCAGTTCTTGCAAACATCTGGATGGATTTTATGGAACTGAACCATGAACAAGAGAGTAAACCTGGGTCTACGTTTATCTGCACCAAATGAAGACTCAGAGCAGATCCCAACAAGGTCTCAGATCTCTCCTCTCTCCATGAGATGCTCTGACCTCTTCTCTCTCCATGGGATGCTCTCAGTACCCTCTAGCTGCCATTTTTCTGTTTCCCACCTATCCACCTGTCTGTGTGATTTCCTTTCTGTCTTCAGAGCCCATGTATGACCCAAAAGACCTTAAATGCCTCTAACAGTTCAATTGGGAAGCACTGAGGGCTTTAAGATGTGTTCCCATAGTAGTAAATGGGATGTACAGTGACATGGGGGCAGAAAACAGAGCACAAGGAGCCTGGCAAAACCCCTGTGCTGAGACAGACAGGGAAATACACCTACTTTGGGAAAATCCTGCTTTTCTGATCCATTTCTGCACCTCAAGCACAAAGAAATGTTTGTTCATAGTCCTGAAATTAAACAGCACAGATTATCTCTAGAGACAATCAAAGGTGAATTTGATACATGAGCGTTTTCTAAGGAAAATCTGAGAGAGGTGGCAAACACAACCATAGGCAAAGATTTTAAATTAATTTCAAAGCAGATCTGTCCTAGAAAGTAATTGAAAACATACCCAGCTCTTACAGCCATAGAGGAGCCTTGCCATTCCTATGTGAGACAATCCCAAAACACTCCATATGGGATCCTGACCAGTCACATGACTTTTAATACCCACATGATGGCACTAAAATGGCCTATTAGATTTACAGTGTCATTAACCTTCCAAAATAAAATAAGAGATTGCTATGGTGAAAAAAAAAAGAGAAGGGAAGAAGAGAAAAAAGTAAATAAATAAATAAAAAGAAGAAAAGGAAGGAGAATGAGAAAAAGGAAAATAAAGAGAAAGAGAATGAGAAAAAGAAAAAGGAAAATAAAATATATTTTAAAAAAAGAAAAGAAAAGGGAAAAAGAGAAGAGAAAAGGAAGAGTAAAAGAAAAAAGAAGTAGCCTAACTGCTGCTGGGTTTCGGGTAACCAGTCCGTGAGGAAATGCTGACAGGGGTCACTGTGGCATAATCTTTCATTCAGCCCCAAAGCTGTCACATCCTCCCCAGATGTCTGAAACATAGATATAAATTTTCATTATCCAGCAGAATAGGGGCAGAGGTACACAAAATGATTTTTTTACCAATCAAATTATAGCTCATTGCCAGATTATGTGTAAACAGTAATTTTGTGAAGTTTTCATGTGGTCATTTATCTACACCCACGTTTAGTAGCTCTGCTGAAGCTGAGAAAAAAAAAGGAAGGTTTTTCGAATTAAATTATTGTCTTCATAATCGAGTTGAGGACACTAAAACTGAATAAAAAATTAATATTATTATGGGGGAATTTTGTCTTACCCAACTAAACAGTGAGATCGCAATATTTCTTTAATGAAAGCAGAAAGGATGCACCCCTTTGAAAGGATAAGGAAAACATTGCTGGTGGTGTATAAAACTAAACTGAGTCCTCTTGTAGAACTCTTTAAAATATCAGTATTTTTCTCAGTATATTTTCAGTGTTGATTGTTACTTGATCTCCAGCACAGGGTCGGACCAGACTGCAGCTGAGCAACTTCTCAGGAGCTCTGCAGAGCCTGGGCACCACCAGCCAAGGGCTCCAGTGAACAGCCCAGCCCTCTCCAAGAGAAAGATGAGATCTCTGCTACCTGAACCCAGGCAAACAAATGGTTTACAAGTGAAGATAACTCAGCATATTCTGTGATTCTGTGAAGATGGAAATTTATTTGTTATGGAAAGAAAAAATGGGTTGTGTCCAATTATTTTATGTTTCCTCAAGGCAAATTCAGCTAAGTATTAGAAATATACAGCTTGCCTAGATACTAGATGGTTAAGACGAGTATCTTACTTAATGACCACCCCATGCAACAATAACCACTTGAGAGTTTAAATAGGTAAAATATTCCTTACAGGTGTTTACTTTGCAGCAGCGTAGAAAGAGACACTTTGTTCTCTGGTCTTGCTCTTCCCCCAAAAAAACTGAAGAAATAGTTGTGCTGGTGGCTTAGTGCACAAACCAAGGAAAAGTCACAAAAATGCCATGTTTCCTTTTTCCTTGTTTGCAAGCCAATGATATTCACATTTCTCCATGCAAGACAATGACACCAATAGTTCTTTGTGTCAGGCGGAAGCTGCGAGGCAGGATCCCTGCACCGTCTCTGTGAAAGGCTGGTATGCTCAGAAATGCAAAGCCTACAGTATTATCTTGTTTATTATCTTGCTTTGGGACTGTACCAAATGCTCTGCAAGTCTGGATCACTGTCACCCTGTTACGATGAAAGAAGTGCCTTTGGTTATGAACTACTCCGGAGACACCAGATTAGAGTTCAAAGGCTATTCCTTGCATTAGCAGTAAATGCAGGAATTCTGAAGCAAAGTGATATACTTAGTGTGAGCTTTTGCATATCACTTTGCTATTTTGCTCCATAACTGCTGTGCAGTAGTTGGAGCTACTGTTTGAACCCAAGCTCCCTGTGAGTTGAAAGTTTGGGGCATGTTTATTGGATAACCCGGATTCTTTTCTAGTAACCATCACCAAACACTTTGTATATGTCACAAGCCTCCCACTCCCTTCCAAGAGATGGGGATGTGATGGAAGGAGGAAAAAAACATGGCTATTATAGATTTAATACATCCCCCGGAAGAAGTAAAGCCTGCCCAACTTCAATTTCATACAAGGGACACTGCGAAAACTCAATATCCTCATTTAATCTGGGAAATTCCACTTGGAGAGGGAGTTTTATGGATGCTGAGAGCCAGATTTCCCGCTATAACACTCTGGCAGTGCATTTCCCATATCTTGGACTCAGGCAAAGCTGACAGAGCCAGCTTGGCCACCTCCCTGCAATGGTGCTCCCCACTCTCCCACAACAAAGTACCACATCAAAAGCTGTCCCAGCCGGGGAACGTCAGGAAATGCGTTTGGGCAAGTGGCGTCTAAGCAACCCCACCCCCAGCTCACACTCCCTGTGTCCAGGGACCTCTGTCTTGGGCCTGCAACTTTATTAAAAAATCCCACAACAAATTCCTGCTTTTGGTACTACGCAACCGGCGCGCAAAAAGATGCCGGGTCTGCTTTAAATTAAAACAAAAGTTGCTGCAGATAGGATCTCTGATACATACTGAGTTGCTTTTCTCATCTGAGATTCTTCCTCAAACAGCTAAAAACAATTAGGATAAATGAGTAGATATAAAGGTCAGCAGTACAAACAATTCTGGGAAAACCAGATAGCTCACTGGATAGTTCCTTTACTTCCGTCACCGCAGAATGAATAGATACAAGTCCAAACGCACTCCCAGCAATCTGATTAGAAAGATATCCAGAGCTCCTAAATAGCTTTTGTGGTTTCATCTCTTTTTTTTTTTTCCCCCTAGCTGAATTGCCTCTGTGCTGCCAATCCACCCCAGATTTGGCGAGGCTGAGGCTTTGCTGCAGCAGAAATTCTGAGGGTGTTTTTGCCGTCTTATGGAGGACGGGGCCGGAGCCCGTGTGGGAACACCGACATGTGGCATTTCTGGCACGTGAGTGTCATTCCTTAGAACTATTAGTCATCCCCGTAATGTCTAATGACATCACTCTGGAAGGAAATAGAACAAGAGAAAAATCAATGGACAGCAGATACCTACCTATTATGAACTATAATTGTGCATTTACCAGTCTGCCAAGACATAAATCTAGTAGTTCAAAACCCATTTTAGCATACATTCATATATGTTAGGAGGCTATTAACACAGGGGTGAATTATAGCAAACAGGCTTCTAAGCAGAGTCAGGATATGTATTTTTTTAAATAATTATAGCGTTCAGCACTGTAGTTAAGACTCAGAAGGGTTTTGTATTCCACCAGCTTTTATCCCTAACCAATCACAATGGCAACGAATACATCGTCTCAGATTGCAACTTCCCAGCCCTGAACTCCTTCTTTGTAGCAAATATTGATCATGTGGGGCAACCTGCAAGGCCCTTGCCAGGGAAAACTAGGAAATAATTATTGTGTGGGGTTAGGGCCAGACTCAGTTGTCACTGAAATGAGGGCAAGCCCTTTCCCTCTTTTATTTTGTATTTGATTAAACTATTTAAAATTCTCAACTCCAAAACAGAAAAGTTAGAAAAGCCTGAACTAGGCCTCCAGAGATGTTTGGAACAGTGTTTGCCTTGGCCAACAGGCAGTGTTAATAATTCAGGCTGATGGAGGAAAGAGCCGCAGCAAATGGCAGATTACACACCAACAGATTAGTAACAATTGTGCAAATACTTCTGCTGTGGTAGCTCAGGAAAAAAAAAAACCCTTTCTTCTCCCAGCAGTGGTCTGTCATGTAAGGAATCCTTAATAGGTTTTGTATGAGCAAATAATAACAATTTTTGGTCAAAAAAATACAGTTTTTAAAATACTCATTTTGACAAGGAATTCATGGGAAATGGGTATTAAAACACCAGAAAGACTAACTAATGATAGAGAACTGATACCCACGGAAATTAGTACATGGTCACAACACCAACCAGAAAAGAAAAAGTAGTAGTTGTGCAGGAAAACTCAACTTTTAATTTAATATTGCATGCCTCATTCACTCAGTTGTGTCTACTATAAGCACAAAGAGCTTTGGACAGGATACAGAGAGAGCTGCTTACGTGCACAGCTCTTGATTCTGATTGTACTGGTTGACTTGGGTTCAGTCCTAACACTTCCATAAAACATAAGTTACAATTCCTGAACATTTTAGTATTGTTACATGTAGTGAAATACAAAACTGTCCTCTTCCATTTTCCTCAGACTGCAGCCCAAAGCCACCATCTTTAAAATCTCTTACACAATAAATGTTCTACCTAGTCTTCTACCAAAGTGGCTTTTTTTTTTTTCTGGTTAACATAATAAATTGCTTTAACTCAGAACAAAGGTAATTTAGTACTTCAGGAATGCATTTTTGGCTTTGGCAAAACTGTAACCTCTGATTCAACTAATTTTGAGTGAAATTCCTAAAAATTATAAAGAAACTCCAAAGTTCAAGGTGATTTTAGTACAATTCTTTCCCCCCTTTTTAAAAGTTTTTCAAATATACACTCCTTGGTTTTGCCAATGATATTAGTTCTTCCAGCTGCTCACGAAAAGGTGGTAATCAACAGTCTCACAGTTAGATAAAATTACATCAAAAACTGAATTACACTTTTAAAGACATCTATGATATTAAATGGAGCTTATCAATTAATGACAGAACTAAGAGAATATCTCATAAGTGTGTGAACAATGAGGCAAAAGGGGGTGAGGAGATAACTGGAGTTTTAGGAGTTGTTGCTCTGGCCCTTTAGAGGGGGAAGTACTCCTTGAAGTGTTACAGTGGGTGCCATGAAAGCTGATATTTACACAAAAAAAATAATATTTATCTTTATTGCAGCATTTCTTTCATTTCAAGTGGAAAAAGCAGAGAAACTTCACTACAAATTTCGCTGCTGCTGGAGGTAAGTGGCTTGGTTTTCGTGACACCCACTCTATTTTTCTGTTACTACACGATCTTCCCCTTCACACCGCGGGACCGGGCGTGCGGCCTCCCGCACACCCAGCCTCTTCCTCCCAAATACTTATCACAGATTGATGATGTGGTGCAGGGCCTAGGGCTGACAACATGTGCATGAACTCAGTTTCCACATGGCTTAGCCAGAATGTGAGCGCTTGCTTTCGGGGCCAACCATTTAACGGCAATAAATATTTACTTGCAGTGTGTGGATTCCTCGGGTCATTTTGCAGCTCCAGCGGTTGCATTGCTGAGTAAGTCTTTCTTTTGTGGATGCCTCTTTGTGAAAGACACCATCTAGTCTTTAAGTTTTACTTTTTCATTAAAATGTAGTGGGAAGGGTTCTAAATTGGGTGTGTTGATCCTTAGTGCCAGTGTTTTTTTAAATCAGACCAAACTTATTCAAAACTCTAAATATAGGCACAGAAGCTTAACTTTAGGCATCCTTTTAAAAATTTTTTTGGTGCATGTCCTAAGGGTTCTCACTGTCTTTTTTCCAAGAAAATCCCACCCTGAGCCTTTTCATAGATTTTCAGTTCTTGGCTCAAGCACGGAAATCTCCAGCATTACTCCAGGATCTACTCATATCACCAACCTTATCTGCATCCTAGCAAGATGGCATCTTTTCTATCATGCCATGTCAAGACTGCTTCACAGCTGGGAGATATTTGGAAAGTATAATTGACATTTTTGTAATACACCAGCTCAGTTTTGCTATTTGCTCTCTTTCCAAAGCGTGCTATGAGCAAACCAAAACTAATGTTTTCTTAGAAGCCAGATTTAACAGCTGGGAGACTGATTCTGCAGGACCTGGACACATTAGACAACCTAAATATTGTAGGATGGAGCAAAATGCCAAAAGTGGAGCTGAGACTGGAGGGGGAAATATCTTCTGTAATAAGGCAGTAGAAAGAATTTGTGAAAACCTTGGCTTGTGCTCTCCCATTACTGAACTGCACCAGACATAAGAGTTTTATAATTATGTAAACATAGAACAAAAGAGTTTGATCCAAATCCCTCTGAAAGACTCCTGTTGACTCCAGTGGCCCTTAGATTAGCCCCCAAAACTGAAATGGTGAATTCTTGGCATATGAGCAGCAGCATCTCCATTGTGCAGGCATTCCCAGCCTATGGGGCACTACTGCCATTCTTGTGCTACTGACATTAGAAAATAAACATACTAATGGGATAGCTAATATTTCCAGAAGATAAAAAAAGACAAATTCCAGCTTAGTCCAGTCTTTTCCAGTTGCCAAAATGGGAAATAGTTTCACATTTTCCTCTAACTCCCCCAAACTGATTCCAATCCTTTCTTGATTTTCTATGAAGCCCTTGAGTGCAGGTCAGCTTTTAACAAGCTCTCAACCTTTTGGCACCTTCTGTTCCTTTTCAGATCATTTTGATATTTTAGCTATTTCCTGGCCTGCTTTCAGTAGTGGTGTGCAGGTTTTCATATGTTGAGAGTTGTAAATAATTACGCTCCGCTGTCTCGGATTTGTCTTCCACATTCCATCTGGGATGAGATGGGCCAAATCATTTCCTGTTTTCTAAATACAAATGATAAATGCCCATATTTGACATAGCTTTCAGTAGTTTTCATGCTGGAAACTTTCCTGATGCTTCTCTCAGTGTGTGATATATAAGGTGTCACGTTTTGTTGTGTGAATATCTCAGCGCTCCACTCCAATGGACAGCATTTTTTCTTTTTTTTTTTTTTTATCCTAGAGAGTCAAAATGCTTTGCCAGTTGGAGGATTTAATATTCTAATAGAGGGCAGGAAGCAAGTAAAGCTATGTGACTGCCTGCACTCTTAAGTGTGGTGAAGGACAATAATTATCACTCCACAGGGAGTGATTAGGCCCACTGAAGCTTGAGTGATTACCCTTTCCTTTGCTGACCCTATAATCAGACCTGGATCTCTAAAGTTATGTGCAATTTTTAGGAGACAAAATCTTAAGGAAAGCATGAATAGTTCTCACACACTATATGCATGATCAGGCAATTCCAGAGGCAGAGCAGCATGGGTAAAATCTCTAGCAGAGAGTCTTCTTTCTATTACATCTATACCATTCAAATGCTACTATCTGTGTAATAACTGCTAAGTAATTAGTAGGAAGAAAAGAGAGTCATGCAAAAGAAGAGAGCAGCAGTTCACACTAATAAAAAGTCTCTATTTACCAACAATGACATGGGGTGCATGGGTTTTTCTTATGAGGTATGTGCAAAGGAAGAGAACAGCACTATCTTAGGCAGTAGTCTTGCCAAAATCTTTCACAAATGCTGGGGTTTTCAGTAGCAGTTGGTGGAGTGAACAGGCCAAAACGTACCAGTGAGAATAAGAAAAGTAATCAAAATAGCATTTTAAATTACAAGAAACTGTAAGACAGGCCAGTTTGTTTTCAGGGTCTTTTGTTCCTATAATATCAATTATTTATTCAACAACATAAGATAAGAATTGAGAACACAATGGTTCAGGGGAAGTCAAAACGTCCCCATTCACCAATTTCTTTAGTCACTGCATTGAGGGGAAAGCGTGGCCCAAATTGCAGATAAACCTCTCTGCATTTACCACTTGCCCTTACCTCACTTCCTTCTGACAACAAATCTAGGGCGAGCAGATAAGATTATAACCCATCTGCTCCATTTTAGAGTGACAGGTGTATACCTTTCCAAAGGAAACCCCAAAAGCTCTCACTCAGCTCAAAGGCTGGCAGGGCTGTGTTTATGATAACTGTCCCCTGCCCAAGGATACAGAGAGCATTTTAGCTGCCCTGTAAACTCATTTTTAACCCTAAAAGAGCATAATGAGATAAAGATGAAGGTGCACGAGGCATTGGATGGACTTGGGAGATAAATCAGACAATTATCTGTAACATCAGAATGGGCTCTACGTGCAGCATCCTCCAGTCCTTCAGTACCTGCTGGAAACACACTGAAATTATTATCTTAGAGCTCATCAGTCTGCAAGTCTGGGCTCAAATACTGCTCTGCCAAGATTAGAAGAGTTGGTAGGGAACATAATATTTGGCCAATTTAAAACACTTGACAAGTTAGGCCTGAGTAGGGGGGATGCTTCAGATTGGGATGTCATTTCCAGCATTTCTACTCACTCCAGAGGGACTCAGATCATGGCTTTCAACCCCAATTTCTGAGAGATCCTCCAGCAAATAATCACATTCTCTAGTCTCAGTCAAATACACGTAGGAAAGTAGACAAGAAGCATTTGTCTGATGTCTTTACTCAGGACCTTAGCGACAGCCAGGGAGAATGAGAAAGAAAATCTGCTTGGATGAAAAAATCTTCGCTCTGTTTAGGTGAGGAACAAATTGTGCTACTGTTTCATTCTTCTTTTGCCATTAACTTTGTTATCATGTTGCTGGCAGTATTTCTCATTTCAACCTGCTCGCCATATGTGCATGTGCTTTCTGTGCTACTAATTGCTTCTTTTTGACAATATCATCTATACGTGCACACCAGATTGCCATTTTTATCACTCCAAACCTATTAATGGCCAGACTTACAGTTCCCAAAGGAATTAATATTAACCAGCTCTCTAAATATTGTTCATGTCTTTCAAAAACTCCTGACTTTTAGAGACTGACTCTGGCTGTGTGTAATTGGGCTGCTGTATTTCATCCTCTGGGGCCTGGAGTCTTAACTTTTGAAAGTGTAGCTCAACAAAATTTATGAGGGTAATATTAATAACCAGGAAAGGCAAAAACTTAGGAAAAGTAAACAACTCGTTGGTCGTAGCTGTTTGCTTACCTAGGGTCAAAATCTGCCCTCAGATATACATGTGCAAGTTCAGCGGGTCCCACACATACAGATTTCTGTGGAAAGAATTTGGCCTCAGATGACTTCAGAGGTTTCTTTGTCAGCCCCATTTCCCAGAGAACACTGAACACTCCTACGTGTATACAACAACTTAGGCTCCTCTGCTAGAAAGAAAACAGTTGTAAGGAGATACTCATTTACCAGTGCTCAGAGAACGTGACAGAATTTTGACTAGGAATTTTATACCCCTAGTTAGGCTTAAAAAAATAAATGGTATTAACATGCCACTCAACAAACTGTCCCCACACTGCTGGGAACCATGCAAGGCAGATAACAAATGTGCAGCAAATGAGATCAGTGATGTGATTCACTGTAATTCCCAATAAGATGACCACTCCTAAGAGTAAATAACATTCTGTGAAATCTGGAGTGGGAGAATACCAGCCAGCACATGACTGTGTTCCCCTTGGAAGAAACACAAAATTAATATAATCAAAGTGTTGTAAAGCAACTTAATGCTATAACTTTGTACTGGGAGGCAGAGGAGGGGGATTTAAGATGTCATACATGTCATTGTAGCCCCTCATGGTGAATGTAGATGGGAACAGCATCTTAGCTTTGCAGACCCCAACTGGGGGAACCAAGGAGGGTCTGGAGCAGGTGGAGCACTTTGCTCAAAGGAGTGTGTTACTCCTACATAGCTACTGGAAAGCCATTGCTGGAGCCAGGTGCTTAATGATTAGATGTTGAAGACCTCAGCATTGCAGCACCTAAATCCTTCTGTGGAGCTGGATTTAAATCAAAGACCAACTGGCGCTCCTTTGCAATGTTTAACCTCTTTTTCATAGAATCATAGAACGGTTTGTGTCGGAAGGAACTTTTAAATAAAAGTCATCTAGTCTAACCCCTCTGCAACTGCTGTTAATCAGCACAAATGCCCATTTTCTAGGAAGCCTGTGAGTGGATCTGTGTTGGCATTCAGATCTGCATCTCTCTTATCAAGCACACAATGTTTCACTCCATGTCCCACTTTTTCTGAAGGGAGCTGGAAAGCTAGACAAACACAGGGAGGTTGAAATTTAATCTGGAAAGGATGCAAGTGGTGTAGGCAAGATAAAGCATTTTGAGGACTACCAACTCAAGGAACTAAAGCACTGATTTTTATTCCCCTACTGTCTCAATTAACAGTTGTTTTCCTCTCTTCTGCTGACCAGGAGATGAGTTGCCTTCTCAGGGGCCCAGTTCAACAGAGAGAAATTGGAATACAAATTCCAGGAGTCATGTCATGGCTTATCATGACAGCAAGGAATCAGTTTAGGAAAGGAAAGAAGGCCTGTATTTTTTTTTTATAATATGGAGCCTAATTACTGCAATGGTCCTTCACACCATTACAAGGTGTGCCAACATTAACTGTGTTCTGCTGGTTGGTTAATGTGCTGCATTAATAAAATGGACTTCATTGTTTTGTTTGAAGTCTTTCTGAAAAAATGGGTGACTGGAGGAAAGGAAGAGTGACATCATTTTCCCCTGTATTTTTGTTTTCTCTCGACTCCTGCAAGTTTCTTGACTCATTTAAACTCAAAGAGGACTAAACAGCATCAAGGCTAAAAGTAGTTATTTTAGATGAACTGACGTCTTGACCAGCAGTAGATTTTTTTCTGTTTTCTATTAAAACAAACAAAAAAAGGCAGATAGGAAACCTTTGCACATACAATTACAGATCCCTAAGGGACAAATTGGGAGGCTGAAGTGAGCATGTGCCCTGCTGGCTCAAGCTGCTGTTAGGGAAGCACACTGAAATGAGAATCAAATGGAAATTACTGTTCTCTGATGCAAAATTGTTCAAATGTGGAATAGTCATCTTGATTGATCTGATTTACTTGCATACAAGACTGATTTTCCATGTAAGTACAGTGGAAGAGATGAGAAGAGTGAACCAACACTGACTCATACTAGAGAAATAAAACTAGAACTATTTGGCAAGAATGAGCATCTCACTCTGACTTGTCCCATCCTGATGGAAATTTTGTGAGAAAAGTTCAAAATTCATTGCTGTCAATACCTGTCTAAGCCAAGAAGGAATCAACCTCAATAACCCTCAAATGGCACCACCAAAGCCAGTGCTGGAGCCTGATCTGAGTGATGCCTGCTCAGCACATCTCCTGTCCTGGGTTTATGCCAGGGAATGAAATTTCAGCTGCATTTTGATGCATTTGTCCATGAGGACATGGGTATGGATCCACTTGGGTGTGTGGTCCAGCCGGCGCTCAGGCTGCTCGCTTTCATCCACGCTGAACCTTTCACTTGACTTCTGACCTTTCACTTGGCACTGTCCTGTCATTTCCTTGGTTTCACAAATTTTAGCCTCTCACTTGACCTGTGAACTGTGACCTTTCACTTGACCTCTGATCTCATAAATTCTGGAAGCTCATACACGTAATCGCGGAACAAATAAACAAAGCCGCCACGAGACGCTGCTGCTGAATGAAGCCCAAGGGGCTGGGGAGCAGGAGCCCAGCCCTGGAATCCCACCTCACCCCCTGGACATGTCCCTTTGTCCCAGCCAGGACTGGCATCTCATCAGGGTGAAGCACACTGTAAGCTGCCGTGACCGTACATCAGGGCCAGTGTGTTGTGGCAATGGAAAGGGATGTGGGATCACACAACCTCCAATATAAAGCCATAATAAGAGTGAAATCTAAGAGTCAGTGGAAGCTTTACATAAGGGCAAGGTCTTCAGAGAAACTTCAAGCACATACATCTTCATACGTAAGTAACCTAAGAGTGTGCAGGTACCTTAATGTTCTGGTCATTTGTTTTGTCACAAATTCCCAATTCTGTTCACCAATCCTCAGATGTATAACATAGATATTGTAGGCACAACTCATAACAGTGCTAACCCAGAGCAAACCGCAAACTATATGTTTTCTCCTGCTCTTCTTCTTGGTAGAAGAGAAGACAGAAATTGGAAGAAAGCTCTAGAAGAGATTCAAGGACGTGTTAGTTGTTGGTGCCTTGAAAGCAAAGCAGCTTCTCTTTGGTATTTCAGGGACCTAAATCTGAGCAAGTGGCAAAAGCAGCTCATATGTAGAGTGTAATTGTACATGAGTAGGAAGCAAGGTGACATGGGAGATAGACAGAAGCAGTGCTAATCTGCCAAGCCATCTCAGAGCAGATCTCTAACAAAAAGGAGCTGCAGAAGCACTGATTTGCTCTGACACATAATGTAATGAACCAGTGCATGCTGTCACTTTACTTGAATTCTCTGTGATTTTACATTTTGGAAGCAAACTATTTTAAATTCATGGGAAGAAAGACTATGCAGAGAAAGCCACCCGACAGAGAGGACGGTCAAATCTTTGTGTTCCTTCCATTATAGTAAGAGATTTCAAAGTTTCGGGTGAAATTCTGCATGTCACCTGGAACAAAGGTCTCATTGCAGAAAAAAAGTGCTCCTCAGTTGTAGGTGAGCAGTTTTTGTGTGACTTTAAGAAAATCACTTTGCAAAGTGAAAAGAAATATATGTTGCATTTCCAGCGATGCAGGCTCTTCTTCATTAACCTCATTAGGGAAACCTCTAGGCTTTTGTGTTTCTTCAGGAACACTGTCACATCTGATGGGTCCCATCTCGTTTATAAAAGCTTGCATTATAACCTTACTGACACTTGGCTCTGCAAATCTGTGCAGAAGACTAGGCATTTATTCCAGGACTTCTGTTACATGATTTTCAGTTATCTTCCACCTTGTCTGGAAATGTCAAGAAGTTGTTGTTGGAAGGAAAAGTTGAGGGGTATGGGTTGAAGGAAGATTATTAATGGAATTTTCTATGAGGCAATCTGTGCTTGTTAAGTGCTTTCATTAGTGATTTTATCACAGAAAGCGGGGGTGTGTAAACAAAAAGGGTAGAAATTGTTTGACATTCAACAACAGAAACAGCAACTGATCTATTAGAAAACCGAAACTCATCCTTCACCCTTTAGGACTGAGAAAGGCTCATGGAGTGGTGATTAGGGATGACTATGTGGCATCAAGGAGGCACACCTTGGTAAGGGCCAAAGCATGTCTCTACAAATTAAGCCAAGAGATTGTTCACTCTATTACACAACACAGTGCTGGGTTCTCAGGGACACCGCGTGCCACTGAGTCACCCACGCTGAATAAAACTCCGACTGGAACAGGTTTACAATAGGGCCACTTGGACAGACCGTCTATGAGAGGGAACCAGAGGAGCCTGGATTGTTTAGTTTAAGAAAACAGAAGAACCTGGCAATTCTTACCCAGCTCTGCTTCCCACCGGCCTCAGTGGGAATAAAGGCTGTTGGTTTCCTGACATTACTGGGGGTTTTGTCGTCGAATACAATGGGAGCAGAATCAGATCTTGAAGAAGAAAAACAGAATTGGACCCAGAGGAGCCAGGGCTGGGAAAGCCCCAGCACGTTCTGGTTTGAATTGAGCAGGGCTATAAAAAGCTAATAAAACTCATATTGAAATATGGGCTAAAAGAAGCGCATATTGCCGAATTATGTTGGTCAAGACAATTAATTGAGTTTAGTATGGATATATATGATTTGTAACATGCTTTAATTTAGCTCAAGTAAGCTGTTGCTTTCTTGTGATTAAACCTGTTTGTCAAAAATCATCTTGTCTACAGAAAAAGAGTAATAAAGAAACAAAGTAACTTTTTCCCACGCTTTGGATTCAGAAGCTCTTTCACCGCAGTGTCAAAAGACTGGAATCCTGTTTCCTGCCCTTAATTTCAATGACCACCTTAGTGGTGTTTTACTGTCTATATATTTATCAAGTAGAAAGTAAATTATTTTGTTAGACACATCGTTCTATTTCCAAGATAAATCTCAGGAGTTAACTTTTATGGAAACCAAGAGGAGAGTCCAAGGAGGCCCATTTAAAGCCTGTAAGCACCTGAATCCTGTTTGCCTTTTTAAAACTTCCTGAATATGCTCAAAATCCACTTTCATCCAAAACCAAATAAAGCACCACCGGCTGGTCCTCCTATGCTCAGAGCAATTTGGAGTCTAACAGCTATGATACACATCTGAATTCCTCTTGAATTAGTTTGTGTTGCATAAACATTCCCACACACCTCTCACAACCCGACTACGAAGATGCTCCATTCAGATCCTCTGCAGAGTATTTTATGTAGAATGGACAATTACAGCTCTTAGACACAGTACACAAAGCCACAGTCTGGATAAATATTGGGAAGTCAGTGACTAAAACCTAATGAGAATGTTGATTGGCACAAAGTAACTATGTCATTTAGCAAATACATCCATTTGCTTACACCCCACCAAGGTAACATGACTGTCCTTAGGAGCGAGGTGGACACTCACTGTGTGTCTATCAGCAGAGGAAGGCAGATGACTTCCTGAGGCATGAGGGGTGGCAGGAGGGAGTCGGAGGTCTGGGCACACAGGGAGCAGCCAAAACTCAGATAACCTATTCTTGATTCAATTTAAGCAGCAATATCTGACTTAGAAAACAATGAGCATCTCTTTTATAGCAAGCAGGAGCACAAAGTGATTCAACCAGGGAAGTTTAATCATTCAAGGATATTTCCTGGGACAAACTGAGTGCACAGATAGCTAACAGTTTTCTATCATCTACTGTGCTTTTAACTCTTTCCCCTCTGATTAGAGCCCCAGCTGGAAGCAGAGCCATGTCAGGAGGGCAGTGAGGTCCTGGGCAAGGGTGTACAGATGCAGGGAAGCATCCACAGCATGGGACAAGCCCAGACACGCAGGGTGGGCACACACACAGACCCCACTCATGGCTGGTAGGTCACACGAGTGATCACTCACTCATGGCACACGGGATTTGGGGTCATCCATGCATCCTCCATGCAACCTCTCACAGGACCCCTGTTTGTTGGGTCACACATTGGCTCTGCTCCTGACCCCCCCTGCTCCACAAACCTGTTCCCTGCAAGCCCAGCCCTCACTACAACACTGACATAAAGTACAAATAAGTTAATGAAACTGCAATATTTTTTTCTACACAGACCTGGACTATTTCAGCCACGAGCAATGTGAGCAGCCACAGGTGTTGCACTAAATAAAGTAAGAGAAAATGTCTCCATTGTAACAGTGGATGCCCTGTTTCAAAACCCCTCTCTGCTTTTTATTAATAGTTGGATTCCTTTCTATCAGCAGCCATAACTGCATTTACCTTATTTTTTCAGCGAAACTGTTTTGCTAAGAAAAGATCTACTAAAAATTACTACTGCTTTTCGGTCAGTTTGTGCTTGAACAAGCTTTCAATCTTTTCACAGAAGGGGAGAACATAAACTTGTGATTCAGAAAAGAGAGGAAACCAGGGGTTACAAAGGTTGGGAGGCCAAGTAGTATGAAACAGACCCCCTCCGTCAAGTAAAAAACTTGGCAGGATAACTAGAAACAGACCAACCCTAAATCCAAGGGTTCATGAGCAGTAACATAATTAGCTGGAATAAAACTAATATTCTAGTGTTAAATTTCACCTCAACACAGACCAGCAGTTATTAGGGGGAGACCAGTGAGAATGAGAAAAGATGTGTTTCATTTAAGAAATTTACACTGAGTGGGAAAGCACACACGGGGGTTATTTCCTAAAAAGCCCATTTGGATGCTCCAAGCAACTGTGGTCACATCAACTGCCCTGCTCTGAGGTGGATGCATTTGTCAGCCTTGCCCAAAGTGTCTGGTAAAGCCCAGTCCACCAAAATTCTGAAACATTTGTTCCTGGGAAAAGAACCACAAATACACTGGAAAAAATGCTGAACAGGAAATGTTTGACCACTGCTACATCACAAGATATCAAAAGAATTTCACATTGGCTACTTCCTTCGCTGGGGGGAGGCAGGGAGTCCTCGGCTCGAAAATAAAATGGCCCCAGAAGCCCTACCAAAACCCCCCAAAAGAGCTGAGGTTTCAGCAATAGTAAACACACTTTCTCTTTTCTTTAATTAGCAAAATAGGAGCAAAACCTTCAACGACAGCGCACCCGGCAAATATTGGTGCTGAGAGAGGAGATAAACAACGCCAGCGATCGGCGGATCGGGCGCAGGAAATTCCAGCCATCTGATGAGCTGTTGGCTTAACAAGCAGCTCTTCACATGTCAGCGGCCTGCAAAGGCTATTTTCTCTTCTGCTGGTTCCCTGGAAAGGCAGTAGGAAAGGCAAGGCAGGGGCAAAGGAAAAGCAAGGTGCGGCGTTGGGAAAGGCATGGCAGGGTAGGAAGGCAAGGCTGCCCTCGGGCACGGCAGAAGGCGGTTCGGTGCAGAAGCAAGGGGCAAACCTGTTGCTGTCTGGAGACAGCCGGGTGTGTGCCTGCCTCCCGGGACATACAGCATTACAAATTCCGAGCTGCTCGCAGCCTTGTCCCGGCCTCGCCTCGGGCAAGCCGCGTATGGTTTCTTTTTGAACAAGCTATCTTTTAACACTCACAAGCGGGACGATTTAACAGAAAGAGAGCGTCTCAATTTTTGCGAGCGACATCCCCCCTAGACTCTACCCAAACAAAGCTACTAATGTGTGGTCATTTTCTTGGCAGCGTGGCTGCATGCTGATAACACCGCTGCCTGCTATTCTCCCAGGAGCGGGGCTGCTGGAAGACTGCTCCCTACCTCATCCCCTGATGCTTCTGATGCGGGTGATCCTCCGACTGCACGGCGCCAACCACAACATGCTACCCACCGTGAGAGAGCAGGACACAGGCTGCTCTAGTCAGGAGTTATCGTCTATCATACTGATTGACGAAACCAAGAGTGAGCAGAAAAAATAAACACGAACAGAGGCTGCAGTGTATGGGGCAGTCAGCTGGGAGTTTTAGTATTTGGCCTTGGTGATCCTACTCTCATGGTAGGTTATCTTTTCCTTGTGCTATCATTTATCATAACTTTGAGGGCCAGAGGGAGAAACAAACCTACAATTTTTCTATTGGTTACATTCATTAAACTCTTCTTTTTTTAGCACCACTTCCTTTGCCCCTAATAACAATCCCACCCCCTCGATCTGTATTCCCTAAAGAACAGTGAAATCAAATCTAAGTACAGTCCTCCCCTTTTACTCCTATTACAGCAATAGACCATTGCAAGCAATTAACCTCTGTTATTCCATCAGAGCCAGGACTCAGCCGCACGTTCGCCCGGCAGTGCCTCGCTGCAGCCCATGTTAACTCCTGCCTCAGCTCCCTCCACCCTGGCCCCAAACATTATTTGGGCGTAGATGTTGGTTTTGTCACAACCATCTCCTTTCTAAATAACGCCGGGTGACTTTTGCAGGCGCAGCCCAAGTTCTGTATTGGGCTTGACAGCCACCGTAAAGCACTCCCTGAAGTGTCAGTAACAAAGATGATTTGTATGAGGCTTGCAGTCGTCCCCTCTTCTAATAGCTTTCTCATTCCAGCCCAGAAACACCGAGCAGAGAGCAGCTGCTTAAAGCTGATACAAGCATTTCTTCTCTCAGCAGGCCATTCTTGCATAACCATTTATTTTGCAGAGTTTTAAAGTGCCTGAAGGATTTAATTATGTACATAGACAACCCCTATAAACTCTATTCTAGGCTTTTTATTGACTTTTGTGCCAGGCAGCTCTTAGGCATTTCAATTAAGTGTTTTTTTATAAGAAAAGCAACAATATAGTAAAAGAAATATATTCTTTATAGATAGTTCCAAACAGTTTGTGCCGATTGAATAAAGTTTATTTAATTGACGAGGATTTAGAATATCTTATGCTACAACTTGGAATACACGTCCTTTTGGACCGTGGATCTGTTTAAAAGGGCCTGCCAGGACCACTTAGGTACCAGGGGAAAAGAACTTGGATCTGATTACTTAATCCTAATAATGTGTTGTGAAATTTTAGGAGACTACCTGTCATTTAGCATCGTGCTCAAAATTGAAGTGGTAAATATCTAAGAGTTGAAGTTTGGCTTTGTCTTGGTCAGGGTTTTAGGGATCCTGGACTGGGGTAGGAGAAACGTTCCCAAATTTTCCAGAAAGGCCAACGTTGCCTCTATCTGCTTTCTAAACTATTTACAAGGCTTCTGCAAACCTGCCTTCATTACGGCGTAGGATATTTCAGTCCCAGCAGGTGGCCAACAGGAGAGCAGGCCTGTTTGTGAAATATGTAATACTCTTTTCATATACTTTAACCAGAAATGTGCACCTCAACAGCCCTCCTAACCCTTCTAATTTCCCTTTCTCCTCTTAATCTGCTCTGCGAGCCATGAGCATGCATTAAAATCTCCCTAAAACATTTCACCCAGAGGCAATGTAATTCCGCAACAAGCAACCAACATTTCACAGCTCTGGAGTAATAGATTAATTTGAACCTAATGTTGCCCGTCGTTTACTGCTCCAAATGTTCTGGTGTAGACATAGCCCCGAGGCGCAGCGCCGTGGCATGCGCGGCTCCTGGAACCAAAGCTACAGTTGGCTTCACATCTGTGCATCACATTTGCCATGTGCCTCATTATCCCGCGCCCCACTGTGCCTACCTGTCCCAATCAGCTTCTCAGCCACAGGCTATCCAATTTTTTTTCCCCAACTAAGGATCTTTGTTCTCCTTCTCACTTACTAAATTTTTGCGAGACCTCTGCACCCGAGCAGTGGGGATTCTGCGCATGTGAACCTCCGAGCTTCTCCAGGTTCTTAATTCTCCATTAGGAGCAGGAAAATTACAACATTAAGTCTCCGACATGTCACTGCATAAATTGTACCATTTGCAGAATCTAATATAAAGTCGGTGACTAAGCACATAAGCATGTAATAAAGAACTGAGTTGTTTGTTTTGACTTTAACAAGTTCGGTCTGCATCAATTATCTGTAAGTAAAGAAAGAGTAATTTCCAATTCCAGATAAAAACCCTTGTCACAGAAAGAAAAGATTATTACATCCAAAATCAAAACCAACTGTTCCCAAAAGTTTAAAGAGCCAACCTTTTAAAATTCACTGATCTAAGAACAAAAATACAGGTATTTGTGTGTTCAGATGAAAATAAAATCAACTTTTAACAGCAAAGTGTGCCTGTTTTAGCATTTAAAGCTCTGTATTTAATTCTCTATTTATAGCAACATGTGCAAAAAAGGCACAGTGCCTTTATCTCAAGCCACTACAGAGTAAAGAAGAGAAAGTAAAATGCACTCTCAAGCAGGAGCAGGGAATTATCTCAAACCAAACATATCAGTCTGAAACCCAACAGCTCATCACTGCATTGAAAGGTTACCTTGTTTTCGCTTCAGTGTACAAAGCACTTGAGTTTGCTTCAAGTTTATATCCTTTGGACTTTTTCCAGTGAGGAGAAATTAAAAATGCTTTTGGTCTAACAGCACAATGTTCATCCTTTTCAGGAGATGCAGAGGGAACTGGAGCCTAATGGACATTTTGTTCTGTTTCCTTCCAGCAGCATGAAGGGGCCTTGATATAGGTAAAACACCCCATTTCTACCTACTTACAGACCCTTCATGCTGGAAGAGGACCTGCCACAACTGAAAGTCCTGTATATCCAAGCACTATTAAATAGAATAAACACTTGTGGCACAACTGAATTTCTCATCCTGTGAGATCCTGAGGTTCTTCCTGCAAACTCCTCCTGGCATCATTTTTAATAGCAATTTTTGGCTGCCCTTCCCTGAGTAGCTGTGAATTCTGCCACCAGTCTTACCTGCTGCAGTTTACGAACTATATTAGATTTCTACACACAATTCTAACACACACAGTCCTAGCACATTTCATTACATGCTTGAATTAATTTATTCTATATGGAATTTGTTACCTTTACAATAAAAAAAGAAGTAACTATTCATTATTGAGAGCAGACAGATGGAACATGTTCAATTTAAGACATCAATAAGAAGGGAGGAGGGGGGGAAATCTTATAATCCGTGTGGCACAACCTATTCCATCTGGTACTTCCAACTTGTCTGCCAAGACTTTTTTCCTATATAAAAGTGAACGTTTCTCTTTAGAGTTAACAGAACATTCCTGGGCATTAAGACTCTGCATCTGATTTATAGATAACAAGCAACAACACACACTTAACATACAATATTTTGAGAGCATAATCTGTTTCATAAGGTAAAGGTTCTGGGCTTGACCTAGGAGAAAACAAAACAAAACAAAACAAAATAAAAACCTACAAAAAAAAGCACAAACTCCAGGAAATTGTGTTTATCTGAAAATGTTATCTGGGCAGTCAGAACAGAAGCTGCAGCTTTTGCTTTAATGAACCATGAAAGTGATTCAGCAAACTGCTTTGGTTTCTTAAAAACAAATATTAAGCAACACCAATAACTAAATTATACAACAAACAAAAAAAATTAGTGATCTCTCAACAGGAAGAAAGACCTTTTTAGCACATTCCCACCAATATCCAGCATCTAGAAGATAATGCCAAAACTGTGAGGTTTTGGCATGTGTCAAAATCAATTTTAAGTGTTGGTTTAAAGGCTACTCAATTAATTGCAATTTATTTCCAATGAACATTAAGATAATGGAGCTAAAGCAATAATTTTTTGTAATGCAACTCATTCCAAAAGTGTTTAATCAAATAGGTGGGGGTTTTTTCTGGTGTCTTTTTGACAGAGCACTAAATGCACATTTTCCATACGTTTTATTTCAATTCTTGAAGTGTGTCCCCTAATTCCTGCAGTGCTTTGCATTAAGCTGTCTCATTATACCAAAGACATTATGTCACTTCTCTGTTTATGAGCACACTGGCCCTCAGCCCTTGCAATAACACCCAGCCACAAACACCCACTTCTGGCAACCCGCCTAATGATGAAAAAGATTGTTTCAAACCAAAAACGAAGAGGAATTCAATTATCCACCTAAACCTTTACAGGCACAGTGGAACAAGTTAATTTGGTATAATCGTGTACCAAGGGTTCACATTTATCTTTTACATCTTGGGGAGAGATTATGTGGGTTCAGCTGGGCAGCCACGGAAATGACTGGTCACGTTGGAGGGCTGACGGGTCTCATGTGGGGGCACTTGATGTGGAAAAGTAAAACAAGGAGCATCTGCCTCGTGTATCAGATGACTACCTATCCCCACCATACCTCTAGGTACAGAAAGAAAAGTGTTTTCATTGCTAATTTTATGGGATTTATGGAATCCACCAAGTGTTCTTGTACTTTAAGGAGGAAACTGGAATGAGGTCTGCGTCATCTGTGGAACCTCTGAGCCCACCACAATCAGAGAGCTAAACCACTCATCTCTGTATAAAACTGGACTAACAGCAATTATTCAGTGAAGATATTCAGAATTTATGCAACTATAACAGAGTTCAGCCCCATGGGGGTTGCATGGGGTGTTGGTGAGAGAAGTGATCCCACCCAGGTGCTGGGGCACCAAGGTCCTCACCCTGCAGCATCCTGGCCCCACACACACCCCAGGGAGGCGGGTGAGAAGGTTGCACAGGCAGAGGAAGAAAATGCCAAAGAACATTGTGAGGATGTTTGAAAATTAGCAATATATATCTGTTTGCCTTCGGTCATGGCTTTTTTTTTCCCCCTTCTGACTTTCAGTCAGAGTTTACTTAAAGGCCAAAAGCGCTGCGGGATCTTTTTCCCTCGCCGAAGTTGCTGCACGAGGGAAGACATTTCATTCCTCCCCGACATATACACAACCTGCACATGATTAAAGCTGGGCTGGGGCAGAATTAACCGTCCTGCCAACAAACCCCTGCCTGTCCCGGGGGGCGAAGGCAGGAGGGGCAGGAGGGCCACGGCCCCGCAGCCGCTCCCCTGGGTCAGGGCATGCTGGGAGGGGAAATAAGCTACAGAGCAGACAATTTTCAGCTTGACTGGTTTTACTTTCTCTACCAGGCCTCACGAAAACAAACTGACAAAACAAAGGACACAAAATTAATGACCCATGCCTTCTGTCAATTGACTCTTAGTAACAGTGGCTAGTTCACCTTAATTTTATTTTATTTATTTTTTTTTTCTTCGCTTTGAGCGAGTCGCCGTAGGCAGCGGTTAAGGTTCATTTAAAAATTCTTCAAAGGCATCACTCGGTTTTCATTAATTTGGTAATTGTAGTTTCTGCCGATGACTAACAAACAATGCAAAAGAGTTTATTCAAATTAAGAAAAATCCAACCAACCTCGTAGCCACTGCACATGTTTTTTCAGTAACGGTCGTAAATAATGGCATATCTATATTCCAGGGAAAGACACGCTATTCAGGGTTTGCCATCTCCTCAAAACATTTTGCCCTCTTCATTTCCTTTTGAAACGCCATTATTTATATGGCTGAAGTTTCACTTGACAGCTCGCCAGAAAGCCAAGTTACAACCAACCTTTTATTATTAAGCAACTGCATTATTTGTGAGTTGGCTTTACTCGTGCTTTCAGCAGAGGTGGATTTTACATCCCAATGAATCTCACTGAAAAATCGTTAATATCTAGATCCCTCTTGAAAGGCACCGTGCCTCCCAAACCTTGCTGCAGTCACACATTTCCCTTTTATAACTCCTGGCACTTGGGGAAAAGGTGCCTGATGCTCCAGCCAGGACCACTCACGTCCTTTAGCCCCTGCATAGCTAAAGCTCTGCACAACTTTTTAAATATTTACCCCATTATATAAATGTCCATTGAAGGGCACTTACATAAACGATAAGCGCTTACAGCAAACACTTTCAGAGAGCAGGATCTGTGGTATGCAGAAGAGATAAGGCCATTTCCTGCAAATCCTTATTCACAGAATTAGTCCTTAATCAGGCAAATAGACTCCCTGATATCAGTGGGATTTCTCATGTGAGTAAGGGTGGCAGGATTGGGCTCTTAATGGGGCATTTTAAAAATTCATATCTCTTCCCACTAAAACCTGTGAGACCTGCTATTGACTTCAGTGGAAGTAAAAGCATCCCACTGTGCACATCCTAATCAGCAATATCCATACTGTGCAAGATGGTATCCTCCCCTCTAAATATTTAGTTATATGTATGTACATTAGCCCCATTACTCACCAAGAGACTCTTTTTTGGTTTACAAAATGCTGTACTCAGTGGTAATCCATACATAAAATAATTAACACGTATATCATATACTAAAATACATCCAACATAAAAGACAGTATTCAATCAAGGAAAATGAAGAGCATGAAGATGCTTCTTGCCATGGAAGGAAACCTCATGAAAGAAAATTAAACTAAACATCATCAGACAGTTAGGATATCTGGTGTAAAAGGTAGAACAGGTAATCCTGTTCAGTGTTACAATAACCTAGTGAGAGACAGAAATATGACCCCGACTTTACAGTCAGGGGAGTGGGCTGGAGCAGTGCTGTGTCTGAGAGTGACTGCACCAGGCTGGGGATGGGGCCAGACTGTGCACAAGGACAGGACCACAGCTTCTGCTCCTACCTTTGAACTTGAAATTCTACACAGGCACCAAAGGCATACAAGAACCAAGGTTGTTAGAAGTCTATTTCCAGGCAGCCTAACTCACCACCCACTGCCTGTGAACTTCCTAGAAAGTTGAAAATATCATAGCACTGCTCACTTAGTGCCACTTTTGGTGCTGTTTGTCAGCATTTCCATTACAAACCCTTTTAAAGGGTTTCCAGCATAGCCACAAAAAGCCACTTCAGCCCAAAAGCTGGCGTAGAGCTTCCCAGTCTGGGAGTGAATGACTGTGTTAAGCTAAACAAAACGTGGTTTATCTCCCTTTAGCACAGGAAAGACTCTGGGAGGTTTGAAAATTAACAGGAGCTTCTACTTATACAGAGCTGTACATTCTCATCCTGTTTCCTATAGCCTTAATATATGTTATAAATTAGTGAATATTTTATTTATTTATTTAAATTACAAACACACAGAAATATGATCCACCGCTGGCTACTTTGGGTGAATCAGGGAAATTTTGCCAGCTTTGCCAAGTTAGGGATTCAGCTGTCGGTGACAATTAGAAAGGAGGAAAAAAAAGCTAAAAAAGGCTTTTTTTTTTTAGTCTACCTGTTTCAGCCAAGTTTTGTGAATCACAGCGTGTTGGTAGCTGAGTATTGACTGATTAGTTCAATAAACAAACAATAACACACAGTAGTTTCCTTTTATCTGTAAGTGCCAAAGCACTTGAGAAAGGGGCACATCTATAACTAACTTTACTTTACAAGACAATCGAGGTCCCTTGAGGCTGCTTTACCCTCTGCATGGGAGGTTTAGAAGGGGATAAGTGCCACTGTCCTGGTTGCTGTGCTGTGGCACAGCAACAGACCTGGCACTGCCCACAGCAAATACATCAGGATTCGGAATTGCAGCCCTGGGGTGCACTAAGGCACAAGGTGAAGCTTCAGTAGAAATCTGTAAAGAGGCACAATTAGACAAGTTAATGGACATAAAGTTCACCCAGGGCTGAAATGAAAGGTGTCAACTCTGTCTTGGATCACTGGAAACCAAAACAGTAACTCAAAGGAAGGGTCACAGCAACCTCACCTAATACCTAAGTCATTTTCCTTGAGATCTGCTACTGGTGTTACCTGAGATAAGGGGTGGATGGGTTTTCAGCTGGACAGGATTTGAGCCTTTTCTTATGCCTTTATTTTGGTGCTGATGAGGAGATCCATGTGCAGAGGGTTCCACACGCCCAGGACTGCACAAGGGGCTGGCAGAGAGATGCAGAGGCACTTGGGGTGTGAGACCTCTCTCCAAGCTCAGGGCAGCAGGGATGGGGAAGACAAAGCTATCCATCACCAAGGAAAAGCTATGTTATCCATTAAAAAAATCCACAGGTCACAGCAATTAAGACTCAAGAACTGCTCTGGCAAACTAAAATCCCCACAAGTGCCCACTGCAGCCCCCAGGCAGGTGGAGGAGCTCGAATTCACATGGAGGCAGAAGTGGCCATCAGAGTTTTCTTCTCCAGTCACCTGCTTCAGCTGGATTTGTCAGTAAACCACACACCATGAGAAGTCACAGGGCTAACAAATAGTTTCTTCCACAGTGAGACGGGTTTTTTTATTGAGGAGAGCTGAGATGCTGTGTGTAGGAATGCAGAAGCCACGCAGAGTAAGAGGCACCAGAAAAACTGAAAATAGATGCAGGGATACTAGCAATATAGAAAAAAAATTGATAATGTCTGTTCATGTAAAAATAGCTTGGGCAGAATACTTCAAATTGCAAGGGTTTTGCATATAAAGAGCTCCATATCAACAAATATATCTGATATAACTGATATATATTCCATCTGCCTACAGTGCTTACACAGGGAATGGACGCACACAGCAGCCACAGAAATAATAGGATACCGGTTTAAATGATCACTGGATTAGGCCTTATGGTCTTCATTCAGCAAAGCATTTAAGCATATGTTTAAGGTTAAATACATAGTTTTCATGCTTAACTCTACAGGGATAAGCTTAAGTATATGCATCAATTTGAGCAGATACTTAAGAGCTCTGCAAAATCAGGATGGACATGCTCAGACATGTGTTAAGTGCACAGTGTTCTCTAACTGTTGCCTTGTGTAAAGTCTCTGGTGAATACACTGAATAATGGAAAGTGCCTGTATCCTGTGCACAAACTCTGACCTGGGACAATTTGGGTTGATACCCGTGGGTGCCACAGGTGGGTCCCCTGGGAGCACAGGGAGCTGCCTGCACACATCATGTGGGCAGTAAAACCTGAGGCTGAGAAGTTGCTGTGCAAGTGCTGGGTGGTCTCTGGTCATGCTGGAGAAGTGGTTATTTAATACCATTTGTAATGGTGTACTTGGGGCAGGTGGTCACTCACTAAAGATGGGCTGGAGCACAAATGTTTCTGTACGTTAAGCTGGAGATGCAGATGCAGAGAGCACACAGAGAGGGATTAGCGAGGATTTGGTACCAGAGAAGAACTTCACTTTCCAACCCACTTGGAAAACCAATCTTAGTCTAAACTTAATGTCATATTAGTTTTAATGGTGCATAAGGATTTAAAAAAAAAAAATTTAAAAAAAATCAGCAATTATGTTACTCAAAGAGTTTTGGGGATTTTTTTAATCTGCTGTATCAAAGGCATAAGGAGAACTTTCCTGATGTTATAATTTAGTAAATCTCAAATATTTAGCCTAAAGTATTTTTAGAGTTGTCTGAAATAAAGGTTTTGCACAATGTTGAGCCTTATCTAATTTCACCAGATTATTTTAAAGCTCAAATCAAACCAATATAAATAATGGGTAGAATTACCAACCTGCAGGGAATGTCATCACAAATTTCCTGGAGTTTTCCATGTAACTACGAGCATGACTGGTCTATTTACTGAAAGTAGTATATACTGTATAATGTTCACTGAAAACTCGTGTAACTAATGCAATATGATAACCACTAGGGTGCTACTGTGACGTAAAGGATATATTACAATTTTATCCAACTCAAACAGGGGAAAAAAATGGTTTTAATCGTCCTGCCCTCTAAACAAACACTTTGTCTGTTCTACTGAACTTGAAATTCAAGGTTATGTATAAATCATCCTGCAATAAAAAAAATGTTATGGAATAAACAAGACTGCACTACAATATGATTTGAATCTTCAATCACTGAGTTTTTTTGGAAATATTTATATGAAGTGAATGCGTTATACGTGCCAGGATTTTTTATGATCCTTATAAGGCAGTTGCAATGCATCGTATTGTTATGTGCAAAAGCTCTGGTGACAAGCACATAGATTCCAGGTGCTGGGGCTGGCTCTGGCAGGAGGAGATGTTTCATCCAGATGATAGGTTTGGCTTCGCAGAGAGCAGCCTGGCTGCAGTCCTGTCTCAGCCCAGCACAGGGATGGAGGAATCTCCACCATCCACAGAAGGGGGGACTGAGACATCAGTTCTCCTCCTGCACTTACAGGCTAAGTTGAGTGAGGAGCTGGGGCCAGTGGCTTCTCTGGAAGGGGCAGAGCAAAGTCCCTTTGGCAAGTTGAGGGCATCACAGCTTGTGCACAAATGCTGTGTCAGAAGTAGAACATGCAGCAAGAGCAAAATCATTTTCGTGCTGTCACACTGCAAAATTTGTGGAGGTCGCCTGTCCTGCAAAGGTGGAATCTCACACTGCTTTGTGCTGGACTTGGATGTGATTCAAAGGGCACTGTGTGAAGGGAATGACACTCCCAGTGCTGGACTAGCCTTTGAGAGGCAGGATTATGTGACACCTTGGGTGCCTTTAAAGACAATAATAAAATAAGTAAGATGACAGCCAGAAGTTTGTATTCAGATCTTCCCCTCTAACATTTCCCCCTCTTTCCAGACAGAAACCACTTCAACATGAGCAACTTCAGCCAAAGCCATGGGCACCTCCAGTGATGTGGATAGCCACCCTGGCCCTGCAAGTTACCACCTTTCAAGAATTTTAGCAGTGTTGCCCTCCCAGGGCCATCCCTGTGAAAAAAGGCCTTCATTCCCTCACAAATTACTGCCCAGGACAGTCCTCTGCATTTACAATTATTCCAAGATCATTTCATCAACCTGAGATTTAGACACAGAAAGCAGATACCTCCACTACTTTTTTTTTTCTTATCAGGGCCTCCCATTGCAGTGGAAATGAGACTCATTTCTAGATCCCCCTGCTAAGTTATGGTCACTTCAATTCATATTCATAACAGTTTTTAGGCTTATGATGTGATTTAGTAACTCCATTATTGCTGAGGAGAAGCAGCACCAGCTCAGAACCCCCAGCACCTCCCTTGGCTGAGGGCTTATGAGCCACCCCGTGCCAAAATGTCAACAATGCCGAAGTGGTCTGCAGGAAAAAACTACTTTTCACACAAAATTTTGGGAGCCTGGAAGGAGTTGAAGCATCAGGAAGGACTGCTGCCATCACCCTGCTGCTGAGGGCATCAGTCCATTCATGGCAAAGGAGATGTTCCCTATGGCCATTCCATCAGCCCCTTTTAATTTCCACAAGGGTTTGAGGAGAAAACCAGAAAAGTGACTTAGTGAAAAGGCAACTCTGATCAGATGTATGACTGTTCTGTGTAGCTACACACTGACAGGCACCAGGTAAAAAATCCAAGTGTATCACCAATAAATGGGAGGGTTCCCCTTCAGACACGCAAGGGACACTCACCCTTCACCCAACGTTATCCTAGATGCACACAAGAGTATCAAATAACACAAAAATAACATGTTTTCATTCTCTAGGTCACAAAAGCATCATCCTTCATTGCTGGTCTGCTACTGGAAGTGTTATGTTGCCATCAGCCACTGAAATCAATGTGATGGCAAGAGATGCCCATTGCAGCGAGCTCGTGTCACCCACAGACACGTGCAACACTCAGCAGCAGGAGATGGAGTATTTCCAGAGCAGGATTGAATTTTAGCTTGGCTCCTCACCACACAACTCCACTGCCAATGAGGGTTTATGGATGTAAATCCATGCTAACATATCAGGAGGGGTCAGATTTGGGTTGCAAATGCTGCTGTCCCCCGTCCCCGAGCTGTCTCATCTTTCCCCATCCCTCTGCGAGACCCAGGGACGTGCTTTCTCCCCGAGTCTTATCACAGCAGACAAAGAAACAAGCCAAGCCAAAACCTGAAGATTTACTACCAGAAGCCCTCATCAGAATATACCATGTATCTCATAAAATAAACATGGTAATGAAAACCGTTTTTACCGAAGCCCTCAAACGGATGAGCATTAGCAGCTGCTTTCTGTAAAGCTGGTGTTGATGTTAGGGGGAGAGAGACATCAGCCTAGGAGATGCTGTGCTCGGCTCTTGAGGAATTAACCCACCTTGACTGGAATTTGCCATGCTTTGTAACCCCGCTCCGATAATGAGTGTGTACATACAAGCCCAAAGCTCTAAATAACTGACTTTGAAACCCAAATCTGAGTTGTAATTAGATGCCTCTTTTTCATAAACAAAATCAGACTGTCTTGTGCTTGCTTTAGAAATTGGACTAATCTTTGACAGGTTGTTCTCATTTTCCAATTACCCACTAGGGAACACACATTGGCACTCCAGCAAATAAATTTTGGCTGTGCCCCTTGGTTGCAAATAGTGTCATTGTGCTTGGTTAAATCTGTGAAAATTATACCTCCAAACTCCTCACTGCTGGCTGCCTGCTAGAGCATCCTGCATGGCTTGGAGACTGATTTCTTTATCAGGCTCCATATGTTTCCTCAGCTAAAGGCTACTAGCAGGGCAGAAATCTGCTGTTAAAGGAGCTGCTGACTGTCTGTGCTGAGTGACAGCCTGATCAGAATCTGCTTTTTGAGTTCCCCTGATTCAATGTGAACAGATTTGCCTATAAAAGCAGCATTGTGCCTCTGCACTGCTGCCACAGGCAGTGGCCAGGTGAATCCACAGGCTGCAGAGAGGTCTTGGCAAGCATTTTTGGCTATTGTTTCCCCAATTATATCTGGCTGATTTGGAACACGTGAAATGTTGCAGCACTCCAGGTGGAGGCTGGTTGCTGAGAAGACAAATCCAAAAGGTATATAAGCACAATTGATTTAAACCAGTACACAAGACTGAGAGTGGAAATTTTTCTTCTTGTTTCTGTTCAAATATTCAGCATCAGAGAAAAGTCTCACATGGCTTTGCTTTCATTTCCCATGGTACACCTTTGCTGAGGATGAATTCTAAAATATTCCACATGCAAATCTTTCAAACTTACTTTAAAAAGAGGCATGACAGCAATGGTAAATTCTGAGGGCATAGGATTTTGTACAGCAACCAACAAGCTGAACCTTCATTTGTGCCTGGGTAGTGCAGAAGCTTCCACTGCACAAGTAGCAACTAGCAGTGGCACAAACCCTGGGCTGCTAGTGCTGATGCCTAGTTTAAACTAAGTACAACCAAGCCCTGCTCTCTCCCAGGCAGAATCCTAAAGCTGCAGAGACAAATGACAAATATTAGCAATATTAGTCACAGTTGAAATAAAATGACATTTATAGATTGGCATAATCGACTCATTGGTTCTGGATTCCACAACATAAGAGTAAGTTTTAAGTTCACGTGATGCTCTTGAGCACCAGATTTTAAGCACCAGTATTTAGGGATATGCCAAGCTGAAAAATGAGGGGGAAGGGCAAAAAAGAAAAGAAGTCGGGGGGGAAGAAAATTCAGTCCTGAACACAAAGTAAAAAAGCAACTTCTTATTGGCTAAATATCTGAAGCAACTACAGGTATGCGTTCAGCCTTCAAATGACAAAACATGTCAAAAATTATTTTGTTTCAATATTATCTTATACCTAATCAACTACTCAAAGCTGAAGGAAAGAGGCTGCTGGAAGCCGTAGTCACACTGGGAAGCTGAGGCTCCCTAATGCACCAGTCGTCCCAGACATGAAGAAGAGATGGAAAAAGGCACCAGTGGGAAGGGTGTGACTGCACCATCCACCCTCTGCTGCTTTCTGTGTTCTCTACGATTATACTGTCATGTCCTTGGTGTCCAGCAAGGCAAGAGGCACATCCTGCCTCCAGCTACCTCCTGGGAGGGTCCTCAGGGGACCAAGAGGTTCCTCAGAGCTGCCCAGCAATGGGCATGAGACCACAGACCCAGGTTGCCTCACCATCAGGTAGGCATATGGAGAAATGTTTCCAAAACAAGAGGGGGCAGACCCCAAAACAATCTCCAGTCCTTGGAAACTGAGGGCTCCAGAGGTCCCTTCAGCCTCAGCTACACAGTGATGCCAGGACTCTGCCACGTGGTGTTCCTGGTACCCTGAGCAGTGTTGTCATTTGCTCTTCATGGGATATAAAAGTCTGAGTGTTTTGATACTGCATCATGGAAGGTGAATTACAGCCAAAAAAAGAACAAGAATGCTACCAAAAAAACTCTATCTTGACTTGAAATGTTCTGGATTAGACCACATACACTAATATTCATGGAGCCAAAAGCAAAACATGTATATAATAACTTGGTTTAAAGTAAAATATGAGACCTTAATGCACTTTATAGTCATAGATGCCTCTAGACATGTATTTCTGCATAGATAAATAGATGCTTATAGGTAGATACACACACATTTATAACAGTGGGGTCCCCTCTTATCTGCCAAGCAATCTTACGGGGTTTTATTCAGTCAAAATGAATTGGAGGAATTAATTAAACAAATCAAACCAAACTTAGTCACAGCAGCGCTCATTGCCTAAAGAGCCTCATAAATCTGATGAATGATGGGATGATGGCAAATACATCCTCATTACCATGCTAAACTCAGTTTGCTAAATAAATTAGTCATGTCCTCGATGTCGTCACTGCATTCCTTTGCCACAGCCGCTGCGCAGCTGCCGTCGCTCTCTCTTCTGCTCCCCCAATACCTGCCAGCTTCAAAGGGGGAATAAACGACTCAATGTTTGCCAAGAGCCTCGAGATCCCCCATGTGAAAGGTGGGTTATAATCCCCTCCTGGATTGTCCTGACTGTGTCAACCAGCAAGTGAGAGAAGTCAGCAGTGCTGGTCCTGGTTCCTCCTGGCCTGAGCTCCTCAGAGGTGCCCACGCAGCACGTGGTGCCATGTTTGGGTGTGGGACAACCCTGCATGTGCTGATGGGAGCCAGGATCAAACATTAACTGGGCTGCAGGGTGCACCTGCACTGGCCCACCATGCTGTGAGTCCACTTTGCCACCACGAATAGAAAAATATTCTTTACTGTGAGTGTGTTGATGCACTGGAACAGGTTGCCCAGAGAAGTTGTGGATGCCCCATCCCTGAAAGTGCTCAAGGTCAGGCTGCATGGAGTTCTGAGCAACCTGGTCTAGTGGAAGGTGTCCCTCCCCATGGCAGGGGGTTGAAACGAGGTGATCTTTAAGGGCCCTTCCAACCCAAACCATTCTACGATTCTATAATAAACATGGCAAGGTCTTCTAAAGGCTCATGGGCTTGGTGGAGGACTCTGCAAATGAGGTCCTTCGTGGTGTTTGCAGATCTGGCCCATTCTCATCCTTCCCCTTGCTATTTCTCTCAAGGCTACGCTGCATTCCGTAAACCTGCAGAAGTTCTGTTGCTTTTAACACAAAAAATACTAAACTTTCTTCTTTCTCTCTCTACTTTGGGGTTATTTTTTTTCCAGAGCAGAGAGACACAAGGCAGTAACGTCCTCTGTCACTGAGGGTTCCACCCTCCAGCCGAGTATCCTGTTCCGTTCCCGGTAGGGACACTCAGACAGAGCTCACGTCATGGTCCTGCACATCAGCCCATCACTAGTCATGTCCTCCAGAGATCCTGCCAATGCCTCTGAGCAACAAGTGATGCCCTGATATTTCAAAAGCTTTAAAAGAAAACTAATGGGAAAATAATTCAAAGCAGCTATAGGTATTAAACCTCCTCCTTTGCAAGTAACTGCCAAATTTCAAGCCAAATACTTGGCTTTTCTCTCAGTCTGGGAAAAGAAAAAAAAATGTAACTTTGAATAGAATGAGTTAGGCCATCTTTGGTCCTTGCTCTGGCAAAGATCCCAGGTAATATTCCAGGAAGCTGCTTTTATAGGCAACCCGTACACAACTGTCCAAACTCACCATGTGTATGTGCATATCTCTTTTACTTTGGAGGAAGTTCCACACATGCATTTGCAACTAAACTTCTCTTCTAGGTGTAAATTGAACAAAAACATTCCTAAGGAATCTATCTACCAGCCCTGGGATTTGCCTTTGCACTCAGCAACATTTGTATTCCTCAGTGCAATTTTTAGCTGTGCATTGCAGGAGGAAAGGCATTACTCAGCCTGCTTTATTTTCATATGAATGAGGGTTACTGTAAGAGGGAACATTGTTTTTAATATTGGCCCTGAAAAGTACAAGCCAGCAGATGGCAGTTTAAACCACATTCAGTCAAAACAACATCATATTTTAGCCAGGGCCATTATTGTCAGATCATTTCAACACATATATTTGAAGATTTGACTGTGAGGATGGTAATGAGACTAAAAAGAGTGGCTGGGATTGCTGGCAGGATTGCTGCACCACTCTGTAAATTTGGTTGTGGGCTCTTTCCACTGGTAAACTCTGAAAGCTGAGGATCATCCCCAGGTTTGGGTGAGCAGAGGGGGGATGGTAATGCCAGAGATGCTTGATTCTATGTGTGTGCCCTTGTAGGTGCAGGCCATGCCTCCTCCATCTCACCCAGCCATGCACACCTCACGTTTGGGCTGGACTGTCAGTGTCATGCCTGGACATGTATGTGTTTGAGTGCTGGCTGTTTGCAGGCCCAAGGGTGCTTTGTGAATGTTCATTTTATGAACAGGAGAGGAGGTGTTATCCTGCAAACGGGGTTTGCAGAAGGCCCTAAAAATGGCCAGACTTCTGCCTGGTCTCATTTCCCTTGATGCACCGTGAATCTCCCTCAACCAAGCCCTCCCCCACTGCTTCCAGAGTTTCACTGGGCCCAGGCGTGTAGCTAACTGGTATCAAGTGATTCCCCCAATTCCCAATATTTAACCATAGATAGAAAACTGAGGAGAAAGGGATTTACAAATATAAGCCAGAGCATTCACATTCTTCCCTGGATTTTTGAGTGTGAGCACAGGAGGGAGCACCTTGCAGCCTCCCGGCATGGACGGACACGCAGCTCCCCTCACATTCCAGGATGATAAACCTTTGATATGCCTTACACTTCACTGCCCTGAAAATGCAACTTTCCACATTTATGAATACAAACAACGCTATTATCTCTACCTCTCTAATATTTAACTAATCTAAACACTCAGGTAAAATGTTATCTGAAATGGTACTTCTATAAATGCATTAACTTCGTCTTCCTTTGACTTTTAAGATATCTTTCCTTACTAATACAGCTGAAATGATTGTTTGGAAAGCCTTCGTAAAGTGGCAGAGCAAACAGATGAAGGGCGGTCTTTAGTAGTTCTTTATTATTAGCTTTCTAACGATACTATCTTCTTGTACTTTTCTTAACGAGAAAATAAATAGAATTTGTCTCACACACAGCTGTGTTTTTCTTTAGCTAAGGAATGCACAAAAGGAAATTTAAAAATCGTGCATTATCAGTGAACAGGCTAGTTAAAGTAAACAGATTCCAGCCAACTTGCTTCTAAAAGATTAAAGGTTAATTATGGAACTTACCTTGCTCAATAGATTTATGAATTATCAAAGTCTAGAAAAGGTACATCCAATTTTCCAGTATTACCTACCAAGCAAATGTTGAGAGAAGACACACATCATCTCTCAGCTGAGATGCTACATTTTGTCACATCACTTAGTGTTGTTTACAGATCAATTGGTATTTCAAGAACATTCACTAAAACAATTAGCTGAAAACAACAGATTATTTTAAAAAATGCAATAAGCGATGTAAACATACAGCATTAAGTCAAAAATCCTTCTTATTATATCAGAGATTATGTAGTAAAGCACTGAACTAAGGATATGCACAGAATGCTGGTCCCATCTCAGCAGTACTCACTTATCAGCTTATTTATGCTAAATAAATATGTCTGGATTTGCTAAGTAACCCATAAAACAATTACCCAGCTCTGAATTGTGTCTGAGGAACTCTAAGACAGAGTATAAGAAATAGCATGAGCTTGCTGAAGCTAGCTCGTAATTCTTCTCTGGGGCAAGGTGTACCAAGGTAAAGCTGCATCTTTTGAAGTGTTCGGAGGTTTTGTGACAGCCAACCCCATAAAACCACGGGCAAACACGCTGGCACAGGCTGCCAGGGCGGTTTGAAGTCCACAGTAGCTGTCCCACTGCAGGAAAGGTAAAGGGTTTGTGCTACAGTCTGGCATTTATTTATTGCATTTCTTATATAAAACTTACACTTTAAAGCATTTACCCCAACTCGGCTTCTGCTGGAGCATCAGCCTCTTTCAAGATACGTATTTCTAATGGTGAACTGTTTAATTGGATCTGGACACATTAGTGTGGAGACATTACTGAGGTAATTTATTTGTTTATTTATGAAATCTATTTTAATCCCTGTTTCTCTGTTGAGCAGCCTAAAGCTATCAAAGGCTTAATGTCTTTGTGTGCCATTCATGGGCAAATGAATATTTTAACTCCACTCTTTAATGATCCTTATAGATTTTTAAAGCCTGGCCCATATATCCTGTCTGTCCCTTGGAATGTATGTTTTAATGGCATCAGTGAGAGCTGTAAGTGAAAGGAAGGTGGAATTGGGTCCTTCGTGAGTCAGTCTATCCAAAAGATGAAATTGCATCAGGTCAGAGAAGTATTTTCACCGGAAATTAAACTCACCTGAACCTTCAACACCTCTCTCTCTATTCCTGCTCTGCTCCCTAACCAGATCAAACCCATTCCCACCGGTCCACCCTTTTGCCTCGATGATAAAGTAATTAACATGATATAGGGCATAGATTTGTTGTAACACAGAAGTGCATGACTCACTTGTTTATCTCTGCACTAAAACCAGTGCCACAAAATGACATTAAACCTTTGAAAAATATCTTAAAAACATAACTCAGGGCCTCAAGTGTCCAAACTTTCAGCCAAACTCCAAAGAAATAAATGAGCTTGGGAAGAGAGGCAGTTAGAGCTTGAGGATTTGGTGTGCATGCTGGTGGGCTGTAGCTATTTGATAGGAGTATCTTAATTAAACAGTCAATTCCAAAGAAATTTCCAACTATTCCTAATTGCCTATTCCTCCATCAGGCCAATATGAAGGGAAAAAAGAAAAATCCATTGGAGCATTCATTTTCTACTGTTTATATGCCATATGAACAGTGCTATTAACCAGTGCTGGCAATTATGACAGGATTATGGCACACACACTATGGAAGCATTTAATTGCGGTTATATCAGATTTAAGGTTCCTTTCACAGATTATTTCTCTCTAGGATATAGCACAAGCCCTGGATACCCCACCAGCTTTGGGGCTGAGGCCCCACAGTGTGGGAGAGCAGTTGGTTGTCACATAACATTGCTCTAGTGAAATTTGCCCCCCAGCCACACCAAAATCTTGTCCTTGTATAAACCGTGCCGCTGTCGGTTTGCAGAAGCCCATGGAAAAAAATCAGCATTGTATGGCAGAGGGTTTGATTGCCTCAGCTCAGGGAGCGAAACCCTTGAGAAGGCCAATGGATCTCACCTGCAATCACACAAAATCCCACCTGGCTTTGATTCGAAATGATAAATCAGGCCAGGTTTTACTGGAAACTGAGCCCAGATTTGTGCAAAAATTTGTGGGACTTCAGATGTCCTGGCAAATATTTTGCAAGGCTCTGGTTTCTCATTCCTTTTGTTCCTGGCCTTCCTTTGCCATTATAGAGTTACATGTCATGACGAGACAAAGTAGAAAACTTAAGACATTCTTGTTCTCTCTCAAATGTTGTTGAAAGCGGCTTGTTTTAATGCCAGATTGTGCCTGTATCTGTTCCCATTGAATAAACTTCAATACAACAAAACGTCCTACAAACTTCAAAGGTGCTGAAAAACAGGTGACTGCAGAGACAGGTAGCCAAAGAAATATTTAATTTCTTCTTTTGTAGAAAACAGTCAAAATAAGTGATCAATACTGAACTTATTTATTTTTTGCAGTACTTGGAGATGCTGCAATGTGGAAGAAACCACACCTGCTAGATGTGAACTGGGCATTTTTATTCCCCACACACAGTTTTATTCACCTATGGATCCTGGGGGCAGGAAGCCCAGAAACTATAGATTTCCAAAATGCAACAGGAGAACAGAAACTGAATGCCCTCTTCATGGCAGGTTACAAACATTGATTTTCTCTTATTTCACCCAATTTTCGCCTAACTTTTCCTATTATCCCTTTTATTCTGCAGTTTTACAATTTTTATCTCTGAGGCTGCAGCACAAGCCCATGTTATTAGACACAGCCTCTGGAAATCCCTCAGCTTGGTTCATCTTCGGCTTCCTCCCCCAAAACTGGAACTATATCAGACACTTGGAAGCACAGTTACCAACTTTTAGTATTTTATCTTAAATCTCAAACCCTTTGATATTTTGCTTGCTGTTGAGGAGAAGTTCTTCAATGAGTGTGAAGACCTAACCAGACAGAAAAATTGGTATTTGAATGCTATGATTTGAAGAGGGGGAGGAGGAGGCTGATGGGGCTCCTTCTTGGGTGACAGTAGTGAAAAAGCAACAGTGAGCTGATTGAGATGAATGCTGCCTTTAAAAGAACCAGAAGCATCTATTCAGCAAGAAAATAGGACTATTCCATAAAAGAGACAGGAATCAATTACAGCCTCTCATGAATACAAGGAATGAGCACTAGTTAAAGCAACAGCTCTTGACTCACAAGGATAACCTATTTCTGAACCACAGATCACTTTGTAAGAAAACATATGTCAAAACATACATCTGAGATGCTGAAGCTCCTTTCTTTATCAGTATTGAAAAAAACCCTGCAGGAATACAAATTACTTTGTGCAAAAATAAGCATTATCAGTGCAAAGTGCAGCTGCCCCAATGAAAGAAGTGTGCAGTATATGTAACATTAACCACCTTTGCTCCATGAAAAAGGCTATAACTGGAACATGGCTGCTAGGCAAGAAGCAAAACAAATGGAAAAAAAAATACAAAAATAAACTCAAAAATTTTAAGATTTAAGATCCGATTTGGTAAATGGGGATGACATTATGAAAGAAGTGGTTGTAAGAAAAGTCAAGGATTTGGGAACCCAACAGTGCAGCTGAATTCCCACAGATCTTTCTTCATTAGCAATGGGGTTTTCTCCAATTTAGTTTCATTTGGATCAATTTACCATTAGCCAAATCCAAGCACAGACTTGAGTAAGTCAAGCTGAGGGAGGGAGCATTAAAGCAAGCAGCAAAATAACTGTAACACACTGAAGAGGAGATGATCAGGCTTACTAACAACATGGACACTGCTTCAAAGTCCAACACACCAAACCTGACAAACAAATCCAGCATTAGCAGCCTGCAGGAGAACGGGGCAGGGGCTCAGTTTGTATTAACTTAATAAACTAAGGAGTAGGGATTTGGAAATTACTGAAGTTGTTATTGTAACTGTTTACTCTGTATAAGCAAACAGTGGGTTAAGCTTTTACAAGAGTCGCTCCGAGGAATTGTCAAACAACTTACGGTCCTGAGAAAAAAATGCATCAATATTGGATTTGAAACCCATCTTGAGAGAGTGATCAAATATGAAATCAGTCCCAGAGAGCACACACACTTCAGTACAATGCCTGAGCTCTTAGATAATCCCTAACATGCTGAGGTTGCCTTCCCCCACCCCGCCAAGGGGAAGAACAGAAGCAGTGAAGAAGAGAAACCTGAAGGGCTAAATCCTGCACTCCAACCATGCCAATCGAGTCAGCAAACCAGATGCCTTGTTTCAAAGTACAGAGGTGGATGGGACACCCCTCAGTGTACTCAGTGGCTGCAAATCCTGTACTGGGGCCAAACTCATTGCTCGTGCTTTTAAGATTTTAATTACTACTACTACTAATAATAAATATCCTAACAATTACAAATTTCAATAATTAAAATACATAACACATATTTTGACCACAATGAAATCTATTCAACCTCATATGAGCTTGGAAGAAATTTGAATCACACTCTTTTTGAGAGACACTGCCTTTTTTGATCCCTAAAACTCATTGGTCCCACTGTGGGAGGCTGTGGAAGACAAGAATTGCAGTGTAATCTTTTTGGCTTTAACGTCAGCTGACTGAATGCTTATGGACCTGGACATACCTGAGGTGAAAAAGTTACAAGTATGTTTGTAGTCCAGAGTGGAAGGAACTACACACTGAGATCTAAGAGAAATAATTTTCAGAATTTGAAGGTAACAATTTAATTATTTTCTTCAAAAATACAAAACTGCATTACAGTGGGGATAGTATCTGAACTCTTCTTTCCTTTACTATTCACTGTCACTGCTCACAACTTGCAATTAAATAAAATGCTATGAAAATTCTGTAGCAATGTCATCCACCAGTGCAAAAAGTAGCACCAGGGAAAATTAAACTACCTGGTGTCTGATTATAATTAAAGTCTACCTGACCAGGCACGGCTGCTTCTGCATGTACCTTGCTAGGAAACCACGTCCAGCTCCAGGTGGAGGGCAATACATGGGTCTCTTTCTAGTAAATCCATAGGAATTGGCTATGAAAATAATTCTGCTGTTGGCTGATGGCATTTCTTGAAAACAAAGAATGAAAACACAAATCAAAATCCTTACTCTTCATGCAGTGATTTCTCATGCTGATAATTAAGTCCATTTTGCATATTGCAAAACCCCACTGACTGTCACTGTAAATTTTCTCCTGTTATTGACAAACTGTTTGCAGGTCCAGAGATGAGTGGGCCTTTTTCTAAATCCATGATTATGTGTATATATATCACCTACATCACTGACATCATCCAATAAACTTAATTGACGGCGGTTTGTCTTAACTAACCTACGTTTTCAAGGTGTTGTCATGCAGAATGAAATGTGTGTGCATTTAAAATCTGCACCCCCTGGGATGGCTGGCGCAGGTACAAATTCCCAGTTATAAGGTTGAGTTATAACATAACCCTCCCAAGAAATGCTGATGACATTAGTGGTGTGATTTCTGATAAGATCCCCAAGCCTTCCTTCCCTTGGTCCTGCCTCCGAACCAGCACGTGCAGGTTTCCCAGCCACCTCCAGTGATGGTTAATCACAGAGAAGCCAGTGATGCATTTCTATCCCCGGGTGTACAGACTGGTCCGACAGGAATATCACAGCACTCTGCCTCTGCAGTTTCACTATGTGAACTTTATTTTCCACAGGATTGTCTGATGAAAAATAATGAAGACATTTCTCATATTCCACAGACAGGGACATATCATGGCAAGATTCATACCAGACTCATGTTGTGATTCAAAAGAATCATACAGCTCTGCCTCACCAGAAACCACTTGGAACAGGCAGCGTTGCTTTGGACACACACAAGTCAGCCGTGGAACAAATGAGCACTCCAAAATATAGCAAAGCCTAAAACACTTCTCAGTTTTTAATATTTTATTAGAGATGAGAAAATGTGTCCGAGAACAAAATACACAATTGGCTGATCCTATTCCAGACCCTTTCGAAATCCTTGCAGTGAAGTATCTCTTCCCTTCCCGCCCACTGAACCCCAGAAGACACATTATCTTTGAAAATATACTGCAAAATTCCCAGGGTCAGCAGGTCTGGCATCGTCTGCTGGGCTGGCTGCAGACTTCACATCGCGTGCGCTGGGGCTTCCTCGGGGGAAGCAGCACTCGCTGCATTCCACCTTCTTAATGGGGTGTAATCAGGAACAAGTTTGCTTCAGACCTATTAGTGAACTTCCCGCTTTGAACCCAAATGCTTTTTTAAAGTAATTTTTATTAAACCTAAATATCAAATAGCCTTCGTTTCGCTAACAACGGTACCTGGCATTCTCGTTGATGATATTTCAGCCCAGTGTTAAGAGACAGACATGGGAAAGGAAGCAAGGGGCATGCTACATGCTCATTACCATTCACTACTTTTTTTTCTCCTTTTATATTTTTTAATCTTTATAAAATAATGGGATGTTTGTCCGACACTGAATCTGAAACAGAGTGACAATCAGAGTTGGAAAAGCCTGCCTTAATTTTTGGCTAGAAAAGCTATATTTGTTTTTGGATCACTCTATAAATGAGTAAAGATTAATACTTCCTTGGTTTCAAAAACATACTGTACAAATTTGCCTGATTCAAATGCTCAACCTGTGAGTTGTCAGTTTAAACAAGCAGCATATTTCTTTCTCTTTGCCATTATCCAAAAGAAAAACAAATGATAGATCCTCCCTCTCCCCACTGCATTCAAAAGGGCTGTCATTAGAAAAATGACAGTGTTTGTAACTGCACCCACATGTTTTGCCCAAGTATCAAAACTGCCCAGTTTTAATACTGGGGCATTCCGTTCAGGCAGGGATGTTGACAATCAACCCAGCTTAAAAACTGCTATTGGATACACAAATATGCAACTCAAATAACGGCTTACACTGAATCGGATTTATTAGTACATTCACAAGACAGAAGGGCAGAAGCAGCTATCCCATGTGACTGCACAGCTATTGCATTTTACCCAGACACACTTGAAAGCAGCTAAAATCCTGGATTTGGCTCAAACACACCCAAAAAGTGCACAAGAGCCAGAGGGAAGAGGAATGCGCCCATTACCCAGCGGGTTTGACACAGTGGTTTATCACCTCTGTTTACCACGAGCCTCTGCAGGCAGCTCCCCGCACTCAGAGCACCCTGAGTGCCCCCCAGACAGCTGGGGAACCTCCCCAGAATCCCATTTCCCTGTTAGCCCAGTTGAGCACTTGAGCCTGCTCTGACTTTAAAGGACGTGGAAGAAGTTCTCCAGTTTTTTTGGCTGTGTTCTGAGCGGAGTTCCTCCCTGGATTGCATCCAGCCAGCGCGGGTTTCCCAGCGCAACCTCCCAGCCTTCAGCACGACTGAAAAAAGCTTAATAGAGTCCACCCGCATCAGCCTGGCAGGGAGCACGACTCAGAATTTATGTTTTATTAAAGCAACATTAGTAACACTTTTCAGTGTGCATGAGCATCTACTCTTACACTCAGTAAAAGCCTCCATCCAGCTCTTGGCACTATCTTTGATCGCAAAGAGAAGAAATGTTAAAATCCCTCTGACTAAGTCACTGGACTGAGATTAAGATAAAGCTCGTTTGAGTTTTTAATTCTACCACAATATATCTGTGCATCTCAGCTGCCTGTGAAACTCTCTCATACCCTGGAAATCCCAGTTTATAGAATTGCCAGAGCTGTGTAGAAATGGGAAATTTCAATTTTCAGGTAATTCTGAAATAGCAGCAGGGGAAAAAAAAAATCTAAATTGGAACTGAAAGCTAAAAAGCCAATGCTTCCCTTGAAACAAATACTCAGGAAAAAATCCCGGATTCAGAGTCACTTAAACACATAAGTCAATGTTTCATTTAATATTTAAACTTGCTTAGGTTAACTCCATTCATTTTTAATTTGTATTTTAAGGCCTGAAAAGTGTTAAGAGAAAAAATGCTGTATTATAAAGTTGTATTTAATATAAACAAATGATTCTATGGTGTATATATATCTCAAAACAAAGAATATGCTGACACTGGAGAAATAAAATGGGAAAACTGAAAACAAATGATAATTTTTAAATAAGTCATTTCAACTTTTTCCATAAGAAGTATGGAAATATAGAAACTCTCCCACAGAACACTGGTGCTGTAATGGAAGATCTCTCAATGATTTTCTCTACAGCTAAACAATATGATCATCAAGTGTTGTGTGGATGAAGATACCAGATGTTCTTTGGTATCTGCATATTCACCTTTTTTCAGAAGGTGACTGATAAATAGCACCAGTTATATATTTTGTTTCTTGTGAACTGAAAGGCCCGGAAGGTAAATGGAATCATCTTGTCTTTTCATGCCTTTAGTGACTCACGTGGTTGTGAAGCCACATATTGCGAAGGAAAAACTTCCATGCTATTTTTTTGGCTGATCAATTTTTGGAATTTCCTATTATTTCTAATCTCTCTTCCAGATGAGACCAAGAGCACAAAGAAAGACTTGATGCTTTCAGACAGTGGTGGTCAGGACATGTCTTGGGAAATGCAAGAGCTGGGTTTAACTTCCTGCTCTGGATTGAACACTTGACCAAGTGGAAGTTGGTTCATTAGAAGATAATACCAGATTGGCTGGGGTCTGACATGGTGGAGACACAGTCACTACTCAGTGTAGTCACATTTTCTGTGCCCATAACCTCTACATCCAACCTTGAGACACATTTCCAAAGGGAAGCCTCAATGCAAGGGGAAGATTCTCACAAAACCCTCTTGGGTTTAAAAAATCCTAATTTTCTGATAGAAAAACCATTTGCTTTATTCAAGTAGGAGAATTACCAACAGCTCCAGGCTGGACCCTGCTTTTTCCTAGAGCCCCCATCCTTCTACTTAGGAACCAGCTATTTATCAGCTACAGCCCTGGACTAAGAGCAATGATCCCACCTCTAGGACTGCTCTGCCCACATTCCCTCAGCTCTACACTTGGCCTGCTGCCTGCAAGGAGCATCCTGCTTCTAGAAAAAGTCTTCTCCCTTCACCCATGGTGCTTTACAAGCTCCTGGAGTGTTAAACAGCTGATGGCAGATGTGGAGACAGTCACCCAAGCCTTCCCTAGAGAGCTGGTAGTTTAAAGAGTTTATGGCCAAACTTCAGCAGAGCTGCTCCAGCTCCCGGGGAGAAAGGCTCACACAGCGCTTCTGTTTCTCCTCACTCATTCGGGCTCCATATGTGAAAAACCAAGGTGTAAAAAAACAGAGCTTGATTTAAATATTGCATGGCCAAGCCCAGCAGCTAAGCCATCATTAGGTGTTGACTTTACAAATTTTCTGGGGTCGATACCTGCGCAGTCTTTCTTATAAAGCAAGCCAGCTTGTTTCTCTTTTTTTTGCTGTTCCAGGCCAATTTTAAACCTCCCTGAAGACTTTATTTGTAGGATGTGCCTTCACTTATGGAAAAGCAACATGTGCAGACAAAATAACTGTTTTTCAGGTTTGATACTCAAGCCCAGCTGAAACTAATCAGAAGTCTGAGATCTTTGGACCCTGGTAGGGCAAATGTCCTAATGAAGACAGATGTAGGACAACAGAGGCAATGAAAGGGTATCTGGTCTCATCTCTACCACAGGGTAGATTTCTACCCAAGAGAATAAAAATGATTGAGTTGTGTCCTTTTTAAATATTATCATTCTACTTCTTCCACTTAAGTCATCTCACATGTGTGCTTTTTCCTACTTCTTTCAAGCCCTACAAAACATGCTTTTGCTCATTTGCTTCAAGGGATATAACTGGGAAATCAGTGCATAAGTCTCTCTTTTTGCACAGAAATAGTTATTTATCATTTGAGGATTTACTCCATGACTTGACCAACTCGACCAAGTCCCACCCATGCACCCATCCACATACCTGCAGTGACACAAGCTCAGCTCCCCTAAAGGAAAAATATCATTTCTCTGCAGTGACAACCACCCACTAGTTTTTGTTGTGGAAAATGTACTAAAGTGAAAAAACAGCTCAATGTTGAAAATAACCCATCACAGGGCTGCCTAAGTGGGACCAGAGTCCTTAATATCACATATATCATTGAAATGGACGTACCACATGTGTCCTAGTTAAAGATTTAGGAAAAGTTTCTGTGCCAAGAGATGCAGGCATGGCAGTGGGATCTCCTTTCGCAGCCCAAACTCTTGATTTGAAACACATCATTTCATCACACTTCTCATTATGCCAGCTTTTATCGCTCCACATACTATCAGCCATGAAATTATCAAATTCTTAAAAAAAAAAAAAAGTGCAAATAATGAAATTTGTCTTGATCCCTGAAGGACACCTAGGTATTTTCTGAATTTTACCAGCAAAACTGTAATAAATAAAGGCCCTTCTCCCTACCCTGTCTTGCCATTTGTAGTTTCCCAGTTTCCTCAATGCCTAATCTTCAGTCGCTGCGAAACCAGATGGTTAAACAATTAGATAAATCACGGGCATTGCTTACTTTGTCCCTTCTGTAAGCACTAAACAATAAATCTCACAACTTCCTTGCCACAAATGCGATGGTGAAGGCCCAATCCCAGCTCAGCAGCCGGACCCTTTATTTCCTGGGCCTACAGATGATAGAAAATATCACATTTCTGCCTCATTCGACCCTTTCAATATCCCTGTCATGCTTCACTGCTTTACAAGGCATCATTTCACTGTTGCAACAAAGATTACAGGGAATCTAACAGGTAAGGCCCCAAGCAAACACGGAGCGGAGCGGACCCAAACAGGAGGCACAAGGACTTCATGTCTTATCTGCTCCCCATCTTGGCATTTCTAACCACAAGGACTGCCCTGCTGACAGCCCTGCCTGTCCTCAGGCAATGAATCTGTAATAAGATATATACACACAACAAATAACAGAGGTGGTTTGTTGTGTTTGGGGGGGGGGGTTGGTTTTTTTTTTGCTGAAAAAATATATACTGAGGTAATTAAATTGCTAACATGATGGATGGCCTCATTTTATATTTGAATCCAAAGTGACTTTCTATAGCATATAAAAAAGTGACTAACTGCAAAAAAAGGATAATGCTATAACTTACACTGAAATAGAAATATGGATATTTGCCTTGAATTCTGAAGAATCAAGTTTTGCTGCTCTTGCAATGACAATGTATAGCATTTTGATGTTTTAACCAAAGTCCTAAAATACTTTGGAGGCACTAAGTAACTTAAAAGTAGAGAAACTGAGGCACTGTGAGTTTGCAATGTATTTCAGATGACTTAGAAAAGAAAAAAAAATCACAATAACCCCAAGAAGAAGACTAATTATTTAAGTACTGGACTTTATACAAGCCCTGCACAATAACTCTGACATGGCTTTGTCAGCATCATCTGTAGTTCATGCTGTTCAAACTCTCATTCACAGATCCTATTTTCAGCTGTACTGACCTAAAAAGACCTTAAGAGTATCATGTCAATACATTGTCACATCATCATGATACAGGAAAATGGTCTGATTTCCTCATCCCCCTTCCTCCCATCCCAGAGGAGAAAAACAAGAAGCACTGACCAACAGCTAAAAATATTTCAGAATAGCTTCAGGACTTTCACAGAGCCATTAAACAAACTAAGGATTTGATGTCATGTTTGAAGGCCTATGCTAATGGGAAGTTTGGGTTATAATGCATTATAATTTAGGAGATCTGACTTTGCATTTGTTCTCTTTCTATGAGAAATTTGTGATCCATACCGCAAGCTGCGGAAGCGTTGGCCAGCAGCCACAGAAGTATTAAATGTAAATGGCTTGTTACCTCAGCAGTTATTTGCTGTGCAGCAATGCTGGTTTTAAAAAAAATCCACTCCAAAACCCTGTAAATCCTGGTATATATTTTCTTGCTTTTGCCTGACACTCACAGAGTTAACAGGCAAAACATTTCAATAAAACTCCCATACAAAAGAGCTAAGATGTTAAAAACTCACTGTTCACATCTGTTCATCATTTCATTGTGTGGCCACACGTTAGATAACCATGTGCACTCCTAAGAGCACAATACCCAGCCATGACCTCAGCTGTGACATCAAACAAGCACACAGGGGAATTATTCCAGGCTTTTGGCATCAGCGTGGTTGACTTGCACAAAGGGGGGAGCCTAAAAACTGCGCCTGACGAGTGGTGAAACTACAGGATTAACAACCAACTTTTATCAGCCCTTTGCTGTGGGTTCCTTTGCAATAGGAAAATGTGAGCGTGCAAATAGGTCCATCCCCTAAAATTAGGCGAGTGTCATAACAGGCCAGTTAACTAACCTGTAATTACACTATCACTTGTATTAACTCCATCACCCGCTAATAGAGTAAGTTATAGGGGAAGCAGCCAATGTTGTTAGGAGGGTTATTTATTTTATGCCCTAATTAATCAGTACTGACACTGAACCACATCCTTCCTCCTTCCTCATTATTTAAATCACCCATTTATATGGATGAGCCTCTTTGCTTTGTGCATTTCATTAATGCCTTAACATGCTCCCACAAGGAAAGTGGCAGGCACTGTTCCAGCAAGGGGGCAACAGAAATGCCTGGAGGGTGCTCCTGCTCTCCCAACCTTTTTTCCCTGGGAAGGGCAGCAGGAAGTCAATGGGATCGAGTCTCTGGGCTCTCAGGGGTCTGGTCCTCAGCAGTGCTGGGGAAGAACTGACTTCACTGGGTTGGCCCAATTTCAAGCATTTGGTACTTGAAGAGACAAGGGAGGACAGCTTCTGGGAGGGCACCACCACACAAGGAAGCCTTTGCTTCAAGACAGGCACATGCTTAAGTGATTTCCTGAATCTGGGTCCTGATCCTAAAATTGGAAGTGACAGGTAGAAGTTGTCTTACCCGCCGATCACCCGTCCTGAGACTGAGACTGAAATAGAGACGTAAAATTACTTGGTCTGCAGAATGGAGATCAAAGCACGTTGGGTTTAAATTGACTAGAAGGCAATTGGAAAAGTGAAATTCAGAATATCTTGTGCAGGGCTTTATGTAGGGGTACACAACCGCTTAAAGTTTCCCTAAAATGTTTTTTTTGTCCCCATGTTTTTAAGGGGTTATCCCTGCATTACATCGTAACAGAACAGCCAAACCAAAATCTAAATCAAAGTATTTTTGATAGAATATTTTAAAGCCAACTTTTTTCGCCAGTCTATTCTTTTACATTCCTCTTTTTCCAAATTTTTTTTCTGAATGAACACGTCCCATGTAAGCACTTGCTCTTGCACACACGCAGACTTTGCAGAGCAGACTGAAGAGGCTACCAGAGTTTTTAAGTAACTACTGACTTGTTTTACCAAAGTGTACAGATGGGGTCACATTAATGGCTCCCACTTGATGCAAGCAACCTCTCTGAGATTCTCTTGGAAGGTCAACATGGAGATGGGGAAGCCTGGCTGAGCACAAGGCAGCAGGGCAGATCACAGCCCTGGCCCCCGGGAGACACCCGCTCACACTTTCCATGCTCTGCTGCCATCCCTGGCATCACAGCTAAAGAGGTTTAACATTAAAAAAACACCCCAAACCTCTTTAAGCTGTTATTCTGCTTCCTGCCTTCAACACAGGCAGCTCCTGCCACAGCTCAGTCACCTTCAAAGTAGCGCTGAGCTCTGAAAAATCAAAACTCACAGAGGATGGAGAGGAGGATGCACAGCCAGGACTGGGAAAGTTTTCATGGTATAGCGCAGGAGCAGACAGGTATTGCCCAAAACCAGTTTAGCAGGAGGATGGGGAAGACACAGTAGGTTTTGTACCCCACAGGACTAAAATCTGAAAACAGCACATTCGGGATTCCCCATAACCCCCTCAGTTTGTCCAAGAGCCTCAGACACCTCTCTACATCCATGTCACCCTTCACAGGGCAGGTACACCTGGAAACCTAGACTCGTAGGTCAAACTGGTTATTGACAGACTCTTTGGAAACTGTTTTTTGTAAAAGAAGACAAATGGCACAAGGCTGTGCATAGTTTACTTGAGTGAAGCTCAAACACAGCTTTGGTGGGCTTTAAAAGAACAAAAATCAGTGACACGATTTACTTCAAAGCTGACAAACGTGATCCTACTTGCAGTAGTTACAAAGGGATTTTTACAACTCCAGGAGTTTTTAACCTGGAGTAAGCTGAGATGCTCTAATTCAAGAAAATATTTTAAACACTGTAAATAGTATTATTAATTTGAATAACATTCTTATTTTGGATGAAATACGTACAATTTCACCAGCACAGCTTTCAAGCAGCAGCTCCATGCCAACACCGATAGCTGCAAACCAACACAGCTCTCAAAAACGAGGAAACATTATCCAGTGCCACATTCTGAAACCAAAGGCCATGTGCAGCTCCATTAACTTGTGGTTCAAGGCCAATAATTAAGCCATCCAGGTTCCATCCAAATATTTTTCTGACTCCCCAAACATTTTGCCAAACCATGAACTAATTTTCACCACGAAGGGTTTCTCGGATTTAGCACATTTTTGGAGACAGTTGCTCACTCGGCAGAGCTCCAGGGGCTCTTGAAACCTCTCATGGTGCAAACCAGTCAAAAGTTGCCAAGTGTATATTGTCCCATGAAATCTGGTGTGTCATATAAACCAAACCAAAGCTGTACAACTTTTCCATGGAGTTCTTACCCAAAGCCATGGGAGGATTTGGGCAGCGAGAGCCTGTTGCCCTTTTCGAGAAAGCCCCTATCTTAGGTGTTTATCAGCGAAGAGGAAAATTATGAGCCTTTAGTGGATGTCATGATGTTGATCCTTCCTGACTAAAGACCAAGGGCTTTTTTTGAGAGTGCCATCATTACATGTTTTAACACTCCATTTTTCAGTCATATAAATCTGAGCATTTAAGGTGTATTACTATTAGAACACACAAAATCTACGTACATGAATGCAACTTAAACCATCTGACAGGAAAAGCATTTAAGGTCTGACATCTTTGCTGCAGAGCAAAAACCAAAAACTGAGACCAACCAAGGGCCCCATCCTGCTCCCATTTAAGTCAACAGTGCCAGTCCCCATGGCTCAGCACTGACAAGTATGAGAATTGCCAAAGAAATGCACATTAATTATCATTACTATGTCTGTTATTGTATAACAGACTGTGATTCTGTACTTTATCTCCTGGACCATTATCTCCTGCCATGTGATCTAAGTGTTGATACTGCTAATGTAAAGGAACACAGAACAGTAGTCATTTATCCTGCAAAAGACCTCGTGCTTTTCTTGTTCTATCAATCATTAAACAAGTAATGTCTTTTGTGTTATTGCCTTGACATTCATTAACACTCACGTCACAGGAAATCTTTGCAATTAAAAACCTTATTGACGATCTGTGGTTGTTTCTCATTGGTGTGTAACAAGCAAGATAATAAAAAATGAAAACAATAGTGTTATCATAGATAACTGAGGAGGTTTTTCCTTTTTCACTTTGTACCTCAACTATTTTAATGTCTCTGGTCTCTTTTTTAATTTCACCATGGACTCGAGGACTCTGAATGCTGGCAAACCACTTTTTATCAGCCCTGAACATCTGAACACCCCCTTGACATTAATCCTGTATGACCAGCTTTAGTGGAAACACTCAGCCTTGGAAAAGTCAGGCTATATGAGGACAAGACAAATGTTTCTCTCTCTGTGCCATTCTGCCCCTCAGAGATGTGTAAGGACCATGGGTGCAAACCAGTGACACGAGAACACTGCGCTTTACCCACTGCCCAAAACATGCACTGCACTGGTTTCCTTAATGCTGCTCCAAGGCTAAAATCCTGCAGGAGATGGAGGGAAGTTTGCAGGGAAGATGAAGCCCAGGGAGAAGACACATCCCAGGAGAGCTGGGATGGAGGGGGACCCGCAGCAGGATCTGGTGGGAAGCAAAGTGGGGAATCTCTTGAACACGGCTTAGGGCCAGTTTATTCTTTTCTTCTATGTCCAAAGCCACTCTCCCTTTTACAGTTACATGCAGTCCCACAAATTTAGGCTGGTTAATACAGATGCTACCTTCTGTTGGCTTAAAGGGCCAAAACCTTCTCACCTAACAGCCGGCTGCTGGGATGCATCTGAGGTGAATTGTGCATGTGCTGTGAGCATTATCTGCACTTCCCTCCCCTGTGGGACATGGCACGTCACAGTGCTCAAATTAAAGTGCTGGTCTCTGGAACTGCGTCTGCAAACCCAGATTCCTGTCTGACTCGGGCCCCACTGTCTGAAAGGTGCCTTCTGGAAGATAATAAGCACAACCTCAATTCCCACAGACATTGACATAATTGAAAAATTAGACCATTAGGCTCTTACATTCCTACAGGCTGTTTTAATTGCAGTCCATATATCTTAAGCGTATTTACTGAATGCTCTGCCTACACAGAGGTAGCTGAGAAGTGAGGGCAACTCTGCAACACTGTTACAGAACTCAGAGAGGAAAAAAATATTAAATCAGAATCATCCTTGCCTTATTTACTCTTATATTACAGTGCTGGAACTCTTAAAGGCATAGATGTTAAGACCAGAAGGGACCATTATAAAATTTTTACCAAATACTCTGCTTAATATCACAATTTTTGTATTTCTGCTCAGTGATGGTACTTCAAATTTAGACCATCATAAGAGAAAGAATCAAAGCCATTCACTTCAGAAGCTCTTTGCCCATCAAGAACATTGGGAATAGGCTCCTGTGTACATCCATATCTCTTGATAATTAGCAAAAGTGGAAGAAAAATTCTAAATGGCATATTTATGGTTCTCAGGTATGGTGGCGTTTCTTTGAAGCCTAAAACTACATTTATGATCAGCCAGAGCCCTAAAGAGTATACACTGTGTTTGACGTAGTAGCAGACTGTTTTTGTTGGGCACCAAAGTAGTTAAATAAATTCCTATCTTTTCCTTTTTCTGGTAATTTAAGCATTAGTAGTGTTGATACCAAATCTGGACTGCCCATGGCTTTTCTTTTGACATCAACAGTAATGTTCTTAGAAGCAATCAAATTTATAAAAAAATCCAACAAAAAGGAAATGTAACAAAACATGACAAGTATATTTCTCTGACAAGTAAGTAGAAGAAACTATTTGATATGTTACAGGTATTTACATCATTTATATTTTGTCCCATTGATTGTTTCTCATATCCTGTAAAAAATGCAATCAAGTAATTAGCAAATTTTTATAATTTAAATAAGTTATTTCTGCCTTTGGCATTTGCTCTTGTTCATGAAGTTTAAGAAGAGAACGGATTTTGAAGATCTGAGACCAACACCAACATTCAGTAAATTAATCCAACCGCAAACCCTGCTCTCCTCTTGGTGCCTCCACAATTACAAGACTCTGTGCAGGCCAGAATACCAGAATTTTTAACATAATCTTCCAAGGCCATCTCAGCCTTTTCAAGGCAAACCAGCATTATACTATTGAAATCTGAAACAAGCCTTAGGAGATATTCTTACCACACCAAAAAAAAAAAAAAAAAAAAGTCTACTTTAGGAATCAAAATGTAGAACTTCATACAGGAAAAGGTCACCTGCTCCCCATGCCCGTGAGGGGCTGGGTTTATATTCAAAACAGAGCTGCTACAGGGAAGCTCCTGTGCATCTTCTGAGCAATGAGTTTTCTCTCCACCACCCCAAGAGAAATCACCTTTTTAAGGGTTGAAGTGACACCTTCAACAGCACAGATATTAAAGAGCTACTGCGTCTACCTCCCGTCTCCTCCTCTAGTTTGGTGACAGCCACTTCCCAGTGTATCTACACTCAGTTTGTACAGTTCACCTGACCCTGGTTTTGTAGCTGTGTACAAGTGTAACACCAGGATGAAACCACCCGGGGGGGGGCTCCAGGCATCCTTGTGCCTGGTGGGACAGTTTCACACACAATAACAGTTCTTTCATGTTCAGTCACTGCACATTTATGGACACAGTAAACTCACACCACAAAACAAACCAATGCCTTTGTGTAACTTTATTGAGAGGGAGAGTTTTACTGTTAAACTCCAGTTAAACCACAGAGTCAGGGCTCAAACAGCCTATTTTCCCTTCTGGCCATGCCACAGATCCATGCACCACCTACAGCAAGTCTTTTTATCTCTCTGCTCATCAGTTGGACATGAGTAATGCAACGAGCATGTTGGACAGAAATAAGAGACCTCAGGTATTTGGGCATTAAACGGATGATCATTGTGGAAAAGTGTATTGTGAGGGGAATGTATAATGCAAACAGGGATGAGATAAGAGATATCTGATTCACACAGATTATGCCTTTTGTGCCCAATATATGGGTGGCTAACAGGTCACTGTGCAGGAATTACAAGTAATAGAAGCGGGCATGAGGAAGCAATATTTTAACTTGAAAGGACTTGCAGAGGGATGAGAGAGAATTTGCATAAAACCAATACAGAGCAGATGGGAATGGACAAGCCTGCTGGTATCAAACACACGCCAAAGGAAAATTACAGAAGAACAAGGAAGTTATTGTAGATGGCACTTCGATATCCTAACCCTAAACCAAGGAAACCTCTAAATCCACCAGAACAATTGCCTCAAGGATTTAGCAGAAGGCCCCAGATTTCTGCTAGAAAAATATCACATTACTGGTGACAAAAAAGCCTTATCATGTTTTCCCACCTCTAATTGCTTTAGAAGGCAAAATTCCTATACATCAAAAAAAAAAAAAAAAAGGTGAGGGTAAATGCAAAGGTTAGTGCTGTATTAATGTGTGTTATCTACACACTAATTTTCTTAAGGTTGTTTTGTGAACATGTGAAAAGGCAGTCAATGCCAGAAATATCTTTTCTGACAGCAAATATTTGGGCAAGTTTATTGTCTTTAGCCACACACCAGACCTTAAAAAGAAAAAAAAAAAGAGAGAGAAGGAAAATAAAAGAAAATTGGCTCTGGATTCAAAGAAGAATGCAAAAAAAAAATGTTATGTTGATAAGTATCAGCGTCCTAGAATTACGACCAGTCCAAGATGTTTTCAGAGGCATGTGTCAGAGGCGATGGTAAAAAGCAGAGAAATATGTAGGTAGAAGTGTGAAAGAAGTCTAGGCAGAGGTGTGAAAATAGTTTATAGTTTATTAAAAAGAGGTAAGAACGCAGAAACTTTCCCAAGCTGCATCTGTCCAACTCTGCCTCACTGTGAGCAAGACCTTGTGTCGGGGTCGTTCTGGGAAGCTGATGCCTCTTAAGTGCCGTGGTCCCCTTCACGGGACTCTCAGCAGGAGGGATGGAGGTGTGTGGATCCATTAAAATGACCGTGTTCGGAAGAGAAATGTGCAGGGCACTCCCTCTTCTGCAATGGCAGACTAATTTTATTCTGCCTATACTCTGGAGGAATCAAATGCTTGATGGATGGAGCCTAAGAAAATCCTAATTCAGGTGCAGAATCGTAACACAATAACCCATGAGCAATTTGTTACAGAGTGACTGGGTGCTAGGAAATGCTGGGAGGAGAGAAGGAAAGAGAAAGTTGGGAGTCAGCTAGAAGACAGGCCATGCTCCTGCAAGCACTATGGAGAAGTTCTGACTATATCCATGTGTTGATGCCATGCTGACAGACCTCTTTTCTCATCAAACCCATAGTGGAAGAGAGGCCTGTGAAACTCCAGGCCTTGTGACGCTCACGTTATTTTTCCAGTAATCCAGAACTATGGAATAAAACATCAAACAAAGGAGCAGCAGAGATGACCAGGGTGGATTTAGTTAAGAAAAGATTAGTGCTCATACGGCCTGAGAACTGATTTCTGAGGAACTTTCCTCAATCCTTCCTGGCCCTTCCCATGACACAATTATACACATGTATTAGAGTGAAACCAAAACCTTTTAATACCGACGTGGTAAGCCGAGACACCACTTGAAAGAGCTGAGTTTCAGCCTGGCTGGACACAAAGGATGAACATACCTCTGCGACTCAGCACCCGAAACCCAGAATTACATTTCTGCTGGATGACACTTCAGTGGTGACAGACATTAATAGCCCTGTTAAGCATAGATAACACAACGCCACTTCGGTGTCTCACTACGAGCCCTTGCCAGTAATGAGCTTTAAAGAAACAATGACTCACGGTAATACGAATTGTCACAAGATCTCACAGAGGAGGATATGAGATAGCTCAAGGACGGTGGCACACAGCCTGCCCCTTCAGCCTGCAGCTCACCTCTTCTCACGGCCAGATGAAGGCTCAGATGAAGGCACAGATAATACGACCAGTCCTATGAATCACACGAAGCCTTTCCTCCCCCTTCCCAAACCCTGCCCTGCTTCACTGCCAATAAAGTTTCAACGGTTTCTCAGTGCTGCCTCCCCTCCTGGTAACTGCCTCCCTGAATTTCTTCCCTGCTTCCTCCCGGCTGCTGCAGTGAGACCCAGCACTGCCCTGTGCCCACAAGGGCCTTGTCATCAGCCATGTGCCCTGATGGGACCTGATTCTCCAAGGTGGCAACTAATGGGAAATAAAAACTCTACTTGAGATTGGACCACTAAAGGGCAGCACTTTTGTCTATGAAAGTGCCTTTGGAAAGCCCTTTGCTCACACACTTCCAAATACTTCTGCCCAAAAGGCTCTATTTCCTAATTAAAACCAGGCATTTGCTTACCTGCAGCACTGAACACCTTGGCTCTGGAAACTCAAACTGTCCTTGTGCAGTCAGGGCTCAAGCCTTCACATCCAGGTATGGTGCAGAGCAGGGCTGACTCCAGATCTGTGCACCAGCTCTACCATGCAAACAGGTGGCAAAACCCTCAAATCCTCACAAAGGAAGAAAATACTGGCAGCTTTTTTAAGGAATATTGTAAAGGAACTTACTGGGTGAACAGCAGCTTAGGAGCAATGTTTATGGCAGAGCTATAAACTCTTGAACAAATTAAAAGTATTTACAAGAGTAATTCAAGTCTCAAGCCAAACCTACTGAACGGCAGGAGATGATTCTCCCAGGGTCAGGAAGAAATGATTAGCACTGTGCTTGTGGAAGAGGGTTTAGTATCATTTCTTGCCCTCCCAATTAAAAAAAAAAAAAATTAGCCTTTCAGTTATGGCAGTAGGTGAGTAAGTGCACAGGAAGATCATTCCTTATCTCTTCAGTGCTTCACCTGGCTCCTTTTATAGGCCCTTTGTTCTTGTTTCAGCTCACCTGTTACAAGAGGGCTTTATTTTTTCCCCCTCATTTTAATGACCCAATACTTTAGACTCCAGATTTTAACTGCATCTCTGAGATCTGAATTAAAAGCCTCCAGCCAAATTGTTTAAAGCTCAATGGACTTGCATACATATTTTAAGCTAGACTTGGCATTTTTTATAACCCTGACGTTTCCGGTCGATATTATCCTGCTTGTTTCATCTCTGGTGCATGTGGATGAAAACCTCAACAACTAACCTGAGATCTGGAAAGGTCTGCATGTGAGTGTTTGGCTTTCTTATGGATGCCCAAACACCTGCTTTATTTGCAGAGATCTGTGATATTAGGTGGTGATCAGTGAGAGCTTGTGCCTATGAAAAGTTTTTATAACAATGTGCAAATTAAGAAACTATTAAAGACAAGATTTGAGTGAGGAACAGAGGTCTCTGAACACACTGCTGAAGGTAGTGGCATCAGTGTCCACTGGTTTAAGGCAAAATGACCTGAGGATGTTGTACTCCTTCCCCAGGGACTGAGCGAGGAGAGTGAAAAAGTTCTCTATGACCCAATACCAAGGAAATCAGGAAGGAGAAGTCACCTAGCAGAAGTTCATGAAAAAATATTAGGATCCCCTAAAATTATAGAAAGTAATATTGAAGAATAAAAAACACGACAATTATCCTTTCTATGAATTTTTAAACTCTCATATAGATATTCTGTTGGTTCCAAATAAATCCCAGAGGATCATCCTAAACCCCTTTCAGGACCTGCAGTAGCTCAGGCATCACCATGTGGTATTTCAGTCACAAGGGCTTTTATCTGAATGTGCAGGGAAAGCCAAGGTACATGCCAGAGCTGTTCTGGGCACACAAACTATGCAAGGCTCACTTTCTACAAAGCAGGAGGAAAGGTACCAACACACAAAGATTCTCCACACTATGTTTTTCACAGAATCCTTTCATTGAAAAGACACTGTAGTTCCTTCCCACTAATCCAGACTGGATAGTAAATGGAGAGAGATCTCTCCAGACACTTTCCCCTTAGATCACATAAGGAAACATTAATCAAGCAAAAGATGGGAAATTATGACACCTAGCTGCTAAAGTTCAGCCCCAGCGGCCAACTCGGAGCTGATCACAGGGTACAGGTGACCATCCATCAAATGACCTATCATAACACACATTAAAATGTCTGGGTTAATCAGGACAGTAGCCAAGAACAATATTTTTCTGCTGACTTTCATAACAGCAGGTACAAAAGCAATCCCCTTGAAACACCGGCCTGCAAGCATTCATGACTAAATTTGATTAACTAAACAAAATTCCAAGTATGATTTAAACCAAATTATACCATCTCCTCACTGCACACCAAATACAGGACTGAGGATGCTTTGTATGAAGTAGAGAGGACATTAGGTCTGTGGAGTTTTGGGTCTGAATTGGAAAATGCACTGAAATCTGAGCTTAGCTCCTGGTTGCTACCTGTAATCACATTAAAAAAACAGCAAGTGAGATTGAAGGTTACTTTACATCACCTGATAGTGAGGTGGAATCAGTTGCAGGTATGGTTACAATTCCTTTGCAAAACACTTGAATGCGGGTGAGAAAGAATATCTTTATGGAGCTATTAAAAATTGCATCACTTAGTCATTAAAAAAACACCAGTGTAACTTTGTGCTCTGCCCATGTCGGACTCGGCACGAGGAAATGATAAACCCGTTTTATTGCTACCAGTAAAGACACTTCACATCTGTGAGATCGCTTCCTCCTGAGGATCTCCGAGCCATTTCTCCCGAGCCTTGGTGATCACAGAGTTGCCCAGCAAGGCAGGTGTTTGTCCTCAGCACCCCAAGCCAGGATGTGAGGCACGGAGGAGCTGTGACTCAGGCACACACAGGATGTCATTAATCAGGGGTGGGTTAATCAGGCCCTGGCCTCGGGTGTTAATCAGAGCTCTGCACTTGCCCCCGTTTCTCCCCAGCCCTGGACCAGGGGCTCCTCATCGCTGTCACACCCAGAAATGTTGACTGGGATCTGTGCCTGTGGGTGGACAATTTCCATGGGGAAAAGGCAGGTTTTTTTCATGGAGGACAGTTTGCAGGTGAGCGGGCAGCAAAGGGGGGAGAGAGACGAGACTGGTGTCACCATCTCGCAAGGAACTCACAGGCACTGTGCCAGAGCTGGAACCCTCAGGCTGGCTCAGCACCCAGCTAGTCCTAAAGGAAGAGATTTTATTAATATTTAATTTTCTGGAGGTAAATAATGCCTGTAACAGTGCAAGTCAATGGGAATAGTGAGAGTGGGCCTGGGCTCAGCACTGAACTCAGTGATTGGCACAGGTTGTTTAGGCACGTGCTTAAAAGTTTTACTGAAATAAACCTAAAAATACCCTGTTTCAGTAAAACATATTTATAAGCAGCTGACTGGTAAGGATTTTTTTTCTGCCAATATGTGAACTAATTTATGATCTATAAAAGTAATATCTATAAACACAAGTTATTTATTCTAAAAAAAATAATTAATTTCCTTATCAATGAGTACTCTCACTGCCACTGCTGTATGTTTTACTCCTGCTCTTCACTTAGAGTGGTTTGGTGGAAAAGATCATTAAACAATTAATGATTATAAGCAGAGGTGTATGTTCAGTGCATCAGCAAGCTTTGGCAGAGCAAGACTACGTTTAGTTATGTCAGTTAATGGAAGGAAAATTCCCAGCTTTGCCTTAGGAAAATTAAAAAAAAAAAATTAAAAAATCTTTGTCACACAAATGATGGATGGTTCTAACGTTATATAATGAAAGAAGAACTCAGGATATGTATACAATGGCTTCAGTTCAGAAGAGTCTGCAGCAACCAGTGCAATAATGGAACTTTTAAGTTATATATATGTAAACCAAGAGGAAAGCTGAGAAACCTTCAGTCTAAGACAGATAAACTGTTTACCTAAACAGAAAGAAACACCATTAATTCTCATAAATGACAATGCAAGGATGCACAGACTGATAGTCTAGGTTGGGTCTGGTGAATGAGGTCAAAGTCACGTGCTCGTGCCCCAGACAGGGCTGGCGCAGCCCTGAGCAAACAGCCTGGGCTGGCTCCTGCTCCCTCCGAGCCCAGCCATAACTACTGAAACACAGACTGACTTCCATGTTGTGATTTCTCTTCTCAGAAATAGGATACAGGAATGATTCATAAAGAGATGTCCAAAGCGATTTTAGAAGATGCTTCAGATGGCACAGGCTGGGGCCGAGCCCGCGGGGCCGTCCAAGCACAGGGAACCGCAGCAGGGAAACATGACACAGGCAGCTCCAGACACATCCCTGTGCCAGCTCACCCTGTGCTGGGGCCGGATCCTGTCACCCAGATCCACGCCGGAGCCACACATCCATGACCCAGTGCTCCCCAGGGCACCACAGCCCTGCTCCCAGTTCTGCTCACACCCAGAGCTGGGAGGGAAGAACCCCATCCTGTGGCTAACTGGGAGGAGAGAAGGGTAGTGGCTTTCTTTCCAGTTTCTCTAGAAGTGTCTGTATGGCTTTAAGTAAGTTCCTTTCTGTAGCGTACTTTTCCCATCTGGAAAATGGGAAGGGGGGATAAGACTTAATTTCGTGAGCCTGTTAGAAAACATAACACTTTTATGTGTATCCAGTAATTTGAGATCCCGGGATAATAGTGGGGAGAATTATTATTATTATGACAGAAGGCATTTTTACTTCTAATGCACAAAGAAAACAAATAGCAAGAGAGTGAGCTCGGAGATCTAACATTCATTTTATTTTTATTTTTGGACTTTCTAATTTTTCAATAATTGAGACCACAGATGTTCAGTTCCATATGTGCAAAAACACAGTTCCAATCCCTCCTGGAAACCGGTTGCCAGCTATGGAGGCAAGTAAGAATATACTAGGCAAAAACAAAGAAACAAAATATTTAAATAATAATAAAAAAATGTTGATACTTCTGTAATTTGCAATGATTTTCTCAAACCAGCCAGAATCAGGAGAAGCATTTGACAGTGTCTGGGCTCAAAGCCATGGACAGTATCCACTGCTTAGTGTTGTATAATTTACAAACTCCTGTTCTTTCAACAACTCCCCAGAAAATGAGATTGTTAAGTAAATATATAGCAGAAAAACAATCCAGAAGAAAAGAGCAACTCCTTTATATCATTCAAAAGGTGGTGGCCTCTATGAGAGAAAACAATTTTCTGCAGTCTGCCAGAGCTAGAAGAACATCAAACAAACCAAACAACATGAAAGCTATGAAAAAAATTCGCATGCCTTTTTGCACAGTAACCTCCTCAGCAGTGGAATGCGATGCAGAGATAGGTCCTTACACGCATCTGCCATCCAGGGACACAGTTTTCATGTGACTCTGCTGGGCTCTGGTGATATCAGGTTACAAAAGTGACAGTAGTTGAGAAACACGCAGAAAGGTGCGTCTGTGTTGCTGAAGCTCCTTGTACCACTGGGCTACGACTTGCTTGTTATTTTGGACACTTTATTCATCAGTCAGAAAAGAACTCCCAAATTAGTGGTCCAGGGAGAAGATCTGAGCCACAACCTGGCTCTTGGGGACCTCAGACCACCATACCCAGGGGATCAGTCTGAAGCAGAGCAATGGGACAAGTGCGTTACCTTTCCCACAGCAGGGTCAGGAAACTTAAGAAATTGCTCCTTTATTAAACATATTAGAGACTCAGCCTTGTTTGCCTACTGATATCCTTGAAGGAAGGGAACACAAAGATGAGGGTGTGAATGCTATCTGCTATATCACCACTTTCAGGCTGCTAGGACAGTTTTATTTGCTTTATGGTAATTCATTGCCAACTTCACACATAAAAGTTAAACACGCTTTTTAAATGATAACACTCAAAAGACAGTTTTCAGAAGAAAAAAAAAACAAACCCAAAAAACCCCCACAAGAACTCAAATCTCTACTTAAAAGGGGTTAGGTGGAGGTTACAGAAAAGTGTTCCCAGGTTTGTTTCTCCTGGCTGTTTCAGTAATTGGGGTGACTCCGGCCACCCCAGGGACATAATGACCTTCATGGCTTTGCCTTAGCAGAGCCTGGGGTGGGATAAGCACCCAAAAACACCCTAACCCATGCAGGCTAGGACTGCAGGAGCTCAGTCTCCTCCTCCCTGTGGAGCAACTGTGTGCCCCCTGTGCCCTGGGAGCTGTTCCTGTGCTTGTCCCCGCTCCCCACATCACCCCACACAAGCACATGGTGAGACCCTTACTGTCAGCAGGATTCAGACCAGCCATTAAATTCTCTGTTTTCTCTAGTGGTGGCAAGAACAGCTTAAAAAAGCTTTGCTTAAATGGAGTTATGAAAATATCAGCCACTGATCCAGAAGTTCTCAACAATCCAGTGATGCGAGGTCACTCCTAATTGCCTCCATCTTTCCTATTCTCTCTCCAGAGAATAATTACCTCAAGAAACAAAGTCCTGGTTTATTTTACTAAGATCCAGAAATTCCCTGCTTTTATAACAACAAGCAACTCCCCTCTTCTTCCGCTTTGGACTAGAGAGAATATTACCACTGTCAGTTATATGCAGGGGAACTGTTAACCCTTAACTTTCACGTGGTGAAAAAATAAACTGCAGAAATAATCACCTTGTGTTTAGAATTACTCAATACTGTTAAAAATGATGGTTCATTTTGCTTGTTCGTAAATGGGCAGAACAAGACCATGATTCAAAAGCATTTATTCTGTACATTAGACAGAACAAAAATTCCCCTGGAATTCTTGTTTTAGAGTAAGGAACAGCATTTCCAGCTTCCCTTTTGATTTTTCAAATTCAAAAGCAAAAGGGATTATGTGAAAAGCAGCCTAAACACTCAGGTTTAGAAGCAGAGCTATGAAATTCCATTACTGTGCTGGGCTCATAAAAAAATACAAGATGGGGTAGTAATAGTAAGTGAAAAGTGGAATTTTAGAGTTGGTCCTACAGTAGCTGTTACCTGTCAGAGGAAAACCAAGTGACCACTCACTGACTTCTCACTGTTGCAGCAGTATCACTGTTACTATTGTATTGCAGTTCTACAGTATTAACTATCCAACTAAACTTTATATTGGGCCAAAACCAAGTCTCACGTAACCTTTTTAGGAACAACCTTTGGGAACAACCTGTAAAGACAACTGCTCCCAGCAGAAGGAATCATAGAATTGTTAAGATTGGAAAAGCCCTCTAAAATCAGTCCAACTGTTACTCCAACACCGCCAAGCCCACCACTAAACCATGTCCTCAACTGCCATATCTACATGTCTTTTAAATCCCTCCAGGGATGGAGATCCAGTGGCTTCCCTGGATGCCTGTTCCAATGATAGCCTCCAGCAGAGCTTTTTGATCCATTAAACTGTGGTTCTGTGTCATTCCAGCCACTGGAGTAAGTGGCTTTGCGCCTCCAGCTCCAGCCTGGATTTGGACAGAAAGTGACAGAAAGCTATAAAAAAGGTTGAATAAGCATTTCTGACAGGGCCAGGAAGGCCCAAAATCTCATGAGAAAGCCTGTTGCTTGTCTTCATTTGCTTCAATATACCAGTGCTGAACTGGGGCCTAACATACAGGTACCAAGAAATCCTAAAATACTAGGAAAATCAAAGGCAGGAGTTCAACTAAGGCATAATTCTCTTTTTCCTTTGAATAGACTCAGATGCAAATTAATTTACTCTTTCTCTCCATTACTCAATTGGCAATGCAATTTTGTAGATTCAGTAAGTTATTTCAGGTAGACCATCAAACCCTTAGTGATCTGCCCAAAGAGAACTCAAACTGAATCTTTGGAGCTTATTCATGCCCTAGACAAGTTTCCCATTCATAAGAGTCCCATGAGAGGCTTCAGAAATGAGGATATGGAGGAAACAGATGCACTGTGATCAAACGACAAGATCTTGAGGAAATCTTATTTTTATAGGTAAAATGATAATGAATATCAAAGATTAAATTTCAAAAGCATAAATGAAAATAAAAATTCTTGTATTCCAGTCTTAAAGTATATATTAACCTACAGACTGTCTGCTTCTCACCTTAACACGTGTTGAGATAATTTTATTTCACAAGAGGAAAGGTAACAGTTGCTTTAAGAAATCTTAAAAGATGAAACAATGCAAACCCCTCTCTGGTGTTCAGTGCCTTTTTGGTCAGTCCCTCTCCCTTCTTAAGCGGAAAACAGACTGGAAAAAGAAGCAGTTACCCTGAATCATCGGTGTTGTTTGGAAGATTCTGTAAACCAAACACTGCTCTTATTTCCACAAGAAGATCTCACTCGACATCACAAGCCTCTCTCCTGCTTGAGGCAGCTATCTGCTTTCTGGACTATAATGTTTCCTTGCATTCTTTTCTCAATCTACTTAATATCATCCCTTCTCTAAGTACACTTGGCAAGTTCAAAGCACAATCACCATGGTATAAAAATACTTTTAAGGGTAAATCCTCTATCAACTACCATCAGAACAGACTATATTCTGTTTAATGTCTAAATACTGCCTAAGTACCTCCGTGCTGTGCCCCTCTCCAGGGCCATCACAGATCCCAGGAGAATAACAGTGCAACACAGCAGTACTGATATCACAAATTAGCTTTTCCCCATGAGAGGAAGAAGAGAGGAGTTTATTATGTTGGCCATCAACCACTGTAGCCAGCAGTTCATGACAGCTTTTATTAACAGTAACCTTCTATATTCTCTTGCTTATGACTTTCTGACAATGCCTCTTTCCAAGATAACACCCTCTACATGTAGCCTGAAGCCAGAGAAATGTTTTTCCAAATAAATTTGATAACAAATCTCATCAACTGATTTGCAGGTTGGACAACTGTTTTAAAACCCCTTTACATCGTGTGTCTGGAGGAAATGGTCTAAGATCGAGGTTTAGAAGCTGAGGTTGTGCACATTCCTACAATGGGAGATCAGAGAAATTAAGATGTTGCACATTTGGAGAGTAAACATGAAGATTTCAGAGCTCTGTAAAGATACCAAAGATTTTAGCAATGTAGTACCCAGAAAGACAGGTAAGAATTAGTTTTAGACTGGGAGACAACACACATGCACAGAAAATCCAACAGGTACAGGGACCTGCAGGAAAGAGGGAACTTAGTCCCTTGGATCGAAAGCCTCTGCAAGTCCACAATGATGAATCCCTCCAAAAAGAAATCAAGAGGTCAGGCTGGAGGAAAAATTATTCCGTGATTCAGCTACATCTCTCTATGCAAAATTACTGGGGGAAAACAAACAATTATCCATTATAAGTATCAATCTGTTGAACTGGTTGCAGTATTTTCTCTATATAAATAATAATGCTCTTTACTGGTAATATACTGTCTTCCTACAATTAGCTGTTCCTTTCAGACTTTTTGATATCATTGAGAATATTTCTACTGTCTATGTTAGGAGCAAGACACCTTTGTTTGTAGAAAATGCCACTGCTAAAGCTTAACCACCTCTATTTTGTGTTCCAAAAGCAGATTTTCAAGGGCAGGTGAGGGTGGTGAAAACCCAGGTTTTTATAGAGTACGTGGCCCATCTCTCCAACCATAATGTGAAGTTATTAAACAGAAAACTCCATAATGCTGGGATGGTCTCACATATGTAACACCACCACAAACACTGTTACTTGCAGAGAATATGTTTTCCCAGGTATTGAGCAAGATTATGACCCAGGATGAGTCAGCATATGGAATTCTGATAGAGACGCTCCCAAGGACGCTCTGGAATCAAAGCAAAGGTTAGTGGAACAGACTTACATTGTCATTTTCATCTGAGACAAAGGTTTTGTCTGTGTAAACAACACCTTATTGCTCCACATTACCAGCATCACTGCTTTAGTTGGAAATCATTTGAGACCGTGTACAGATAAAACAAACACTGGCACACCTTTCCCAGGAACACCTTCCTGGAGGTGGCTGCATTCCCCATGCCAGACAAGCAAATTCAAGTGTCTGCTGCAAAGCTGATGGCCTGCGTACAAATAATCCAGGCCAAGTTTTGTCCAATCTGCATTTGGAAATTATCATTTTATTATTGACACACACAAAGGTCAAAATGTTCGTTTAGATAAGTTTGCCTTTCTGGATCAGTCAATCTTCCAGCCAGGAAACACCACCACTGGTCTACTGGGCTTTTATGATTTCCCGAAAGACCATCTTATCACAGTTATGGTTTGTGAAAGACAGTGTGGACTTTCTACCTTCTGATATAAAAAAGATAATGTATGCTCGGTGCAAGCTTCAGCCTGTTTAAACTAGGTGAAAGTGGCACATCATCTGTCCATCTAATTTTTTCCTATCATTTGCATTTTGGAAGCAAGTATCAAGCTTTTTTCTCAATGAATATAAGAAAGTTTCTGCACTTTGTTTGACCCTGCTGAACTTTGCAACGCTGACTTCTCAACACCCCTGCTGAAAAAAAGCCACTAAATCTTACAAACTATCTCTTTGTTGTCTCTTGCTTTTTCCCAGCCCCTCCTTCCAATCCTACCCAGCCAGTTGAGCTGCACTTTTCACCTCCTCTGTTGACACGAAATGAAGTAATCACATTTATTTGAATATTCACTACAGATCTTGTCATCATCTCAGTTTATTAGCCAAGAAGATAGTGTTTCAAGAGCAAGTCTTAAAAACTTTACAGCATGGATCCACTCACTCGCTAAAAGCAAAATAAGTGAATTAAAACCTCAATTCATAAAGCAAATAAATGTCATGTAGACACACCACTGAAATCAAGTCATGAAAGCTAATGAGCCTGCAAAACAGAAGTACAGAGCCTGCAAGTGGTCCTAAAGCCATCTTCAAAGAACCCCAGGTAGCTCTGTTAGGATGCTGCCACAGCCAGTCCCTCTGCAAAGCACAGACTGATTCACTCACCACGGGGAAATGGGGAAATCCACGAGCATGAACAAGAGCACTTCCAGCCACACACACAGAAAAGTTTGTGAAATACATGTTTCCTATGTATTTAAGTACACTTGCACACATAAAAACAAACACAAAGGAAGAAATAGCTACAGCTTTTGGTGCACAGTGAAATGCTGTGTGATGGTTTACAAATTTTTCAGCTGTTTTTTCCTGCCACATTACTGATCTGGGGATGTAAAAATCACTGTACTTACCTAAATACACAAAAAAGAGAGACAGATACAGAACATTAATGTTTCCCTTGTTCTACAGGAATGATGCATAATACACACATACATAGTATAGTCTGAAATTGTGGACTTCATTTTCCACAAATAATTTGCAAACTACATAGGAAATGATGGGCAATATCTTTGGGTGAAACATTTCTAACTCTCTCTGCCAGTTCAGTCCATCTCAGTGACACATCTGCACTGAATGAAGAACCCCTTAGAGAAGAGGTGATTTAAAGCAAGCAAGAGAAAACCAAATTTTAAACACCTTCAGAAGAGCACAAGGGAAAGGTTATGACCTTGATTTGTATCTGTTTGAAGACAGAGGAGTCAGTCTTTAGGTCTGTCACTAGAGCACTTTCCTCAATTTTTAAATTTACTGGGCAGTTGTTAAGATAAGGACAGGGAACATGATGAGAGGCAGGGCTCATTCCCCTAATAAAAGAAGTGAGAGTGTCTTTCCAGCTGCTGGCTCTGTAATATTTACAGAAGACCTGAGCAGAATTTGAACCTACAAGATCGTTTCTGGAGTTTTCCGAGTGATTTTGAGGCCAAAATACCCCTTTTAAATAGAGACTGGTGGAATCGAGCTGCCAAGATCCAGTTATTAGTGGAGATCAAAGATGCTGTGCACCGGCCCAGAAAGAAGATAAAAAGTTAAAAACTTGTTGACAGATGACTTGGGGAAGAAGAGATAATTTTCCTCCTAGAAAGATGGCATTGAGAACAGACTTTTTTTTAAAGATTGGACAAGTATATCTTCTTGAGGTCCACACTCCATGATGAAACTCCAGCTCTCTCTGAAAATCTGCTCAAACAAGGCTGGTCTGAAAATGCACATGCTGGACCACATAAGTTGTTTATCTCTTATAAAACTCAAAAGGCTTTCCAGTTTCATCTTTTGGGGTTTTAATCTTTTAAAAGCACATTCAGATTATGTTCATTCGATTTTAGTGAGTTTGGGCTCCAAAATAAATGGGCTGTGCACACACAGTAACACATGTGGAATTCCTTTTCAGTAATCCTCAAAGAGGCTTTTGATTTTACTTCTGATTCATCAAAAAAGAAAGTACCAGTGAGCAAGTGAGATGTGCACAGGATTTAGATGGCTCCAAGGTCACCACATAAATTTACATAGGAAACATATGGCTATGGGAAAACTCTACACCTGGTTGTAAATGGGTTCCTTGAGGTGTTTCCACAGAATCTGATTCTCAAACAGACAAAAATCCTGTGAATCAAAGTCCAGTTGGAGAGAAATCGTATCTGAATTAATAAGGCAGCTTAACTGCACCATTCCAGAGGCAAATCCAAAGCCCATAGCTCTGGTTACTGATCCCACCAGAGTCAGCAGAGGCTTGGTAGCACCCAAGGGAAAATCCTCATCCACCTTCCAGCACTGTGGCATTCCTTGAGGATGAAACAGAGGAAAATCTTCTGTACAGGCAGCAACCACCAAGTTGTAGGGCAGGTCTGTGACCTCTTACAGAGGGAAGCCTTTAGCAGATGTGAAGGGCTGGCAGGTATGGGAGGAGCTGGAGGAGGGATTTCTGCTCCTGTAGACTCTCAGTCTCACCTGGAGCTGAGAAGGGCCATGCTATGAGCGTGGGGATGAGGACACTCTCATCCCATGGGGCTGGGAAAGCAGGACATCTCCTGTGCCCCAGTGCAGAGCTGCACCCTGCCCAGCACTGCCATTTATCCCCCAAGAATAAGGGGAAAGCTCCAGCTATTGTCCAGGTCCTGAAAGTCTATTATTAGAGAAGAATGAGCCTGAAATGCAACAGCTTTTTGGTAAAGGAAGCTTCACGTGACTCATCCATCACAAGCTTTATTATTGCTTCAGACCCTACTGCAGGTTTACAACCAGATGTTTTAGGGACCTTGCATTTTCCCCATGAAATATTCCCTCCACCGAGTTTAAAGCTGACAGGCAGGTAGTTGTAAAGTCAACCATAACAGCCAGAGCTGGCAAGTTTTGCCTCAACACAATAAAAAAAGTCCATTATTAGTATTTCGTGATTAATGATTGTATATTACAAATGTACATTAATAAGTACAATATACTCTCAGTATTTTATTACTGCTTTTATGATATGACAGGCAAACCTATGAAAGCGTATTTAATGTATTCACACGCCCATATTGTGCATGTAATTTACACGAACTGTAGAGATGGTTTAAAATGCATCTAAAAAGGACACAATCAAGGTTGGTAGGACTCCAACATGACCCATTATTTTCCATTGTGGTTCTATCTTCTATAAGAAGATTTTTGCATTCTTCCCAATCTCTAAATTTCTGCAATTTAGGACAACCGAGAAAGGGAAAATTTGAAAAAAATTAGTGTTGCAAGTGTAGCCTTGTGAGAAACTCTCCAAACACAAAAAGGTTGCTGCAGTCTGAGGCAGGGGGGGAAGGGAAATGCTGTAAGGTATCAAAATAATTATCTAGTCTCAAGAGTAGAACGAGCAGAATTAAAAATTGCTTCAAGTTCCTTTAAGCACCATCATTTTGCTGAGCTCAGACACAGAGACAGTGGCAACCTGCACTTGCTTGACCTGCCACCACCTTCACCCCAGGCTTCTGGAGAGATAAAGCAGCAAACAGGCACATTGCATCACCCAGAACCTTTTTATCAATTATCAGCTTTTCTGGCTCTCAGTCAGGTTTCCAGGCAGCTGCAGCAGCTCCTGAAGAAGGGAAGGTGCACTGATGGTCTCTGGAGGATGTTGGCTGGTGCAAAGGTTCCTGCAGCCCCTGAGAGGAATGTTCTGCAGGCCAACACCTGTTGCCTTCACAGCACCTTTTAGAGCAAGGACCAGCTCCCAACCAGGCTCCTCCAACTATTTTTTCCAGCATTTACCTTTCATTGCTTAGTCCAGGTATAGGATCAGCTGTCAGCATTCCCAGCAGGTGCTGCTCTGGTCTTTGTAAATCGTTTTCTCCTCTCTCACATGTAAACAGAAGTCCAAAGAATCTGGTTTTTGGCCCCAGTTTCATGGCTAAGTTCTTTCTGCCCTGTTTGCACAGTCATCATCCCCTCAGTCCAGCGTGGGCTGAGCTCCACTGCTGAGAGAATATTGCAGGATCTTTTGGGGGCAGGAGTATCTGACCAGAGTAGGGTCTGAATCTCCACCAAGGCTGCACTGACAGTACATCTAGGAATGGAGAGCAAATGCAGAAACCCATTGCTGCAGTGAGCCCCAGGAACAAACCAGTGGAACAAACCCAAGCTCAAGTTCAGCAGTAGCTGGTTATGGCAAAAATCCTGAAGGCAGCAGGGGCTTTATTTTTCCTCTCCCAATTGTTTCATATAAGAAACAATTCTCCTTCCCCACTATGTCAAAATACATCATAATAATTCATTGACACTCTGTTAAAAGAAAAATGTGTTTCCAACATCTGGATAAATGCACAGGTTTGTGCAAATGAGGCAACTGCATTTGTTAGCACCAATTTGCAGGGGCAAATTCCTGACTGTAGGAGCAGCAGATATGAACAGACACAACCACAGATAAATAAGCTTCTGGGTCAAATTCCCCAAGCTGCAGAAATCTTTGCAGTTTATCTGTGTCGCATTGAGGTTCCTCCTAATCAAACATATGTATATAGTTAAGAAAGCAAGAAAACTTGAGGGCAAACTAAAAAAAAAAACGAAGAGAGGGTCCCATGGAACCCTTTACTTAGATTGGGACTAAGTAATTTAGAGATGTTAACTTAAGAGGTCTGACCCAAAAAGAAAGATGAAGCGAGCTCAGAGACCTGCTACAATAAAACAGACAACAAGGTCTACTAACAAATGCTGACAAAGGCAACATTTTTTCCTGTTTCAGAGAGTTTCAGAGCTTTCCTGTCTTTTAAAGACAGTGTTTTTCAAAGAATGGGACAGAGTAGTTCACATGTGCCTGGATCCAGTGCCTGTCAATGCTGTGTAAGATGTGTCGTGCGTTCAGCAGTGCTTGCACCGGCCACAGCTCCTGAGCTCAGCCCTAGCACGGTAAACTCACCTTCACTGGAAATCTGGAGCATTTCAAACAGTGAAAAAGGCATTCATTTAAACTGAATGGATCTCTGACACATTTGTCTTCAAAGGGAGGAATAGAGCCCATTCTTACATGGCATGTTATCTCTAAGAATTTATATTTCAGTCAATTTCTACGTTATTAATTCAGTCGATCATGCAAACACCCCAAGCACCTACTGCATCCTTTGATTAGAGACAAAAAAACATAAATACAAGAGCCACATTTTTAGAAGTACCCTCCTTTTGTGGCCTTTCTGCCTCTAGTCAGCATGAGCTGACTTTGCCAGTGATCTGACCCCAGCAGTTCTGGGTTACAGTCCCTGCAGGAGTCGGATACTCGGCTCTGCCAGAAAACAGATCATGTGGAAGAACTTGGTGGCAACTTCTGAAAACCTGAGCTTAAGGTTTGTGCTGTAACATGCAAAGGAGCTGGGGCATAGAATGTTTTTGTCCTAAAAACTGTTGCAAAATACATTTATAATCGTACAGGAGCAGCTGATTTGTTTCCAAAGGAAGTGATTATCCAGGCCAGTGAAGGATTTAAGTGTTCACTAGAAAGGATGAGCTTATATAAACTATACTCAACTTTGATACAAATGCAAATTAGATTTTGGGGGTTAGTTTTGGGGTTTTTTTTCCTTTAACATGTCAGCAAATCCTCTCGACTCCAATTCATTTGGAATAATATGACTGGACCAATTTTCGATTTGGTTATATCCAACAGAACTGCCCTGCTAGTGACTAGAGAAAATTCAAGTAATAATTACATAATAATTTGTACATCTTGGATGCAAGAGTAAAGTCTTTGGGGTTGGGACACTCTGGTGCTGCAGGTTTGGCCATGTCCTTGCACAAAAGTGCTCTGCATCTGCCATCCTCACCAGTGACCACAGCCTCTGGATGAAGGTGTATCCCTGTTTCTTTCTGACACAATCAGTGCACATTTAACACTATAACATCCCAGCAGCCTCTTTCTTCATCCAGTTCACCTCAGAGACATGTTGGCTTCAAAGCACAGATGGGTCATTAACATATGACTGTTGTTGGGCATAAATAACCCAAAAAATACCTAACACAGCTGGAGTCGAGCACATTCTGAAACACTGAAAACAAAAGAGGCAAACTTATCCACCCCATAATTTCTGCAGTCAATGGAGGCTGCTAAGCAGCGCTGAGAACTGGGCTGCCTGCTCAGACGCAGAAAAATGGAGTTTATAAACCTAACCCTTAGGTAGCAAGTTTGAAAATGGTCATTTTAATCTCCCTATGGCTCTGTTTCTTTCACTGTTATACAGTTAAATACAGTGAATGCTAATGCACAAGACTTTGGTGCTGAGAAATAGTATATCTGTAAAGTGCCTTGGAAACATCAGTTGGAAGGGGCTGTAAGAGAGCAAAGCTCTACCTTCATTTTCCAAGGAGAAAATTCCAAATTCTAGGCATTTTGCCCAGTCACTACATTTTAGGCAAATTGCCACTGGAAAACATTTTGTGCCATCCCAAATCACTTTTCCCTGGGATGGTTTTAACACAACGCCAGCCACAAGCTCCCACGAAATGAAGGCAAGCCTTGTTTCCTACGTAATGTCTGTGATCCACCCAGTTGTCCTGACTTATTTGAGCAGTTTGCTGTTCTCCTGTGGATGACAACCAGCAGCTGTAAGGGAGCAGCCGTGCTGCCAGGTGCCTGAAATTCCAGTGCAATCCCCCCTGCTCCCGGCCAGGTGCAGGAACCCATCCTTCCACAAAACACGACAGAAAGTCTTGTAATAACATTTCCTGAGTACAACCTGGGGACCATTTGGGAAGAACAGTGTGAAGTCACAGAGGTAGTATTACCTATAAATCGTGTGAAATATTAATAAGGGCAATATTTCTTTATCGCATAAAAAAAAAGGAACCCCACCAAGAGGTACATCACTATTTAACTGGATAACCACATTTCTTGGTACAAAGTGTAAAGCTCAAAAGACCCCACTGTTTTCTACAAAAAGCAGAAAGACACATATGCACATGCATAACATCATGGCTGAGAAGAAGCTCCATCAAACATACATTTTATTTCATTAGTAGTTTGTTGACATTAACTATTTCTGTCTCAATTAAGTGACTGACCAAGCGGTTTTGTCATATAGATGGGCAGTGGATGGGAATGAACTCTGACCCATTTAAATTAAGTCTAATATTTATTGTTCCAGACCAACAATAGTCTGGGGAAGCACTGCCTTTGACCTGCTGGGTGCATACAATCATATACATAAAGGAACCAGACAAAATAGAGCCTGGATTGTTTAAAAGATAAGCCAGTTCCTCTGAGGATAGGGATTCATATCACAGAAGCTTAAATCTTAGGTTAGAAATCTTAGATAGATTTAATCTATAGATAGGAAAATAAATTCACTGAAGAATTTTATAAATTAGCCTCAATTATGATAATTATGATGCTGTAGGTATTTTTATCAGTTGTTCAATGGACAGAATTAACCTAAGAAACAAATACCAGTCAGTATGAACCTCCCAATCATTCTGACTCTACTAATATTGGACTAACACTGACCTGAAAATATCTGTGTATATTTATTATTCAGTTTATGGCCCATGTGGACACTACAGAAAAAAAAATGGTAATCCAGTTTTTCACTCTCCTCTTCTGCTTCTTTTTAATGATTCATATGATTTTAAATACAGTTTCTGTGTATTTTCAATTTTAGTTTTTAGTCTCTGGTGCTGATTTCTGTAGTGTCTGGGGTTTCCACCCTGAGTAGGGCATATTACATTCCCACATGTGTATCCATCATCTTTATCAACTTTATATCTTTTAAATCTAATGAAGACAACATAATCAACTGGGTTGTTTTGGTTTTTTTGGCACAAACCTTATGTTACAAAAAGGAAATGAAACATTAATTTTTGGGTACAAACTACATAATAAAAAGTAAAATACACAAAGCTGGTTTGAGAGCTTTAGCGAGCAGCAGGCTAATGTGATCCTTCATCTAATGTAGAAACTAACCTTCCCTATTTATTCACTCAGTTTTTTTCCTACTAGCTTTTTTATCAATATACTGTTTTAACATATTGAAAATAGCTGCAAAATTAGCAACTAAAACACCAGTTAATATGTACTTTGATGGAAACAATAGAAACAACATTAATTCCTGTACGTGCTCTGCAGCTGGGACAAGCACTATGGTGTCCTCCAATGCTAATTGGGTCATCCCTGTCCTTCCGGGAGACCTCTCTGACACCCCCTCATCCAACTCCTCTGGCAAGTGCCCACCCAGTGCCCCCTCACACCTGTGGGAAGAACAACTCACGACATGAGAGGAGGCAGCAACAAGACTCCTTGCTCTGGGGTTGGCCGTGGTCCCACTTTTATTTTACTATCCATCTACCACAAAGAGAATTTATAAGAAAATAATGGTTTCTTGCCTTTTTTTTTTCTGTTAAACATTCCACAAAGTTGGTATTTTCATGCATGCACACTGGACCTGGTGCGGGGTACTTCTTTATTTTGTCAGTCTTTGCTTGCTGCTAAAACCCTCTTAACTGCTGGATGCAAACAGTTAATGCTGGACACATACAGCAGATTTCTAAGTCTGACACTGGTCTGAAAGGGCTTTTTTCTCCTGTTTGACCTGCACCAACACATTGTCAGCCACAAGGCACACTGCAGAGAACCTGTAACATTGTGTTAAACCTTTGCAACACTGCATTTCTCATGGCCACAATAAGCTTGATGAGATTAGAAAAATAAATCGGGCTGTAGTACATGCTCACCACCAGAGAACATAAATGGCTTTACTGCACATCGGTAATAAAAAATATTAAATAAATTCTGCTGACTTAATTTTTTAATGTTCTCATAGTTGGCGTTATGTACGTATACACACACAGGCGCATTTTTCATATATTTAACCAGTAATAACTTTTATCACCACAATTTTGCTATTGATTGCTTCTTTAACAGCAAAATGCATCACAAACAGAAATGAATGAAGCTGTCGGGAAGAAAGTTCTATAGTAGCTTTACTGTCAATTCCCATCATAAATAACCATGACATCATATGAGTCTTATCTACGGGTTGCTCTTACTGATCAATGGCATCACTCTAGTAGTGTAAATAGCTTCTAATGTCCCATCTTCCACCTTCAAATAGATTCTGATTATTTATGATAGCTGTTAGGTTACAAGTCTGAGCTGCGGTTTGGATTTATTTTCTACTTACAGCTGCAGTGGATTTCAAGTTAGATAGGATTATTTTTTAGTTAAGATGATGAAATGGGATAGACCTGTCATGGAGCCTAGAAAAACCTTCATCTCATTTACTCTCTGTAGCAATTTGACTGTGAATCCAAAGACCTTAAAGGCTTTTCATTAAATAATTCAAAATGTTAAAACAGAGAGTGCTGGTTACTTTTTCTAGGTTCAGCACAGCCTAATCAATTTACAAGTAAAAAGAAAAGGAATAATATTTTTCCTTGTTACTAAACTATGAAGGAGTTTCATTATGTGCAGAACAGTATAGCACAGCCTTACAAAATTGTCACGAAAATACAACAGCCAACAGAAAAATCTACTTGTCAGCTTTTCCCATGGTGATCATGAAAAAACTAATGATGTTTTACTCACTCAACAAAAACTATTCACCCCCAGGCTACTCGATATTTGGAAGGATGATATAATCTCTATATTTCTTATGATAATGAAAGTCATGTCTGCCTGAATACAGAACTCCAGACATTTATTTTTTTTAATATCTATTACATTCTCATACCCAAAAAATGGTTCTTTTAATTGAGAACTGGGACATACAGAGCGACAGCACGTTGGGAAACAAATGCACATAGATTTCCACTTACCACAACAGAATAGGGGATTCAACAGCACGTTAACTAATTCATTATTTAAATGTCCAGAGTCAGGTTCCTCTCTTACATTACATTTAGCGAGTGCGCCAAATTGAGGGGCATTCTGGAGAGAACGGGTCATTTTTCCCAGCATCAACAATAATTAATAAATGGTTAGTGTTGTCTAGCTCGTTTCTCTAAAGGAAACACCCTAATGACACTGAGGGGAAAATCAATAAGGATAAAAATGCAGCAGTGATAAATATTCTGCTACTCTTATCCTTTGGCGACCTTCTGAGGGGTTTCAGATCTAAAGGCTCATCCCACCACAGTCTTTTATTCCTCTCTTTACCATAATTCATCAGTTAATATGTAACTCTGAGCTGATTACAACTTATCTATAAACGTCTTTTATGCAGCAGCACTGCACAGGCCTCTCGGTGGAGCAAACCTGACACATTTTTTTAGCTTCCCTTATGGCAATTTACTCGCGAATGATAAAAAACTCGTGATGGTATTTGGTGTGATAACTTGACAATGCAAAGATCTTTGGGTTTGGCCTGAAAGAATCCAAAACACGCTCCAATCTTAGTATCTGGGTGACAAGCACTTATTTTTCCATCCAGTATTTCCTCCTTAAGATTGTTCTGTTTGGTGAAGAGCTGTTGTGCTTATAACAGCGAACACCTCCCGGCGCTGCCTTGCCTCGGTTAAAGAGTAACCACAGGCACCAGGGGTCACCTGGAAATGGAAAGTCTTTAAAAACACGCCAACAAAATCACTGTCTGGGCTGCAGGCTTTCGAAAGACAGTTCAGTAATTACCAATAAAAACCTGATGGCACTTCCCCAGTCGCTACTATCGTTTGAATTTACAGAAGTACCACAACAGCATCGTTTTCACGCGCCCCTTCTCCTGCCCATGGCAGACTTTCCCTGTTTTTTTTTTCTTTCCCGACACTATAATCTGTTTCTTATGCCTTAGGTGAAGTTAAAACCTCGGCGGGGAGAAGGAGGAAATGTGGCTGCTGGGTGCTGACAATAGCTGTTTTGTCACCGCCAGGCACTGGTGGCCATCGGGAAGTGGGGACTAGTCCAGCCACTTGATGCCAGGGTGGATGATTTATTGCCTAGTGTCTTCGGTGGCAATTGGACCCCTTCCCGCTGTCACTCACGCCTTGCAAAGATTTGGTCCTAAAGAAGAGGTTCCCCTCTGGTCTAAAGAGATTACAATGCTTGTCATAAAGTGTCTTTTAGTGGAGGGAAATGGGTATGAAAATGGGTAAAGAAAGGAAACAATCGGAAGAGGAGAGAAGATGGATGTTCTGTAACCTTTTCTCAGAGACCCATTTCTCCTTCTTTTTCTCCTGTCTTTAGCAGGTTTTTGTTTTGGCTGATGACAATGCGTAATAGCCTGATAAATTGATTTTGTGAGTCCCCTTTCTCATCTCTTGAGAAGACACTAACTCGTTGGGACTTCAGAGGGCTTTTGGAGGCAGGAGACAACAATTAGTTTGTTGGGGATGTCAGAAAGGAGCTTCAAAGTTTTGCCAGGAAAAATCCTTTCTGACAGATCAGTGCTGACAACGTTGGCAGCTGCTAGGAAAAGTGGAGCTGGAAACTCCCTCTGACTCTCAGGAGCAGGGAAAAATTGCAGGACATTAACTCTGTACAGTGGGTCGGGCACTGGTGCTGTTGCTTTTCACTGAAGCATGTATGGCAACAACTAAAGCTTTCCATCGGATGAAAGAAGAGTAAGAAACATTTAAAATCAACATTTTTCAAGGTTTTTGGTTTGGGGTTTTTTTGTTTGATTTTTTTTAGCAAACATTAATACACGATCTTGAAAGATTTCCACAAAATCAAGAAAGCACATCACAGCAAGATATGATCCTCCAGAGTTGAAATGGATGGTCTTGATTCGTGTTTTAAAAACTCATCATAGAAATACTGCTAATGTTTTAAAATCAAAACTTTAAAATGGTCGATTATTCTTTTTTTTTTTTTTCCCCCACTAAAAACCCAGGAAAAATGCTTCATGACTTTCTGGCAGCAGTTACACGTCAAAAACAACTGCATGGAGGTATTTCTGTGTGCATCCCATTACAGGGAGCCCTGTGTATAAAGAGCTCTGTGCACAAAACCTCCTGATCTGAGCAATCTTGAATTCCTTAACCTGAAGATAAAAATATCAGTTATTTCCTTAATGTAAAAGCACTGCTCAGTCTGGGCTTGCTGAAAAGAAGCAGCTAGGACCATTTTGTTGGCAGATCATAGATCCAAAGGGAAGCTGTGTTTCACAGGTTTTGGGAGGAGGATCTGACACCGAAACCTGGCAAAGGCTTTGTGAACTTCCACAAAAGAATCTCAGGACAATTAGTCTCTATTAAATTGATAGGGTCACGTTACACAACACAACCCCTTTCTGGTAGAAGTGCATTGCACACGTTGATAGGCTTCTGGCACAACTTTTGGTTTCCTTATACATGTTACGAAACACAAAGTTGCATGTTTTATTCATTATGATTAATATGCATTTTTAATGTTAAGTGGAAGATGCTTAATATTGTGTATATTGGTAAATAGTCGCATAAACACACGCTCTTTCCAGACTCTTCTGTGCCATGATTTAACTGGAGATCTCAGAGAGGCAGAAGTAGCTTTTAGTTAGAAATTTCTAGAAAGGATAAACTCTCAGCAGCAATATATCTATTTAATAAATCTATACAAAATATTTAGAAAACTTTGGAAACCTTTTATCTTTATCATTCTGTTCCCCAATACCTATATTTGCCACAGGATGGTACCTACACATGTTATTGCTTCCTCTGTTTATTTCCTTGATAAACTGCAGTGAGCTGGGAATAAATCACATCCCGTCGGTACTGATTCTGCACAAAGAAAGCTTCCACTGAGCAGCAGTTATTTGAAAAGGAAGAGGAGGGATGTAGTATATTGATAAGGAACTAAACCAGACCCTTCAAACTCGGGGAGAAAAGGACATGTACATACAGTAGTTAAAGCCAATTTCATGAGAGTATAAATTGTTTTGCCAAAAAATCTCTTTAGATGCATTAATACTGAGGTAAAGACACAGCACTGGAGTAATAATTGCACAGTCATTTGCTGGCTTTTAAAATCGCATCAGTCCGAATAATATCACCCTGAGTTATACACCCTGCTAGAGGCAGCCTATTAATATCACACACAACAAATGCTCAGCAGATCTTGAATAAAACCCAGATTATTGGAAAGGTGAGACAGATCTGGCATGTAAAACCCAGCTTGAGGGCTGCATACAATGTTAGGCCCAGCAGACGTTTCTCAATCCACTGGGTGTTTTGAGCTGTAACTGGGTGGTAGAGGAGAGTTGGGATATGTGGGAAAAAATGCCCTTCAAGTGGGAGGGAAAATATGTTTTTTTCTTTCAAAGATACACTAGAACTCAATTAGGCTATTAATCAAATAGATAAAACTGGCACTTCAGTCCCTGCCGCTCACAGAACTCTGTGCAGTAACAAAACCTTCTCAGCACACCAGGAGACTCTTAAAATTCAAGCACTCTCAAACTTAGCAGCACCCCTGAGAGCCACAAATTGAGAGAAATTAATTCTGTGCCTCTGCACCCCTCATTACCAGGAGAGCTGAAGTAGGTCAAATGCAAGTTAATCTCTTAAATTCCACTTTTGTACATGGATGTTAAAGCAGTCATTACTTTTGCACTGGCTAATGTGTCCAGGTTAAAGTGAAGAACTTTAATAATCCATAACAGGTCAGTGTTGAATATAGTTTCAAGTAAATGCCTGAAACTTTTTAACATTTTAGTGTCCCTTGAAATGCCCACCCCATGCACCACTATAATAAGCACGCCTAAGGAGTTTAGCTGCACCTAAATGACCATTTGCAATAAACACTTCATTCTTTTGGAATTAGTAAATGTTCATGAAAGGTAAAACAACTTAATTTTTGTCTCAAACATGAAGCAACAATATCAAATAGAACAATGTGCTAAAGACGATGCCAAATTTGTCACGCCAGGAGAGAGGCAAACACGTTTTAAAGGAACCAAGCCCCTGCTGAAGGATGCAATAACTCCCTTCATATAGGAACACTGATGTCAAGAGATGTCTAGCAAAATTTAAATGTTCTAGCCCTTATTTCAGTCCTCATTATGCAAAGGTGGATCAGGCGTGGATTTACAAGTGAACAGACACCTTTGAAATCCAATCTGGACTCTTTGCTGACAAAACCCACCAACATTGCATCTGGATTCTTTCTACTGGTGCATCAATCCTGAGCACCCAGTTTTTAAATGGTTTACCTACGAAATACCATCATGTGTGGGAATACAGAAGGCTGGTGCTACTCCTGTTAAAACTAGTGGCAACGTTGCCTCACTCCAGAGTCGTGGTCATCTGCAGGTGCCATCCCTACAGACAGCAGTAGCTTCACGAAAAAGAATATGCTCCTGTCCTAAACATTCCAGATTTATAAACCTTGGAGAGAGTCACATATCTTTAGGTCAAAGCCATACCTCAGTATGAGCCTGCCACTGCACATTTCTCCCTGCTGCTAACGTGTCTTCAGAAAACACACTGTTTGTCAGAAATTTCAGCCAATGATCTCCATCTCCAGTGTCAACCTAAGTTCAGAAGCTGTATGCAGAAGGTGTAGCACCTACGAGGAGAATAATCAACCAGGAAAACTTTTTTAATACATTTGAAGAAAAGAAACAAGTCCAGGGCTGCCAAAAAAACTGCAGTGAAATAAAAATAAACTGCAAAAATGGATTTTTGCATTGTGATAAATACTGGTGGCTTTTTGAAATATTGTTTAATGATTGTAATAACATAATGCTGAAACTCTGCTTCTACAAAGCACAGCCTGCACATACATAGGTAGTCGTGGATTTATTGCTATGATCATGTGTTAGGCAGTTGTGTTGATTCTTCCATATCTTTAGAAGCAAGTAATAATGACAATTTCTGGAGGTGATAAAATTCCCTGTGTCTCTCACATTAATACGTTTCTATCACTGGTTTCTCAGACGCATTTGGAAACAATCAAGTTCTTATTTTAAGGAGCCTTAAGATAAGGTATCTGCGAGCTCTACACTTGGGGTAATTGATCACATTTGTTTCCTGTACGGACGTTCGACTCCTCTTTCCCTTAAACTTGGCATGTTTCTCATTACCCTGTGCCTTGTTAGCCCAGTAGAAATGTTCTACCGTGGTGAGTGAAAACAGGACGATACTGTTACAAACCACGTCTAATCAGGGATGGCAGCCCTGCTCTATCTCCGGGATCTTTAGCACTGCAGAGCCCTCCTAGGGATGCAGGGATGTGCTGCTCCTCTGGACTTGGGTCCAGCAGCACTTCTGGACTCCAGGCTGGGGTCCTACAAAGCAGTTCTGCTGCAGAATGGAATCACAGGCACCAGATGAAGAAATGAAGTGTTTCCCTTCTGTTTTTCCTTCTGATGATAGGAAAGTGTTAGCTTTAGATCCAGCAAGCATCTCTGCCTTACTTGACAAATGCCACATGGTAGCACTTGTCTGCAAAGGGGTTTTTTAATTTCAGAATACAACAGGATTTACTTAAAGACAGTCCTGTTATTCACATAGCATTTAAAAAAAAAAAAAGACATAAATTTTTTTTTATAGCAAAAGAAAAAAATTAGCCTTTTTCATGGTCTGTCTTTACATTGGGTTTATTGTGTTGGAGTGAATCGTACTCTGCTTTTGTGAAAGAAAAGTTGTGGTGCCACATCTACTTTTACCAGCAGAGAATTTGTCCTCATTTATTTTGATTGAAAAACTGCTGTTATGTTACATTGTAAACGGACTGGTCCTGTTGCATGAAAAATGTGCAGCGCTGTATTTTTAATTTCCTCTTCTTTGCATTCCTTCTCCCCCTTTCCTACCAGCAGTCGGAACAAGAAAACTCAAGCATTTACCAGAAAGACAGAGAAGCAACTTTACCTCTAAACCCAAACCCACACTTGTACATGAACCAGCAGGGAGGATTTTAATCAGGCCTTGCTGGCTCCGAGAAATCACCTACGGACGGCACAAAACTGCTGCAGGAAGAGAGGTTGGGAGGAGGCAGGCTTTAGGGTATTTCATTTGACTTGCTATGGACTTGTTTCTTGTAATATCTCATTTAAAGAGCCAGGGAGTTTTTACCTACTGAGAAAATAGCCTGTAACAGCCTTTAAAATTCTTGCAGCTGGCCAGGTTTGGTATTCCAAGGTAAAAGTCTCTTGCCACTAAGGGATTTGCAATGCTTTCACTAAGTGATGCAGAACATGTTCTTATATTCAAAACCTAATGCTGAAGTTATTTTTAGTAACACTATCTTCATCTCAGTGAAGTTAATATTCAGAATTGGCTACCACTGAAGTATTTCAGTTCAACAGAAAGTAAATACTTCATTAGGGAAATGTTAAACCCAGTGAGGGATTATTATTGAGTTTAATTGATGGTATAAAAAATAAAACGACTAAGTGGGAAAGAAAATCCTGTCCTCATACCGAAAACAGACCTCATCAAATAATGAAACATTTCTGGCTATTTCTCCTCCAAATTCCTCTCTTTTCTAAATATGCTTTTCATGCTGTATCTATGCAGTTCACTGTAATCTACCTAATTTGTTCCCATCGTCTTTCTGGGCTGTCTTTCCTCTCTGACCATCTAGAGAACTTCACACATTGTCAACCTATCATAGGTGAAAGCTTTTGAAGATCTACTACTTTTCTCCGAGCCTAATAAGGTCAGCGACCTTTCAAGCTCTACTATTTCCTTTTCTATCATTAGCCTGATACGGGCATCAGCTACCTCTCAATTTTCTTCATCTCTTCAATGCCTCACTTCTTCCTTTGGACACTGTCTAATTAGGAACTTAATTTCCTCTTCCCTGATGGAGGTTTTGATAATAGAGAGATCCTATTCACCCCTGAATCACAGAGCAGTTCTATGATTTCCTGCTCAGGGGTGTCTTCAGGTATGTTAATTAATTTTCATGGTGGCGGCTCTGCCACAAAACCACAATAGAGCGACAGCTTATCGCTCCCGTAGGAAATCCACTGGTGGGGAACAGTCCTGCCCAAACTCAATCAGGTTGAGTCTGGAGTGAAAGAGGACTGCAGTCGTGGAAGTAGCCAAGGACAAGGCTTTGATGCCCTGTAGAGCCAATTTTGCTTTGAAATAGTTTCTGAGCCACCACTCGTTTCTCTGCAGAAAGCACACCAGCTTTCGGGAGACTTTGTCACATCCCTTTTCCCCAAAACCCACGTGCTCCAAGAGAGGAGTTGCCCCTGCCCCAGGGCCACGTGCCACAGGCATAACACATCCGCTTTTCCTACACTTAAACAAGTGAGAACCTCAGTTGTATGGAGGGAAGAAGAGGCTAGGAGAGACATTTTTGTTTTTTTCAGGACTGAGATTTTTTCAATTCCAAAAAGTGCCCTTTTTTTACATGAGCAACTGCAGGTAAGGGAAATGCATTCTATGGGAAAAATTCCATGCTAATTTAAAAACAAAATGCTGTCCAAATACACTTCCTTCTACCTGTTGCTATGCTATTAAGGAAATTTATGATTTGCTCAATTTTCTTTACCACTTTTACCGCATTTTTCTTTCCGCAGTCGCTGGCTGCTCTGCCACAAGCCATGCCCTTCCTCCTCAGTGAGCTGTGACAGAGCTTCTCTACCATCTTTAAGGTGATGAGAAATTTTTGGTAGGAGACCTGTAATTCATCTATGCCCATCTCTGTTGGCTTGCTTTGCAAGTGCTGGGAGCAGAGATGTTCTGGGGTTGCTGGCCTTGCTTCAGGAAGATATTTGGCAGCATCTACCAAGTCTGCCTGGGAAATTTGGGTTGTTTCTGCTCAGTCCCTGATGGAAGAGGTGCCAGGGCTGCCCTGAGGGTGCAGAGCTGGCAGAGACAAGGGCAAAGCCCAGGGAAAGTGCCCCCATACCCCCTGCACTGGGACAAGGTGGCAAGAGACAGGAGATGCCATTGGGAATTCCCTACCCCTCTCACCATCAGTGCCTTTTTTCTCAGTTTTTTTTTGTTGTTGTTGGTAAACACAAATACTTCTATTAAAAAACTGAAGCAGCAAAGCCTAGAGTCTGCTTATCTTGTGTCAGGGACAGTTCTGAGGCCAAACTGTGCAATACTGGGGCAGAAGGCAAACATGAGGTTTCCATTCCCCTCACACTTATCCTCTCTTGGTCTTTCCCAATCAGTTCTCTGACATAACCCAACGTAAGACCTGAAGTCTCCAGCAGAAAGCCTCACCTCCTGCTGTTAGTACAGCCTCTCCACTCCTGGAGGAAGGGGCTGCCATGGGGATCAGGCAGTGGAGTGGGACAGGGGCACAGGGGTTCCCTGCCTCGCTTCCCTGAGGGTTTCCTTGGCTCCTCAGCAATGGGCAGACTCCTCACACCCTATGTACCCTGATACCCTGGCAAAAAGCTTGCTCAAGACAACCCCTGGCACATGCAGAGAGGATTTGTTAGTTTGACAATGCATTTTCTTTTTTTCATTAACCTTTTAAAAGCCTTTAAAAATCTAGAGGTGAGATTCCCCCAAAACCTCTCATAGGCACCACGGCATTCATTTGCTGCTTGCACACTTATATCTCAAAATGAACCCATCCCTACATAAATTTTAAAACTGATCTGCAAAGTTTCTTATTAATCTTTTGCCACTAAACTAAAGCATTCCCTTCCCTGGTGTCAAAACAGAAACAACTTCAAGACCGAGTGGCACATCTGGGGACGGTGCGCGCTCCTGTACGCCTGTGTTTGTGCATTTTCCCTTCCTTTCTTAAGCCAGGGTTTGAGATTTTAGTTATTCTGCAAACAAGACCCAAGAGAGACACAATTAGACTCCCCTGGAGACTGACCCCTTATAGTGCCCACCTGTAGCCGGACCCAGATAGCATCCCAGTGCAATGAATTAGCACTCTAAGCTGATTAGAGCAGCTCTGCACAACTCTATTTTATTGACACAATGAAGAGAGGACAGAAAAGGGCCTGAAATGAGAAAATCATTTCCATGCTGACTGAATTAAAAGAACAAAAGAGCTCCTTGCAGTTGCAGCATTCAATTTGTCAGAAAAAAAGGAAGCCACTTAATGGATCACAATAGATCTGAGCAGACAGATGAAATTTAAAACTTCGGCATGAGTGCGATTACCAGCTAAACATATTCTCAATCATTTCCTCCATATGCATAATTTAGGTGGATTGTTTACTTCAGGGTTTTTGGTTTTGGTTTTGTTTTTTTTTTTGCAAAAACACCATGCGAGATGTTATCTCCTCAGTGTCTTTGCGTCCCATTTTTCCAAATCTGGGAGGTTGTTGTGTCGGCTGGTAATTCATTTTGTTGTAACACAAATTGCACTAAATTGTGGCTGGCTACTTTTCCCTTTCTCCCCTGCTTCTAGAAATAAATTAATATTTTCAGTGTATGGAAACAAATAATGCAAGATCATCTTATTCCAAAGGAGACCTAAATTGATTGTAAATCACACGCATTATTCTGCTCTGCTTCGAGCAGAACAAGCGTACTGCAACTCGTGTTCTAGCAAAATATATTAGTTTGTGCCACTATAAACAGCCTTCTCATTAAATTTAGGCTTAAGCTAACAGTAATAAGACAAGAATACAGACTATGAAGGGGTTCCTGGGAGTGATACATATAACTACTTACCAAACAGATATGCAATTTACTTTTAGCATTTTCAAATCAAAACCTACTCGTCTGTATAAGGAGATATACCTTTAAAATAAAGCTGTGAAATAAATTGAAACCATCAGTATTTTATGCTCCCTGTCCTCTAATTATTTAAAAGCTTGAATCTGACTCAGTCCTAATTCAAAAGTGAAAATCAATTGCATGTGTAAAAATATTTGAGTTTCCCAGCATATATTTATATTTTCTACATAATGAAGTATTAAAAGAAGAAAACAGCGAGCACAGTCCTGGAAGTGCATTGGGATATAAATAATATCACTTCTCTGCACATTCCCTGAAAGTTAAATATTTTGAATTATGCAGAATGGGGCCCTTCTTTTTCTACTCAAAATTTTAAAAGCATATATATCTTGTTACAATATTTACAAATCAAATATCTCTTGCAGACCCAAAACTCAAAACAAAAGTCATTTTCTGAACCTCATTATTACTTCAGAGCATCTGAATTCAGATCATTTGCATTGATTTGCCCTGTCATATATTTTTATTTTCTAAGAGTATTTTAATAAGTTCACTTTTCATTCTTTTTTACCATCCAGTTTGCAATTTTACCAGCTTGTTTGCATCTAATTTTGAGGTTAGATTAAAAAAACAGTAAAGGAATTATAATTACTTATAACTGCCCTGTTTTGAAGCTGATACCCTGCTAAAGAGAAAGCCAAGCTGAATACTGGTAGGGTTCACTTCTGCTGGCTGTTATTACTGATTTGACTAAGCATTTCACAGGGGTAAATATCCAAATCATTCGGGGAATGACTGACACAGTATGACATGTGGTTAACAGCCTTACCATGCCTGGGCTTTGCCTTCAGAAATCCTACTGATGCCAACGTATCCTTCCAAATACTTCAGATGATAATTTTCCCCTACTCTTAAAAAACTTTTATAGCCACGTCTGAGCCATTCAAAGGATTCCCGACTGGAAAGGTTACTGTAATCAGGATTTTCCCCCCCTCCCAATTGATTGAGCTAAGAGTTTTATATATATATATATATCAAAAGCCGTGTATAAAGCTTTGGGATATTTTAGCAAACTCAACGTAGTGTAACTTTGCTGACAGCTTGTCACATTTCACTGACTGTCTGTCTGGGATCCTGCGATAACATCTGCATTCACTCAGGGCAAGAGCTTACCCTAAGACAAAAAAGTGGGTCCTGCCACATAATGCTCCATCATTCTGTCAGTTCTGACATGGCATCTGAATTTTTTTGAATCACTAAACACTTTTGTCTGGTCCTTATTATCTTTCCTTAGTTTCTATACTCGCTCGGCAATGCTGAAAAATGTAAAATGTGCAAACAAGGTAGTGGACGGCTCGGGCTTTTTGTCGTCTAATCCTCAGCCCCTCATTCATGCTCACTGTTAATCTCTTAAGACATTATAAAACTGTTAGACAAAGAAATGTGAATACCTCTGCTTCTCAGCAGAATGGGAGGAAACCAAGGAAAATCTGGATCATGCTAAGCTTTTCTTTTCACCACAAAAATGGTAACTTAAACCTGTTGCATCAAATTATTTATAATTCCCAACACTGAGGCTTTTTTTTCCTCTTCTTCTTCAGCATTACAGAGCAATCCCAGCAATATCACAGGAGGAGGAATGCCACTACCAAGTTTTCCAAACACATCAAATGCATCTGTCACATAGAAAAAAATTATATAAAGTCTGTCCAAATATGGGCAAATTAGGTTTTAATTCCTCTGCTATTTCATGTTTGGCCCAGCACACAGTTCATCGCCCTGTCAGGGTTGCTGGAGACCCCTTTGGGGGATTTCTGTGCTGTGGAAGGATGGGGGGCTCGGTGGTCTTGGGTTTGATGGGGGAGATCCTGGATGGGATATGGCACAGGCGCCTCCAGGCTGGCTGAAGCTTCCTGGCTGGATGGGACCAGGGCCCCATCTCACATTAATCCAGCTCTGTTTGGAGCCGTCTGCTATTTCAGGTCATCATTTCACTCCTCCTGACTCCCACTGCTGCGGGGGCATTAGCATGGGGACAAAAGCTGCTCAAGCACCTATTCTAAAACCCATTCAAACTCAGACCCACTAAAAATCACACCCAAAATGATACTGTTGCAATCAGTTAAATTTTATTCAGGAATGCTGGGGCTGAAACCCAGAATTTTCATCTTCCACTTGTGCATTGTTGCCATGGGTGGTGGGAGCAGATAGTCCAGTCTTAAAAATGCTCCAGAAGCACAAAAGTATTTGAATGCAAATGTCAAACAAGTCGCCCTTTCCAAGCCAAATCCCTGCCACGAGAGTTTCTTTACACACACAGCAGCTTCTGTTAAAGTCATAATTTTCAAATAATTACTTAAACTATTGTGAAATCAGGGAATCGCTATTTCAGCCTAAAGCACATGTTTTATTCAGCTTTGCTCACATCAGTGGGAGGAAACAGGCTTTGAGGACAGAAGCTGAGATGCTGCCTTTTGGCAACAATGCCAGCCATCAAACTGGGGGCATGATTTGAGAAAATCGACTTTTGAAAGGAAATAGCAGGGCCACGTACTGGTAAGGATTGAGCTGCTTTGGCAAGGATGGAAGTGGTGATATGCCAATAGAGGGAAGAGTTTGTGGGAAGAGATGAGCAGACTGTGCCTCCAAGAGCAGGGAAACCCCGAGCCTAAATCAACTGAGGGACACTGATGTGTTGACATGAGGAGAGTTGAGATAGGAAAGGGTACAGCAGAAAACTAAAATATGTGCAGGCACTAAAAGGCAATCAGAGCCTGGTTAGCAAATTGTGTACACAGCCAGTGCCCGAGGCAAAGGCAACTATTATGGCACTGACCTGCTGAGAAGTCACATGAGGATGATGAGGGCCAGTTATAAGTGCCAAAGATGGATGAGACTCAAAAAAGATTTGGAAGATGCTGGGAAGAAGGAAATTACAGGGGTTTTCACAAGGCTTAACAAAGATTCCAGCAGAATGCAAGGTTTTGGGGTGATGTGGAGGACAGCAGCAGTAGTTATGAAGGAGGAGAACTGTGATGAAGAAAGAGAAGTCAGCAGGTAGGTGAAAATGCATTCTGAGACCACAGGTCTTCAAACAAATAAGCAAAAAGGCCTCTTCACATAGCCTGAACTGGGGCAAAATGGTAAGATACTGTTGTCTGTACAAAAGAAAAGGTGTATTTCAAAAGGCATGGCAAGGCACTGCAGCACATCACTGCTCTCCCCGGGCATCAGCACCTTCTTGCTCTGCCAAGAGGGTTTGGTAGGATTGTTTCTGGTTTTAGCATTAAAGAAGGACAGAAAAATTATTTCCTCTCCTCCTTGTTGACTGCTCACTTCAGTGCCTACACACATAGATATTCCATATAGCTAGATGCCAAGACTAGCAAGAAAAATCACCTTTTCAACGTTCACATGCAAATTTCAGCTTATTTAGAGGTTATTACTAGATGACTACTTAAAATTTGGCTTTACAGAATGTTTTCTGTAAATGCAGTAATGCTGAAGCTTTCCCATCCCCAAACTTCCCTTTTCCCCTCCAGGAGAGTTTTACTTTTTTTTTTACACAAAATCAACATCATCGCCATGGTTTTGAAATACCTGCTGCTGTAAGCAACAGAAATACCGTGACCACAAATCTCTTAGAAAACATTAATAATCAGATTTATTTTTTAATAAAATACCCACATAGCCAATAGCTACACTTTTGGAAAGCCCGTTTGCCACATGAGGCCATTTCAAGGAGATAGGAGGGCACTGAAGGTTCCTCTTGGAAATCCTGAACAGCTCCACACCAGGTCTCCAACACAGCACATCAAGAGCCAGCTCAGTGCGTGTTGCCAATACACTTCATCAAGTTAAGACTAAGAACAACAGTTTGGGAAACCCACTATACACAAGAGCCCCCTTACACCATAGGCTTCACCTGATGAAATGTTATGCTTTTTGTGGGCTCTTTTACGTCTTTCCACACTAAATGTGAGGTCTGGACTTTAAAAGGAAGGGCTACTTAACATTTGTATTTTTTTCCAAATTAATGAATACTGTATGTGCCAAAGTTAGCACGATTGCATAAAATCAGGCTGGATTATGACAACCTCTGTCCTCACTCCTGCATGTGCCACCTACCATTCAGCCAGGAAACATGAGGGCTGTCACGACAATTAAACTCCATATTAATACTCTCTGGGGTAGAAATACCCTATTAGCCAATTACTGCTTTCTTTTTTTTCCACTTCCAAGTAAGTATAATCTTGTGCCATTCTGACAAACATATCCCAGTCCACAGGCTTCTAGCAAGCAAGATTTGGGCTTTTTGTTTCATTTTTAAAGTTTCGTGATGTCTTTATTAGACCAAATGCCCAGCTTGCAATGATATGGTTAAACCACGTGGTGGTTTAAATGCCAAACCTCAGCTCTGTATCCTCTGAAGTGCATGTGTTCATCTGGGTTAATAAGCATTTTGCCGTACACCAACTCCCGCCTTCATTTGCTTCTGTTTAATGATGACCATCTCCTCCTGCCCACATATATCCTCATCTCTCCACTGCTTGTTGAGCCATCAAGACACACCTTTGTTTCATTTAGTATGCAATTTTCACCTCTGACCCAAGAAACTAGTCTTAGGCTTCCTGAACTTTATTGCCTGTTAATAGACTGCTGGCTCTCTTTTCAGCAGTCATAGAAATGGTGGAGAGACGTTTAATTGAAAAGAGGGACAAAGCTAGAGCCTGAAAGGCAAAGTCAGTAGGGCTTAAACAAAAAAAAAAAAATCCAGCAATAATATGTTTGAGGAGGTTTGGATATTCTTTACAAGTTCGTGCCTCTTTACACAAATAAGAAAGACATCATTGATTTAATTATCTTCCCAGGGAACAATGGTGTAATACGCTGAATGGTGCTAAATGATTGATCTGGTAATTCATCTTCTGCTAACAGCTATCTATGCATTTTGTTTCTCTCCAGTCCTCAGACCGATGACATTAGCAGCAATGTCACGGAACAGCGCTGGGCTTTCATAAAACACCCACAGATGCTCTTTCCTGCCAGTGTTTAGGGACACATGGTTATAATTTTGTCTGTATTTCTTTGTCGTAGATTACTTTTAACTACATCTGTTCAATTAAAATAAAAAAGAAAGACACAGCTAGAGCCCATCAGCTTTATATCAGAAGTAGCCTTTTAATGAAATAGGGAGATTTAATTTTGTAAGTGTTCTGATGAGCGCAAGATACCCTTCTGTTTTTCAGAAGTTCTGTTTGGTGAATAGTTAGGAAAGGACATTATTACAGCATAAGGATATTATTGTACATGGAAAGGCATTATTAAAAGTGATTTATTGTTCCGTGTTAGGAAACTTATAGGAAAAGTCTGATAATATATTAAACTTGTTTATTATGGACTTCATATAATTTTTGAATAATGCCACTTTTTCTTTTGACAAGAGCAATAAACTCTGCTGGTATAGACATACGTTGATTATCCCAAGTCAACTGTGTTGCTTAAAGAAACATGTCCAAACAATCAGCTCCTGACAGCTGCATCTCTTGTTATTTACAATAGCCATCACAGTAATAACTCACCATTTCTATATTAATAAGGCAGTGAAATTTATTATGATGGTATTGAAAAGTTATTAAGTACTGCATCCCAAGTGACAAAGTACCACAGCACTGTCACTATCCAAAAGCAGTTGCCCATCCATCACAAAGCTTTCCAGATGGTCCTGCATCTTTATCGCTCCCAGGTTGGTGACATCACCTGTTCACCCACTCAAAATTGATGATGAAAGCAAACAGATCTATCTTACTTACATTTACCAAATCAATTTAATTTTACAGGCCGTGGCTTAGTGACATATTGACTGTTTTCCTTAATGGCATCTACTGTACTTAATGCAAAGAACTCATCTTTGAATCCTGGCTTGCATAATGTGGCATTTCATAATAAATTTTTTATAACATTTTTATTTAATGGGAAGAATTATGATTGTTTGTCAGTTCTATTAGATGCAATTATTATTCTCTTCAGTTTAATATTTTTTATTTTTCTTTCTGCTGTTTTCTTTCTTAATGGCTAAATTCAATTTACCGGGTTTGGTTTTTAAAGTGACATTTGGCACATCTCAATTTCTTTTCTTCATATTTTAATAATCTCACAAATCTACTCCGGTGTCAGCTTTTATCTCTGTTAATTTAATGCAATTACCTGCTTCGACAGAGTGTTACTGAGCTCAAATAAAATCTACCTTGGTGGTGTTTAAATAAATAACAACCACTTTGTTTTGGAGAGAAATACAAATTCCTGAAACATCCCCTCAGTTCTGCACTGAAGAAGATAAAACTTCCTTCTCTCCTTCCTACTTCTAACTCCACTTGGCCCTTATGGTTTCACTCTGCTTCCCCTGGGAGTTAATGCTCCTCCTGATTAAATTTAAAACCTCAGTGGCTTTGGGAACACATACACAGACCTACAGAGAGGTTTCTGTGGCTTTAGACCCATGCTATGAAACGTGCAATTTCCTGCCCTCAAGGTCAAGGACACGGTGGAGCATCCACTGAGGGTGGAGAGACAGTCAATTCCACACAAACCATTCCAGGTTTAATTGAGACAAAAGTTTTTGTGAGGTTTTACAGCTGTGCCACACCAACACCTGCTCAATCTCTTGCTTTGGACAAAAGCCTCTTCCTGAAGCTGTTGCCACATAGACTTTGGGTTGGCTCAGCCCCATGAGCAGGAGCCTCAGTGCTAGAGATGTCTCAGGACAGAGGGCTGGCAACCACTACAGCCTTTCAGTTACCTTTTTGAATATTTTCTGAGAATAGTTCACCCAGGCAGCTGAAGAGGGAGCTCTGCAGATCTTGTTCGTGCTCCCCTTCCAGTGAGCAGCATGTTTGCCCGAGCAAACCTCTGGTTTTTTGTCCAAAAAAACCAGAGCATCAAATCCCACCAACCTCATGATGCAAGAGTCTGCTTAATCACGTTAATCAAAGAATTAGGAGAACTGAAGAGTGGAAGTAAGGAATAGCAGAGGAAAGAGAACAGTGGGCTAATGCTGCATGATCCCCCCGTCCTAACCCTTTCCATCCACATGGAACAACCCAAAGGACCAACAGCTTTCCTTTGCCGTCAATATATTTAATTCACACTGAACGACAAGTCTACCTGCTCATACCTTGCTATTCAAGGACCTGATGTTTGCTCATTTGCAATGATAAAGTGTCTGTTCTCCGAGCAGGGAGAAAGCTGGTGATAACAGGCAGGGGCTGGTTGGGGTGCAGAGCTGACATGGACTCTTGGACCGAAGCTCTGCTCACAAAGCATCTGTCTGCCCTTCTACAGTCCTCCCATTGCTGCTGCAGCAGCACCTGACTCAGTCACAGCCTCACCACAAGACCCAGATGCAAACAACAGAAGAATTCAGGCTGGTAACACTCACAGCACCGTAAGCAATGTCCTTTTTGTACACAGCTTTGGAGGGGGTGTCTGGAGCACCCTCGTGGCACACTCACCCCAGGCAAGATATACGGTATGAACTCCATCCTATGTGCACTGAACACTGTGTCCCTCACTGAGAGCTTAACACAGCAGCTAAGCACGTGCTTAACTCAAACACCTGGGTAATCCTGTTGATGATAAGCCCGTGCCTAAGTGCTTTATTGGATCTCAGCCAGAGCGCTCTATGCCTTGCAAAGCTGAGCTCCAAATGGGATAAAACATCACCTATTTGCTGAAGACGAGGTAAGGATGCGACCCCCACCTGCAGCTGCCAGAAGGGGATGATCTGTTGATCTGGGGGAGAACACACTCTCTGCAGAACTGGGTTGGTCTTGTATTGATCAAAAAGCAGCCCCACCTCCCACTATAAAACAAATAATTCCTTTTTAATTCCAAATAACAGAATAGTCCGTATCCTTATTCCTGCTTTAGCTTCAATAATAATTTTGTAAAAATCCCTGGAGTCTCTATACTACTGAAATTCATATGCAAGGAGAAAACATAGGCAGGGAATCTGTATTATACTTCCCTGCTTTCCAACCACTTGATCAAGTGTGGAGATGTTTTGCACACTAATACTGTTCAAAACAACTCAAGAAAAAGCCAAGATTTGGTCTGAAAAGTCAGGGCAGTGTGAAAGTGTCAGACAACAGCAGAAAATAAAGGGTTTTTTATTTAACACTGGGACACACTCCACATCCCAAAGAAAAATATTCAGAAGTGATGAAGTCTTTGTTCCTTTTATTTTTCCTTTTTGAAAAAGACATTATCTACTGTTCTCTTCTTGAGTGATTTCACTGACTACAAGGGAGTCATTTCCCTCAGCACTGTCATTGTTTAATAAGAACAGCCTAACTCTTTTAAGGTGTGTGGATCCCACGTGAAGTTATTTAGATGATACTTTTTGCCGCGTTTATATTTTAAAAAATAAATTAAAAAAATATGCTGCTTTCAACATTCTGACATCTGTTTTTCCAAAGGAGGACCCAAAAATCGGGGCTATCACCTATACATAAAGAATCAGCTGATAACTCCCATTGATTAGAATTTTTCGGATGCTAAGAAAACCAAGCTATTGGTTTAGGCACTACAACTCAGATTTGGGAGCACATAAATTAGATTTCATCCGTAAAAGCCTTTACATTTTGTAACTTATTATTTAATTTTCAGAGAGGGATGGTACACCTCTCAGACCCCAGAATCTCAAATAAACCTAAATTTAATTTTTAGAGCTGCCAAAAGAAAGACAAAGAGTGCAGAATTAAAGCTTCAAATTGCAACTATTCCAGTCCCCACAAACTAGTGGAAAGCCTGTACTCCAGAACAATTTTTAGGAAGCTGTGCCGTTTTCTCCAAGGACTCACATCAAAAATGTTAGAGGAGACATAAATAAATAGCCAAATGGCCTCCTAATTTCCATTTAGAAGTCATAGCATCAGCTCAAGCATACTCTACCAAATATGAGTTGTTTTTCAGCCTCACTGGCATGACAGGAAAATATACTCTGCTCTATAAACAGATTATATGCTGCTTTATAAAGCTCTAAAATATTTTTTACTTCTGTGACAGGTTTGATTTATAAGAGTTTATTGCTCCCGGTTTTGCCCTCCTAGTAAAGAAATAAAAGTTTGGCATAAAAAGAGCTGGGAAGAATTTGTTCTTATGAATGAGAGACTTTGAGTTTGCAATAGCAGTGAGAGACCTGAATTTGGATGCTCGATGTCCTCCGGAAGGTGCCTGAGCTTTGGTGACCCAGTCAAGGGATTGCTTTGAAATACTCTCCCGGTTGTTTTCCATAGCGGGGCATGAACCACGATGAAATCAACTAAATTTGTGTTCCCTTGCTTTTGTTAAAAAAAGAAAAAATTACTGCCATCCCTTAAAAGCTTGTTTTCTTTGTTGATTAGGCAGCAGTCAATTTTCCCTTTTCAAACAACCACCGAGCAACAGCCTCCCGACCCCCTCAGATGTTCAGGCTGCCGGCAAATACTAAAACCTCCATGACAAACTGCAAAAAAGCTCGACCTTTCCCCCTGTCCGGTGACCCCCTGTTCGATTTGTACTTTAGTTAACCAATACCTGATTAGATAATGCGCAGCTCCAGGCCCGCAAAATGAGATAAAATTCAAATTTATGGCTTTTCATTTAAACTGATCTACAGCACTCTAATCATGACCGAAGCACAACTATATCACAACAAATTCTCTTTGTCCCAGAGTGTGTTTTATGGCTGAACTGTATAAATGGACACAATAGACATTGTTTTCTTGGACTTGCTCTGGCAAAACTCTGCATCGATGCCATAGGGAGCCTTGCTACAGGAGAATGTAGGAACAGGATCCATGAAATTCCTCAGCCTTCTGCAGCAAATTTTGCTTTATCATCAACTGCCTGGCTGCAAAATTTAACAGCACCAGTCCTCCAGCTTCCACTTCTCTCTTGACCACTACAGGCTAATCCCAGTATCAACTCAGATGGATATCAGTCAGAAAAACTGAAGTCAGAAGTATCCCACAGCTGGAAATATGCAAAACTATGACAACCTTTTGCAAGGGAATAAAAATGTCCTTTCCAAAAATGCAGTTACCGTCCAAATATGTGTGTGGCTGTAAACTCTTCCCTCCAATGTGCAAGTAGGATTTTGGTTTAAAATTTTCTAGTGTAAGACTCTACGCTACCCAGAAATTCTAAACAACTGCAAAAAAAAAAAAGCAAATATTTCATAGTAAAATCAATAATATAGTCAGCATCAGGAAAGGGCTGAGAAAGATGCTCAGCTTTTCTTGCAAAGCTATATTACAATGTTTATGTTAATATTTTCTCAAAAAGAGTCTTCCTTCATCATCTCTGAAAACCAAACACCATTGTACATTCAGCGTTTCACCTTAAACTCAGATAAAATGGAAAGATTGATTTTTCCAATAACTTAATCATCCTCTCTGCAGCCACAGGGGAGCCTACTCGGGAGAATTAAATAAGTACACAAGCATTAGCAATGTTGCAACCCCACTATGTATTTCTTGGAGCACCTCACATACAAGATGAAGAAAGGAGTAAGCCAGGACACAGCAAAACACTTTCTTTGGCCTGTGGGACCAGTGTAAGCAGGTTGGGACACCTCACTTTTTGAAGATGGTTCCAGATACAGCTGACCTCTGCAGCACCATGAACTACTCTAGGAATTACATGTAATCAAACATAAGAGAATACTGTGACAGAATCTACATCAGTGCAATTCACTCATCAAGTAACTATCATTGTGGAAAGAAAGATTTTAAAACCTCTTGTACCACGAAGTCACTTAAACCCACAATCAGTGCCATACAGACATTTTGGTTGCATCCTTCCTCTACTGAAGATCAACAATGAAATTCACCTTGATATCAGCAACAGGAGAATGAATTCTCGTTTGTCAACTGACTTACTGGCACTTGGCTGGACAAATGCCCTGTCTTTTAAGAGTGCCCTTTTAAGCAGAAAACAAGACCCCCAGAAAAGCTTAAATTTCCAAGACCATACTTAAACCTCAATCAATGACACCTTTCCCCTCACCATCCCACACTGCCTTTAGTACTGCTTCAGTCCACACACCAGTAACAGCTTCTTTCCCCCTTTTATATTCCAAGACACAAGCCCAAGAAAGTAGTGGATTTCAGAGGAGTGTGATAATGAGCATCTGGGCAGGAATGGGCACCAGGAAAGTCTTCTCCAGCACTACCAGCTCCCTCTCATCCATCCTTTAGCCCTAACCACCATGTGCCATTTTACTCACTGTGTAAACTCTGGTAACCAACATTTCTTTGTCTCCCTTCAGCTACAATAAAGGTATTTAAACCCACTTGTTGGAAAAATATTCTGTTTCAAGCTCCCCTGGGCACCACAGAATGCTGAGTGAGTGACAAAATTGCAGAGGGACCTGACTGTTGATTTTGTGTGATTTTGCTCCAAAAGCTTTTCAATAGCTTCCCCCAGCTGTCCCAAATATATAACACTATTCAAATGGCTCGAGTCCTGCAGCTTGAAAGGGATTCAGTCTGCCAGCTGGGCTTCCAGCACTATCAAGATATTAATTTCTTGTCTGGATAACTTAGGCTCCAATATCCTAAATATTTCAAGCAGGAAAATGAGTAATATCGTAGCATATTATCCACATCTGAGTATGTGAAAATCAAGATGGGTTTCCCTCAGTTTTAGTGGGGTTATCCTGCACTACAACACTTGAGGGTCTGGTCTAAAATACCCTAATTTTGAAATATGTTAAACCTGCAGGTACAGTCATATCTCAACAGTTTTGCTTCAGCTTCTATTATCAATATCTGAACTTAATTGTGGTGTGGTTAAAGGTCAGATTTTATGGTTTCCTGGTGCCTTTTCAGATAATAAAGATTTCTCACTAGCAATTATATTGCATCAGAATCTGTTAACTCGATAGACTGCTGCCAAGTCTATAATTTCTCCTGACACTATTCTGTCATATGGTCACAGGTCTCACAAGAGTTTAAACAACTGGATGGAAAGTTGGGAATGAACTCACCGAGTGTTTATAGACAGTTAAGAGCAAATCAAACCTCCATTTCCGCCATATCTGCAAGGCTCTGCTCCACAGCAGAACTCCATTTTTCCTGGGAAAATGAACTCCCATGTCTCCAGAGGTCAGCCGTGCCCCTGGAGAGCCATGCAAACTCTGCACTGCTCCCCTTATCAGAAACCAAAGGAAACGCACAGATGGAAAACTGAGATTAAGCTCTGTTCCTACAGCACATTGTTAAATCTATGAATAAAACCACGCAAGAACATTTGTTACCTCATAACACAACAGCAACATACACCACATGATGTTTAAGTCCCTGACCTGACCATGGACCAGCAGCTCAACCAGATCCACAGTGATATCACAGTGAGGAAAACACGTTGTTCCCAAAGGCAGGGAAAGCAGAAGCCAACTCCAGTACTCGCCAAAAGAGTCCCTGACCTCCCCCAGGAAAAACATTTCCCAGAGTGTCTGCAGAAGTAACACGAACCACATCATCCTCCAGTGTGCTGGGTCTGACACCAGCATCCAAACATACTTCACCAAGTGAATGGCAAAATTCCCATTTAGCTTAATGGAAGCAGGATCAACCCTCCAGCTTTTGAGGTCCCCAAGTAGCACAAGGTTCTTCAATTTAGCCACACAACACTGCATTTTAGAGCTATTCTAATCATCATTGACAGAAAGTGAAAATGATACCCTGAAAGCAGCACCCAGTTTGTTTTCAAACCTAAAGTGCAATGACTTTTGCAAATCCCTCACCCATAAACATATTGCAGGACTATTCAAGAATAGACTAAATATGGTACAGAAATGTTCCAACAACGCATCACTTGCCAACATCCAACCAGACAGATTTCGTGCATGAAGAGCAATATTAATTTCTTTTTTCCTCTTTCAGTTGACACTTGTCTCCACACAGAAAGCCCCAAAAGGCCACAAAGCAGTTGGTAAACACAAATATGCTCTGGCTGCTGCAGGATCAGACTCAAATTCTGCAAATAATAATGTCTATAGACACACAAGAACTCAACAGAACAAAAGAGAGTTCAGCATCTTACCTCCCAACCGTAACTGGGATCTTTGAGGTGTGGTCGCTGCTCTCCTACAAAAGGGCCAAATTTTTCCCCTGCTTCAATCTTCCTTTTGGTCCATATCCCTAATCCTGCTCCAGGAATGTTGGATTCTCGGAGCTCAAACTCTGAAGGAATGGGAATGTCATCGGGAATGTATATTGGAGCCTTGTAAGGAGAGCTCTCCTTTGGCGTGAAAGCTTCGCTGGAGGTTGCTGGAGAAGACGGCTCTTGGATGCTGATGGATGTTGGACACTGAACATTTGCAGCCTCTCCATCAGCTTCTGGCGCTTCCTCCAAGGGAAGTTCGGGAAAGCTCTCGTACAAACATTCATCACCTGGAAAAGAAAGCCAAACAGTAGGATTTGAAATATCCTGACAGATTTTGCATATGAAACCATTTCAGCCTGCGCACACAAAACGGAGAGGACGGTTTGGTAGGCGGGCGGCACCTTCATCAATCATGAATCCTGCAGCAGAGCCTCACCCTGGAAGGACATGAGCCTTTTCTCTAGTGTAGGCCTGGGGGTACACAGGGTTTCTCAATATTCCTGACATCAAAAGTGGTTTGCATCACCGAGCCCAAGCGAGGGAATTACATACAGATGTATAGGCAGGCACACCCATTGTCCAGCCCGGTCCGGATACGGCGCTTTGCGTCGCACACGCTTTGAAATCACAATTGAAAGCCAGCATTGCATGTTACAACTGAAATCTAAGAGAAGTGAAAAGCAGGAAAGCTTTACTGGTCTTTCAGAGAGACAGATTGAACCTAAAGTAGCCAAAATTAAGTTTGATGGCCTCCAATTAGTCTTTGGAGGAAAGGATCCAGCCTACCACACAACTCCTGGCAAGAGCTTCAGCTGATGTAAATCAGTGTCTTACCATTGACCTCCAAGAAATGCAATGGTCTAAAATAAGCTCAGGATCCAAGCAGCACCTTATAGAGAACATGAACCTTCTCCTCTTACAGTTGCAAAAAAAAAAAAAAACAAACCTGGGGCAGATCCAAAACACATTAAAAAAACCTTCATCTCTGGGGCTTAGCCAGCAAACAAAAACTAAAAAAGAAAAACCCACTGGTTTTGACAGCACAAAATGTAAGACTGATTGTAAATTCCTTTTAGTAAAAAAACTGAGTTACTTCAGCAAAGGCTTTAGCTGTACCAGCAATACAGTGCTCAGTCCAATAACACACGCAAAAGGAGCAAAAAGACCAACTAACCAAGAAAACTTCTTAATTATTTACATTCATTTAACTTTATTAATGTTATTGGGTTTTCATACACACCAGAACTCATTCCACTTAATTCAAACCTAAATAGGAGGTGAGAATACTTTTCTCCAAGGACTGAAACTGAGAGATCGGGTATTTAAGACCTGAGCATGAGGAGATTTGCATAATATGGTTGGCCCAGAAATTAAAGCGTTACGCTGGGCTTGGCACTCAGAACGACTATGTTTCAGTGAAGAAACAGGAAACTTTAAAATGTTCTTTCAATTTCTTGCTCATTTAAGAAACTATCCATGGTAGATTAGCACCGTATGCCTTTTCCACTGGAAACTGGTCATAGCCCATTGTCTCTCACATCTTTGTTACATATTATCTCACGGTTTTATATCTGTACTTTCATGCTTCTGGTACTGCCTAAGACAAACACTGGGACATAACAAATCATTGGAATAGATTGCTCCCATCACAGGACTGGCAAACTGGATTCTTCATCTGTGAGCAATTTATTCACAGCCATGAACTGTTTTTCTTTCTTTTATGTGGCACTGGCTATGACCTCATACATGTCACAAGAAAGTTCAGCTACCCGTTCCCTCGGCCTCTGGTTTGGCAGACTCTGCCTGCACTTTAACGATTGAACCCAATATTGATTAGTTTGTCACTTTTCTAATACCTGGCACTCTGAGAAGTAGAAAATCATGACTGACTCCACTATTTAGCTGAGAAGGACACACAGAGGGATTTTCCATTGCTTATGGTGCAGAAATCTTGCCATATCCTGCCATCATGTCGTAGTGCAGTGGTGCAGAGTTTGGCAAAGATGCTCAAGGGCTCGTCAAAGCACCAGTGCAGAGAGCTTACTCTGTGCCTACCACTTATGAACCCATTCCCATACTTTCCTGTCCACAGCAACACTCATCCTGGACTTCAAGGAAGAGGAAAAACGACATGGAAAGGATAGAGACACAGCTCCACCTGGATGCCACCACTCACTTCGCTCTGCTCTGAGACAACCACACTCGGAGCCATCTCTTACACCAGGGCACTGCTGCTGCCCCCAAACACAGCTCTGCTCCAGCGTGGTGGGACGGGTGGTAGAGGTTCATCCACACCTCCTGAGCACCCCCAAAACTCCCATGACCCCCAGTGCTCCCTGACTTCACGTGCTGGCAGCAATGTTGTGTCCAGCCAGGGCAGGCTCGCTCCCGTTCCGATGTCTTCCCCCAACTGTTTAGATTGCAGCCCTGCCTAAAAGACTTCAGCTGTTTTTGAAACAGGGATAAAAAAAAAAACTCCAACCCATGTATACACATGGGGTGCAGGAAGAGAAATCGCTCAAGGAAAGTGATCTGGATGATGATAAGCACATGGCTCACTGGAAGGGGGGTCTGGGGGATAAAATCTTCAGGCATCTAAATCCCACTGATTTTCCATGACAGCTGGGTGCCTGACACTCAAACTCCTTAAAAAGCCTATCTCACACAGTCACTGTGGTTTTCCCTGTCCCACCGAGCAGTGTCCCAAAAAACCAAGGTTCTCCTTGTGTCCCACAATCCACTCTCCTCCACCCAATAATAGAGAACATCAGCCAAACAAATTAAGTCACAGCAAGCAATGACCTGCTCTGTGCCTTTCCCAAAGGCACCTTCCTCAGCCCCACTTGCCAGCAGCGCCTGCCCATGAGCCAGCACAAGCCAAGCCTTAAACATTTAGCAAGCACAGCTTTACAGATGTTTCTTCTCCCTCGGGGACAGTCCAGTTTAATTTCTCTTTCTCAGACTCAAAGGCCTCGGTTATACTTATCTCAGTCATTCTGGCTACGCTCGTTTTTAGCCATATAGGGTCAAACCTGCAGCTGATAAATTGGCCTCTGGAAGCCTGGCAGGGAGACAAGTCCGTTTGCTGGGTCTATTGTGCCTCCTTTGATTTCCAGCAGCCACACCCGATGTCGTCGTTAAACACTGGCTTTCAGCTTGAAAGCTCTGGAAAATATAATAGGCCTATATGCCCCAAAGCTCTAACAGTGTGGGTAGAATAGATTACTGAAATAGGCTTTTGCCTGAAATAGCAATATATTCTAGAAAAAAATATATATTTTTAAACCTCAAAATAAACACAGAGTTGAATTATGACTGACCAAGAGATGGGAAGACCACTAAGAAGTATTTGTGAAATTAATGATATAAGGAGCTATATTAAAATCAATGTACATGAACCAAGGATCTGGGCCCAATTTTCAAAGGGTGTGTGACTTTTTCCCTTAAAATTTACACCCACATGGATCAGAGGGACTTCCAGCAAAACCATAGGATATTGACTGATAGAAAACCTTTGTAAGGTTAGGATTAAACCCAGGGACTTTGCTGATAAGCATCATTTTCACAGTGAACTGCAAATCATTCACATAGATAGCTCTGCAGTTTTGAAATTCAAGATGGCTTCTTTAAATTCCAATAATTATCCCCACTAGAAACGGGATGAAATAAGAAGTGAGGCCCCTGATAAGGGAAGAGATGAGATTAGGTAGTGTGGAAGCTTAGCTGTTAGTCTCCATAAAGTTCTTCGCCGCTATTTTACAATAAAAACATGAGCAAGCTTCAAAGGAAACCCAGGAGGAAAGGTTAATTGCTACTAAAAGACCAGGGTGGACACCTGGGTTTGCACTTTTGACACAACCTTGCATGCCAGCAGGAAAGAGTCCATGTGTCCATGTGCTGAGGAGGTGCCTGATGAGGATGGGAGAGCAAAGTGCCAAAGCCACCCCTTTAACTGCAGGGCCTGGGGTCATTTTGAGACTGAGAGGCCTCCTGTGCATGGTTGGGAAGAGGAGAGGACTTCCTTCCACCAGGATGTTTCTTAGCAGTTTCAGCACGCTCTTCCTCTCCAAGAGCAATTAGGTGAGAGGCACTAATGGCAGAGAGGCAGAGGTTGCTGAACACAACCCAAATCGCTTTCCCTTGGCTGTGACTGCGAGCGAGGCAAAGACGTGCTGCTGTCAGAGCACACTGGGCCACACGCTCAGTGAGACTGTGACTTTGTGCAGCTGAAATGCCACATGATGGCATCTCACATTGAGCAGACGTGCTAGCCTGTTACATTTATCAGTGTTTCAGGGCAGTCTTAAACTCAAACTTCACATGAAGTCCTCCAAGGATCAAGTCTACACCCAGATCTGCAGAGTCAAACCACCCATAACAAACAGAACCACATCCATACAGACCACCCACTCTTTCTTCAGGCAAATTGTGCCTGAGGATATACATTCACAAGTGGCTATTGACTGATAAACACTTTAGCACATAAGAAGGGGCAAACACTAATGTCTTCCCTGTGGTGACCAGTAACAGGATCTGGGGAATGGCCTGAAGCTGTGTCAGAGGAGGTTTAGGTTGGATATTAGAAAAGGGTTCTTCACCCAAAGGATGTTTGGACACCGAAATAGGCTACCCAGAGAAGTGGTCACAGCGCCAAGGCTGACAGAGTTCAAGGAGCATTTGGATGACACTCTCAGGCAGATGGTGTGACTCCCGGGGATCATCCTGTGCATGGCCAGGAGTTGGACTGGATGATCCTTGTGGGTGTCTTCCAATTTGGCATATTCTGTGATTCTGTGAAATCCAGTTCTCTGCACTTGGATTCATCCACGTGGCCACCAGTGACTTAATCATAAACTGGATGGCTGATTACTCCAGATGAAAGAGGCAGGCTGAAAGCAAAGGCATCTAGAGAGCCTACTTCAGAATGCCATCACCTTCTGAGCAGGATAAAGTAAGAGCTGAGATAAATGTGGAAGTGGCTCTTTGCAATGAGAAGAGACACACAGTTTCATGCCTGCAACTTCTCAAAGGTGAGAAAGATGACCCCTAGTCCCAAAGATTAGACACCAGGAGAACTAACTATTTGATGGGAGAATTCCATCACACATCAGGAGCTTTGAGCTCCACCAGCTCTATTGACCATCCCTGATACAAGCCTTCGGGGAGGATGCATTAATGAAGGCTTTAGGGAGCATAGTAGGATCAGGTGAATTAATCCCTTTCTCCTGTGTAAGGTAAGGGTGGACCTGAATGTGCCACAAAGTCTTGAATCAGATCCTTGAAAGAGACCAGCGAGCATTTACATTTGTTTGACCTAGCATTACTATTCAGTGCAGAGGAAATCAGCCTGGAGTATTTGCATGGATATCTGAAAAGGAGACAGGCATTTCCTGTTGCATACAAATGGACACCTTTATCTGAATTTCTGTTTGAACAAGTATTAAAGGAAAAAAAACCCTGTTACAGGCAGAGACTGATTGATTACAAAATATATCCACATCAGTCTAGAACACGGGAGGTCAAGAAAAGCAGAAAATTAAGAGAAGAAAACCCATTAGCTCCAAAAGGAACACACAGCCAGTGGTGAAGGAAATGGGAGCCACCTGACAGTCCACACCAGGTGGTCATGACTCAGGGGGGGCCAGAGGAAAAACAGAGAAGGATCCTTAGCTTTAGAAACGTGCAGAGATTGGGTTACTATCTCCAGGCACAGGAGGGACTCTAGCCAAGAGCTACATTACTCTACTTGAACACTTTATCAGTTAACGTACCTGAGACTGGTTTGTGCCGCTCCCTATTCACAGAACTGTTCTGTGGAGCTGGACCTAGTGACAATTATTTATTATTATTTGTGTTGTAACACAGTCTGGGGGCCCCAGGCAGGACCCCATTGTCAAAAGCATCAGACAGACCTAATCAAGTGAGATTAGATTCTAAACAGACTAGCGCTAGCAATTCCCAGTTAGGTAAAAATCATACAGCATGGGACAGAAACACTGTTTTACAAATAGCAAGTTCCATTGTACAACAAAAGAGATTAAAAGCACTTTCAGAGATAAACACAGCACTTGAAGCTGTTCTGAATCATTACTTCAATTACAAAGGAAAAATACTTTCACAATCATTAGCCTTCAAACACATGGGGATTTTGCATATTTGTGTTACTTGACCCTAACACAAGTATGAGAAAACCGAAGCTGCCCTGAACACACTCAAAAGGTCCAGCCCCAAAAACCACGCTCATGGACCACGCAGTGAGAGCAATGGGGACCAAAGCACCCTTGTGGTGGCCCCAAAGGCCAGATTCTGATTTCTCTTACACAACTATTAAATCTAAAGTAATTATTTTAGACTTCCACCAAGGAATAAACGAGATCAGTGTCTGCCCTGGACTTTGCCAAAGTTACTTGAATTTCCTCAGATTGACACTAATGTGACAAAATGAGAGGAAAATGTGGTGCCCAGATTTCAGCCTTCCCTTCGTGCTCGTGACACTGCTGATCACAGAGGGCATTTGCCTCCCACACCTCGGTGCTGAGCCGCGAGGAGCAAACCCTTCTGCGTTCCGGCAGAAGAGGGAGTTGTAGGAAAAGCTGCGCAGACAAAGGCAGGAGAAAAAGGCAGCTCGAGGCGGCCTGAGCACAGCTTTGGACCCGAAGTACCCAAATCACCAACTTCCTGCGGTGCTGCACCACAGGCAGCAGAATCCACATGAAACACACAGGGAGCTCATCTGGGGGCACCACAGGAGCACCCCGGGCAAAGGGCTCCAGGCTGCTGGTGGCTTCTGTCTGAGCTCATGGCAAGATGCACATCAGTAACAACAGTGCAGACAACGCACAAGACAAAGTAAAAACCTTCCTTGCACGGGAAGCAGCTTTTGCTTCCTAAATTACAGCGTCTGTAGAAAAGAACCCTGAAACAGACGGCTCAGACTGGGAGCAAAGTGAGCTCCCAATGGTAGGGTGAGCACTGAGCACTTGAGAGAAATCTGTCCACGGGCAAGTGAGAAAAGAAGCTAAACACACTCAAGAGCATCAGGTCTTTAGGAGAGGATAACTTCAGCGTTGCCAAGTGCTGGTATTAGACCACCAAATTTATAATATAGTAACTGTGTAAGGACCTGCCCGTCGTCTCTGGCAATTCTCACCATCAGCCCCTACAATAAGTAGTAGCGTTTGGTGCTCTGTCTAGTGTCATTCATGTCTAATTGAGTAACACAGTCAAAAGCATCTGATGTGGACCAGATGCTGGCTTTTAATTAGGGTCCAGCACTGAGAGACTACGGGTCAAATTCTACTTTCATTTGCACAGGAGCTGCTCTCCTTGATGTCGGGGGAAGTTGCACCTGCACAACTGGAAAGCAAAATTTGGCTGCTTGTGTTCCTGTGCACTTTCCATATAAATTACTGTACTACATGCAGCAACAAAGGATTATAAATGTTGGCTGGCACGCACTGAATTTATTTACAAGTTAAGTCTAATTTTATTTATAGTTCCAGTACAATCATCTCTGGTAGAAATATTTATGTTATCTGTACTTCTGGTCTGTTAGAGTCTACTGCAATCATAAACACCGTTGAAAAATTATTCGCAGTTAGCAGGGTTTAAACTACCCATTATATCACTAGCTAGTGCCAATAAACTTTGGTGCTGGTTGATAAAGTTTCCTCAATGGAATAAATATATATTTGACTTTCAAAACCTTCCTGGGTTACACAGAGTGGGGGGTAAGAGAAGAGGGAAATGCCAGCTGTAGGATTTGATATACTGAGAGCCAGATCTGCAGCTAGCAAGGAGCCTAGAGAGATCCACAGCAGCTGGGAGGCAGCCTGAAGCCTGCTAAAACTCTAACTAATAGCTTAAATTTGTATCTTAGTAAAATATTTCAACTGAAGCGAGCTGCAGCAGCTAACACATACTCGCTAATGCCCTTCGTGACTCTCTATATGAAGTAGATCGAAGGAAAAGGAAGAAAAAAAAATCTACTTTGAAATTTTGAGCCCTGGGTACTGGTCACTGCTAAAGGAGGAAAATGGATTAGAGGAACCAGCTTTTGTTCATTGTTCAATTGCCATAATGGTAAACATGACATATATTCTCACAGTGACATGGCACAAGAAGCCAACATGCTCAGGACAAAACTAAGGACAGGAAGGTTAAACGTGAATTAGAGAGATCAGCCACTTATACAGAGAAAATACTAACTAGGAACAAAATTGACTAAATCTGTATCAGCTGGGGTAAGACAAAAAAGGTAATGCACTTTAGCAGTCCCTGCAACAGTGAAAAACTATTGCTGCAAAAGAAAATTTTTAAATAAGAACATTTACTTAAACCTACAGTGTTATAATCAACACAAATGAAACTTTATCTCAGTGTAATAAATCAGCGTTACTGAACTTCTTTTTACTCATTAGTAGACCTTTACTGTTTTAAACTGAGATATGTCACAAAGTAGCACTGGAAATCACATGCCTTTTTCCAACAGAAAGCAGTAATAAAAGATGACCATTCTACCAAATTATAATGAAGACAGATAACAGAGTGAATTATAAAACAAAGGTTATAGATAGAGACTGAGCCTTGTAGAGGTAATGACTTTTAATTGGATTGAGTTTATCATATTTTCAGAGGTACAGCACAACCAGAAGAAAGGATTAGAATTATTTCCACATTTCATTATTTGGCATAATGAGAAAACAGAGGGAGGTCCACATCCCTGATGTGTTTGGTAAGCCACAGGAGATGTTGAACATGTCAGTATCTGGTAGACTACGGTCCTGAGACGCAAATGCATTCACTCCCTTATAATGCAGCAAAGTGTAATCACTTGAAAAAAAAAAGGAAAAAAAAAGAAAGGGGAAAAAAAAAGCCAGGTCAGGACGTTTTGTTTCAAAAGCACATTATGACTAAAAAGGAATTTAACTCCTTCCTGCCAGCAGCCACTTCAGCACTAGCCTATAAACACCTATCCATCTGCTTTGGGAAGCTGAGCAATTCTCACTCTAAGCACCAATAGCTTAAAGAGAATGAACTAGTGGCTGTTCAGCGACCCCATCCCCTCTCATGTATAGTCTTGGTACAATCACACCATCAGGGCAAAAAGGCCCTGGGGAAACCATCAGGGAGGGGACCTGCATTGCCTGAATCCCAAAGGGTCTGCACTCCACCTGGGAAGAGTACAGGACACAGACCAGCAACTCAGAATATCCTAAGTTAGAAGGGACCCACAAAGATCAGAGTCCAACTCCTGACCCTACACAGGACAACCCCAAAAGGCTGGGGGTGAAAGAACAAGAGGTGAGGGATTATCAGAGAAGGCCTGGCAGACACAGCAGGGTACCAATAATGTACCCGTTTATGTGCTATATCCAAGTATTTCAGGGAAGGATGGACTTTTGGGGAGTTGCCTCTGGAAAACTGAGCTGCCACAGAGCAGAGAGTTCTGCACCAGGAGCCAGACAGCTTTTTAATTATGCAATTACAGTGAGAGAGTATTAATTATACTCAAGTGACACTGTGATACACTGTAGTTAAGTCCTTGAAGCACTAACAGAAGTACTCATAACAAATACACTAATCAGGAAAAGTATCGGATAATTAATCCTACAATACTGTCCACTTCAAAAACTCAAGGTCTGGCAAGACTGGCTTCCAGCATTTGTTTCCGAGGAGATACAAGGCCACAATTTTTCCTGCAAGTGACTTCTCAAGAGAAGGTCACCCAGTAACACACGGGACATACTTAGCTGATTGGAAAACCATGAATCTTAAGAGCAACTATCCTTCATGTCAGGTGTGTGAGTGGATTCTGCATCATTCTAGGGCATCAGGTTATGTTTATATCCAACCTGTTTGGTTGACTGAAGTAACTTTTTTTTTTTTTTTTTTTTTTACAAAAAGCCCTTTGGGACTGTTTTATTTCACCATATGAGGGAACAATTTTATTCCTGCATGACAGCATTGTTTGGGGTGGGATTATTCCAAAACTTGGGTGACAATTTGTTTCTGTTTGTCTCCAGGACACCCAGGTCCTTGGTTGGCACACTTTGACAAGTTCTTCTCATTGGTATGTCATTCAACAAAACATACATGTTTTCAGATTGTAAGAATTTTTTGTTTCATTTTTTCCAGGAAAAAGAGCATTTGAACCAGATTTATCTACATTATCTCTACCAAATTCCTCCAGAGACCACCCATTCCTCCAAACACTTCCACAGTTTATTCTGACAAATGAAATTCTACCTGTCCCAGCCACACATTTTAAATAAGCACTAATTAATTTTTAATCTCAATAAAATATATATGGTCAATAAAATATATTTGTGTTTCCTGCCACATTTCAGGAGGCTGGTCTGTCCCAGCAAACTTGGGATTTATGGGGTATCTTAAAGTCAGTGGGACTTTTGCCAGTGGGTTTACTGAAACAATCATTTCAGCGGTGATGCAGATGAGGTTTGTCCACAGAACTGACAGCATTTACTGCAGGCATCCAAGCACAACGGGGAAAAAGCTACTTGCTGCCCTACAACAGAGCCCATGGCAGTATGACTTCAAACAAGGACAGAGGCAAAAGGAAACTACACACTTTAAGTACACTGAAATTCTGTGTTACCTTTCTAAGATAGTTTATTTTTTCTGGAAATCGTGGCATACACGAGTGTGATGAGCTACAAGGATCTGTAGCAATTATTTTTCTTGGCCTTTGTATAAGAGGACAAGGGGAAACATCAGGCTTTTTGCAATCAAGACATCCATACAGGGGTAAAACAAGGGCCCAAGTCCTCAATCACCACACGCTTCATGTGCTTCAGTCCATGAATGATGCTGAACTGCCAGTGGCCACAGCTCCCTCCCTGTGCCCTGTCTGCATCCTCTGCTATGGGAAGGTTCTCAAAAAACAGAAGTTAGCTCTCCCCTGAAAATCCTTCATTTCCTCTCCACTTTCCTATTTCTTTCCCTTCCCACTCTTCTTAGAACTGTTTCATTTTCTTCTCCATGTTATTACCAAAAAATCATGGAAAAAGAAAACATTCAGAGAAGTTAGAGAAGAAAAAAATCCAAACCCCAAATATTACAGCTTTGAGAGTTTTGCTGAGCAATCAGGAGACTTGTTTTAAAAGGAAAAGTGTTTGCAGAAATTTGGCAAATCCAGGATGTTGTCACCTCTTTCCTATAAAATTGTTCCTCATGTAATTTAGAAACTCCTCCAAGAGTGTTTGTCTGGCTGTATTTTTACCCAGCACGTCTCTGAAGGGTGTTTTCTCTGTGGTTGACTGCTTGGAGGTTTTCAACACTATCTAAGAGCTTTCCACTCCTGCCTCTCTCCCATGCTGGGAGGTCCACAGCTGATGCTGGGAGGTGTCTGTTCCCTCTTTTAACACATATTTTCAACTTCAGCCAAAAGTCCTTCGCCACTCCCTTCACTTGGACACAGAGTAACACCTCAGTTCACCCGTTTTCCCAGTTCTTTGGAGGGAAACAAGCAAAATTTATCACATCCATCTGCATTGCTGTACTCACAGGGAAAAGTTCCACTGAAGATCTCGAGGACCAAGAGCCCGACTGCCCATGGTGCCCTTTGTCTCACATGTTTGGAGACCTCCACAAAAGCCAAAGCTCCACAGACAGAGATATCACAGACACAGAAACCACTGGGGAGTTTTTGGCCAGCAAAGACCAGAGATTTTGAAGAGCAGCTACTTAGAAAAAGATCAAGAGGGTATTTCAGCACACACAGGACTAACAGGAAGGACCTCCTGGGCTCGATTCCCTGGTCTATCAAACCAGAGTCTTTGCTTATACTGGGAGCGAGTAGCTCTGACACTGCATGCTCAGTTGCTTTTGCAAACATATCCAGTAACAAATTCTCCCATTCCCTCTTGGGTTTCCCATTTCTTCCACGGGATCATATTATCTCATTTGCCTCAGATGAGCTCCATGGTGAATAGCTCATCTCTCCCCAGTGCTTTGAAGATGCAAAGCAGGACAGTATGGAAATGCCAAGTGTTCTCATAGCACCAGTAGCCTGTTGCAAGGCAGCAGCAATGACAGTCCTCATTCTGATCACATCCCCCTTCCAAAATCAACAGTGACACCAGTGTGAAACCAGAACGAGACCCCCGCTGTGAAACAGTTAACATCAGTTAGATCTAGTCTGACTTTAAAAAAAAAAAAAAAAAGAAGAGTAGGAATACAGTTTATTTTACATGGCTTCCTGGTCAAAGCCTCAAATGTTTTGTAGATATTTATTAATATATATTAACTGTAAAGAAAGTTAACTGCTAATGTAATTTATTCCCCTCTTTGTTCCATACACCTTGTATCGCTTTCTATGAAGATGTTGATCTTGGAGAACCAGAGGGGTCCTGGGGAGCTGCTAACGGAGGGCAATAAATCAGCACTCTGAAAGCTTCTGGTTCATCCCAATAACTTGGAAGCAAATCTGAAAAATAATCTTTTTTTCCTTTTTTTTCCCCCCCAAACTGGCAATCTTCACAAGCTCTATTGTTTTCACGTGCAGGCTGATATATGACAGCTTAAATAAATACATAGTTCTTAATGGAGTAAATTCAGCCTTCGTGTAACTGGATGCCACACCATTAGAGACCTTGGCCCAGGCAGTTGCTCTCCATCCCAAAGGATCTCACAGGACCCTACAAGCTCAAACTAACATGCGGCTGTTATATACTTTAATTCTACTTATTATGTCACTATGGACTAATCTTCTGTTATAGAGAGTACTTAACTATCTATTTATGTTTACGGACATGGATTTAAGTACTGTTTATAATGATAAGGATGTATATATACAACATGTATATGTAATATAATATTATATATAAACACAGAGACACATCCTAAATCATAGAGGTCCTTGAGCAAAAATGGCTTGAGAAGATGGGGCTTTTTTATGCCAGGAAAATTATGTGGCTTTTCCCAATTTTTTCCTGAGAATGACTCGAATTCCTTTTGTCCAAAATAAAGCCAAAAATGCTCAGAAATTTTCAAGCTAGACTGTTATGCTTCACAAAACCATAAGTGGTCATGAAAAAGATCATTTTTCAGATACCCTTCACTGTAGCATCAGTGTCTCTACCAGGAAAGAGCAGAGCAGGAGCAGCATGGACTGCACTTGTTCATGCATCAGCAATGTGATTACTGCTCACAGAAGACATTTCCAGAGTGAGGAAGTGGAAACAAATTGCATTTTAAGCCTTCCCTGGTAAGCTCAGTAGAAACTGAAGTCAAAGGAAAGCAGCTCTTCCTAGAGCGCTTTTCAAAGCAAGCATCAAACTGGTGTTTAGCTGACCTTCTCCACACTCCTGTGAACCTCAGTTCAGCAAGTTAGGTAGGGCCATGCATAACTTGAAACATGTGGAGGGAAAAAAATCCAAGTATTGTCACAAGAATGTGTTGAAAGAGCACGCTGTGCACAACCATGACTCCATGTCCCCAACTGCAGCTGCGTGGGTGAACTCAACAGACCCACAGTCATAAACCCGATCAGTGACACGTTTAGAAAACAATCAGGTTGTCTGGACTCGGCATCCCTTGGTCCTTCCCCACAAAGCTGCAGTCCAGCTGCTCTGCAGTTGGCAGTTCATGCGCCGATCCCAGCCCACATGGGAAAAGCTGGAGATGAGCAAAGTGAGCCCCTGAAGAGCTCTAAAGTAAAGAATGAAATTTTGCACTAAAAGCCCATGTTGGGTACAGGGAAAGCTGCATTTTAGTGAGGGCTCTGGACTATGGAAAGGTCAGCTGAAGGAGGGCAAGTCAGGGACTAAGTACCAGGATAGCCTGTCTCTAGGATTCCTGTTCTAGGTGCTGTGCTCCTCCTTGCACTACATCTCCCACTTTTCCCTGTTGAAGTCAACACCACTCCCCTCCAAAACCAGTGGAACCATCGGAATCTCACATGTACCAACCTTGAGGGAGCAGAACCAACAGCCCAAAGCTTGAGCAACACTTTCCAAAACCCAAACCACCTGGACCAAGTGCTGTGGTCCTTTTGGAGCTTTGGTCTCTTGGAAAGTGCCTGCAGAAAGGATGTCTCCAGGCCTGAGACCACCAGAGATGCTGCCCAGTTCCCAGACTGGGCTGACAGAGTCCCAAGCATGCTGGAGAGCCCATTTCCATTCCCTGTTGCCCACCAGGGACTTCATCTTGGGGTTAACCTTGTGTTCTCTCACCAGAGGCCAAAACTCCAGAACTTATGCACGCACAGGGAATTTTGAAGGAGAAAAGTTGCTCAGCACCCGTTTTGTCCAGGTATTTTTGGCTGAGTGGGATATACCAAATAAATACCTTTTATTGTTTAAAGTGCAAATCCCAGCAACTACTTTGAACAGGAGCATTTGGTAGTTGACACATCTACGGATGTTTTAAATCATAAGGGCATCCACTCCATTTTGGTTTTAATGTGTTTGTGTGTGAAGTTCTTTGTCATTCCAGCCCACCTGTCTCAGGGCACAGAAATCGAAAACAGGAGTAACTCTCAAATTTCACCTCAATTTAATCCATCACAGAAAGCAGACTGGTTTTTGCACTGTATTAAATAAAAAGAAAAAAAACCCACACCAGGACATTTAAACAAAGTGACACAGATCATCAGCAGATCAACTGAAAATGACAGCTCAATCAAACAAATGTATGTTGAGAATTTCCACAGGGCAGCTCTAGCTGCAGCCAAACCAAATTTGTTTAGTATACATAAGTTAGCTGCTTAGAAACATTCAGTATGCTGCTGGCCAGATGATGACTTTCCCAGATAAACATCTATTTAACCAAATACCCCCCCACACACACAAAAGTGCTAGTAGAGTTTTGATGTGTTCTCCTAGTCTCTTAAAAATAAGACTTTGTTCTGGTGGCAGGTTGGTATCAACCCACTCATGTGGCACCTAACTAAAAATAACTAAACTCTCCTTTAAAGTGTTATAACCACCAAAATGTAGGCAAAACTCTATAATCCTGATGGAGTGTTTCTGGCTGCCAATAAATTCACAAAGTGGCATTAAGGTGAAATACAAATTACGAACTTTGGAAGTGCCAGAGAAAACTGTGCATCCTATGCCATATATCAAATAAATGGAGAGGAGGGGATTTGTCTGATTCCTCTTTTAAAGAGAGGTATTCCTCCTGAAATCAATGACAAATCTCCTGTAGAATCCAGAGGTGCCACATAAAGCTTTCACTGAGGAAATATATTGATAAGAGCTTCCCTCTGTGATTCTACCCTGCTTTAGAGCTGATTTTCTGTAGTGGTATTTAGTAACAGTAGAAGCGGAAAAAAATAGCTTTGAAGATGAGGAAGCCACTTGGAAAATTTAGTTTAGAGGTCATTGAAATATAGAAGAAGCTCCAGCCAAAAATCAGATGCCTGAATAAAAGATGCTTTGGTTCAGAAAAGAGCAGAACTCCCTAGCCAGACTAGGATGATGTGGTCCACATCCACTGAAATCAGTGGCCAAAATCCCATCTGATGTGAAAAAAAAACAGATTTTATTTAGGGTGGCTGTTTCAGGGACCAATGGTCCACTTGCTGTTCACCCAGCACACGTACACACATGTGCTTAAGGAGTGATTGTGCAGCTACATAGCTCCAAGTTGAATAAGGGACAGGGAACAACCAGCTAACTCAATGATTTGTAATAGAAATTATAGTTTTGGTGAAAGCCTTTTTTTTTTTTTTAGTTTTTAAAATTTTTTTCCACTTCTGATTTGTTAAAATAAATGACTCAAGAATAAAAGCTACTAGGCAACACATATCCGCTCTTCAAAGCTTTGTCAAACAAAAGAGTGCCTGTAAAGCACATATTCTGATGGACATCTGCTTACTATTTAATATCCACAAAGAGAGTATTTACAGAAAAAGTACAAATGCAACAAATTAGGAGGCCTGTGGTGCTGGTGCATCCTGAGGAGCAATGTTTACACAACGATCAGAGTGCTGTGGGATGGCAACGGAGAGAAGGGATGCTTACAGATATGCCATAACTTATTTCCTGTGGAAAAAAATGCACCAAAAGGTGGATTGTAAGTGACCAACAAGTAGTACCCAACCTGAAGGCTGCCTGAGAAAGCCAAAATCAGCTATGCTGTGCCAACAGAAAGAGACGGATGTGGTTTTGTAGCCTCTCATTGCAAAAGAGAAGGAAAAGGTGCCCATGTTCTAATGCAGAAAGCCCAGTGTCCTGTTCCCATCGCCAGTGTCAGAGGTCCACAAATCCCATGAGATGAATAAAATTAAGGAGATGGGTTTTAAAGAGTCAGAGTCTGATGGGAATTGGAGAAAAAGAGAACATTCCCTAAGGACTGCTGTACCAGTGTGGTGGGAGAGTTTTGCTGTAAACAAAAACACACGCTGTTGAATACCATAGGATTTCCTTTAAAAAAAATCTGTTTGGGGGAAGTTTAATTCATGAGTTTTGAGTGCATAATTGTGCTTTTGCCAGAATTTGCACACTGACATATTGCTGGGGAAGAAAAACATGGGAAAGTAGGGATGAAGGATGACAAAATTGAAAGTATTAACCCCATGAAGGATTCCTGCTGGATATTGGGGTTTTTTTAATGCTGTTTCTTCCAGTGCAAAAGAGCCACCTGATGATACAGAGTGGACATCACAATGCTCAAAGCTTATATTATTTTTAGCACTGCAATATTATTTTTTCTCTTTTCCCCTTCCACTTCCCCTGAAAAAAACACAGAAAAACAAGCTAAAGTTTTGCATACAATGGGGAAACTTAAACAAGACGAAAATATGCAAATTAACACTCTGAAGAGACGAAAAACAACCATAAAAATAAATAGGAAAAGGAGGTTAGGTGAATTAACCCGGTCTACCCAGAACAACAACAAACAAAAAAAACCCCAAACCCAAAAGTAAACACCCCCTGAAATCACTCCAAAATAACAATAAAACAGAAAATTTGGTAAATTGTCTTTGATTTAAGCAGTATGGTTGCTCTTAGATTGTATGTCTGGAGATTGCAAACCCCCTCAGATGAAATCCGTGCAACTCTGAGTATTAGCATCCTCTTTTTCCCTAATCCCAACCTATGAGCTACACATAAAATACAATTCCTGACTAGTTGAGCTGCAGCATGAACTCCACTGACAAACCCATCAAGGAGGGTGCTGCAGATTATCACTGGTAGCAGATTTCAGTTCTTACAGGGAAACCAAAGATCAAACCACAAACTCTTCATGCCTATTGACAAGAGGTTTGTCACTTAAATCCAGTTTTATTCAGGTGAGTAAAGCAATTTTACTCTTAGGGAGTTAAACATACAAGTTCAAAGATATGAACAGAGCATACAGCCAAAGATACCCTTGTCCCACTGCTCACTGAAGAAAATATACCCAGGACACACACAAACACATATATATATATATTTAAATCTTATTTCATTTTCTCCTAATGGCCTGGCTCCCTAAGGTGGTGAGCTCCTGTCCTCCCATGGTAGGAGTGCAGAAAACAAAACGACTGCCTAAAACTGGACAACCAAACCAACAAACCTTTTGTAATTTTCCTACTTTTATTAGGAACCATCAGTAGCATTTACAGCCCTAAGTTTCATATGAATAAAAATGACTGTAGAAGCTAGTGTAGGAGCTAGAAGCGAGAAACTCTGCTTCACAACCACGACCAACACAAGGAGATCTGCAGAAATCAAAGCACAGGATGCACTACGGTTTCCACTGCATTCCTCAGCCCCAGAGATCTGCCAATATTTTGCACGTAAGCATGGAGACCTTCAAAAGAGCCGGTTTTGTCCCAAGAAAGTACAAAACAATCACTACAAAGGCAAGCAATGAAAAATCCTCCTCCTGAACAAACATGCCATAATAAAAATGAAGTATAAATCATAAAACCCAAAAGAAAACAACCACTCCTCCCCAAAAATTGCCCAAATAATGAGATGAGGAAGTTTTTGCTGATTAGATTAAACACTGCAAAGTACTTTCAAACTCCAGTAACAAACTACTTTACTTTAAAAGCAGTGACAGAAGGCAATGCACAACTATGAGCAACACAGGGGAACACAGAGGCAAAGTAAGGATTGATCCAGAGCCCTGGGACAAAACTTTGCCTTCCCTCAAAATGCATGGAAAAGGCTTCTCACAAGTGTGCCACCTTGACTAACTCCCCTCTCAGGGGTTTGCTGCTCAGGTCAGTGGAAGAAAAATGAAGTTAACAAATGTTTTTTGAAAATGCCAGTTCTTGAAAGCAAAGTTATTACACTGAGGACTGAGCACCATCGAGCACAAAACTCCGGCATCACAGCTTGAGACAAAATGCCAGACCCTCACACAAAGCACCTCTCTAAGATTATTTCCCCAACTCAGCAGAGAATATAGCAAAATAGGTCATATATCATAGGAGCAAAACAATGCCATGCTCAGGAATGAAATTCCTTGGGACAAAGGGTCTCTGCATTTATTCTATCCCACCATCTCTCAATCTCACAGGGGGGTCAGCTCAGTCTGCCACGTTCAACCTGAGATGCAAAAAGTCTGGCAGTGACAGAAAGGAAAGGGAAGATGCCAAAATGAGTCTTTACTGTCTTTTACCTTGAATATTGTCATGCTTTACAGAGTTCTCTTTCAAGCACATGGAAACCAACAAAACAGGCAGAGCCCTCTGATCTGCAGCAAAAGGGGTTACAAACATGGATGCAGGACCAGGAAATCCATGCCTGCTATTACACATCCACCAAAAGCACTGGCCTCGTGGTGGCCTGGTTGCTGCAGTGTGCTGGTGGACAACATGGTGTTTGGAGGCACCTTTCACACATCTCTACCAGTGTACTGCCCTCACTCCATCAATCCCATAGAGGAGGCAGTTCTCCCTTTTACCCTTTTATCGCTAGAAAGCTCCTTTCTGGCCTCAGAATATTCATGGACACTTTATTGCCCATTTGTACTTGTTCCAGCACTGTTCTTTAGCTTAAATGGTTTGCTGGGAGTGTTTGTCACCTTCGGTATCAGGCATAACCTCTATCAGCCTTCATTTTCCTCAGCTACACAAGCCAAGCTTTTTAGCCTATTCTTGTATTCAATTATCAATCATCAGCTGTTCAATTAGAGACTGTGCAAGTCTAAGACCCAGGAGCCTCAGAAGGGGAGATATGATCCCAGCCACCATGACAGAGACAACACGGAGTTGGTGTCAGGAGCAAGCATACAATTAAGCCATAAATCAGGAGAGAAAACAGGGGCAAGAGGAGAATTGAAAGCAGCATCTCCCCTTTCAGTGGGTTAATGTGACTTCTTCTCACTTTGCTGCAGAAATCACATCCAGGACAAGTTGCTTTCAGGAAGCAATTACAGGGAAGCAGCAGTGCAGAAGATGGATCTGTTTCTCAACTCTTCCAACATGTCACTTCTAAAGAAGGAGCTGGTCATGTGGTTCACAACTTCAAATCTAAATATTTCCAAAGGAAAACATTCCTAGATATGAGTACTATCTACTGGCCACACAGGATCTCCAATTATGCAAAATACTTTTAAGCATTTTATGGACCAATCCAAAATACATCAATTAAATTCTGATTTCTCTGCTGTTAAAGGCAAACTACTGATTGATTACACGGGGTAAGATGTCATCTGTGCTCTCTGTTGCACTATTACCAGGCTCTGTCATACAAATTTCACGTCCCATGGATGTAGGTGACAAGCAGTATGGGGAGAATCTGGAAAATGCAATTGTATGAGCTTGACCTACTGTTTTCAATATTTCTATTTACCCTAAATGGGAACATCTTTGAAAATTTATCATCACTCAAGATATTTTCAGTCAGAAGATATATTTCTTTTTAGTCCTGAATGCAGGTGGAACTCCATCATATAAATATATACAAGTGTGTGTATCACAGCAGAGAGGAACCTTTCATTATTAAGACCTTTCTTGGAAGAAACTTGATCTCACTGATATTAAAAAAAAAATGCTATTTTATGATATGGCTCCCTTTCATAAGAAGCTTCCAGAGATTTATTATCATTCCAGTGTGAAAAAAACCCACAGGTTCTGAAACATAACAAGCTTCTGTAGAAAATAAGTAACATCTTACAGGCAGTTGCAATGATCATGTATTTATTCAAGTCAAGCTAAATATGCCCTAAAGAGGTAAAAATTCCTTTTAATTAAAACACCTACAGTATCATTTTACTTGTTGCCAGTATGTTGACAGATGTGAATTTGCAGCAGGTGCACATGAGTATTTCTGGCACTCACTAAAAAAAATAGATAAAGCCAGTTTAACTCCTTGTCATATTCCCAATGTCTTTGCTTCCCTTTCGGGAGGGAAGGAGTTTGTGCATACCCACAACCCCTCAGCAGGAAAATCCAAGCCTTTTCCGCTAATAGATGCTGAGGTTAACATGAAGCAATTCAAAGATTCTCATTAATTACTGCTAATTGTCACAGCAATCTCCCCTGTTTTACATCCTGAGCAAATGATTTTTTCATTGCAGAATAGGTAAGAAGAGAGATGCTTGGGAAAACATAATTAGATTTGCTAATTAGTGTGATCTGATTTGAATATTTCTATTTCCTTCTGTAATTACAAAAAAAAAAAGGCATAAAACCAGCTCAATGAAGTCATCTCCACATTCTAAATATTCAGTCTGTAAATTCATAAATGAAGATAAGCAGACTGCAAACCTGTTTCTCCATTAAAAAAAGCCATCTCTGATGGCTGAACATCCTCCAGGCAATATTGTCCAAAAACAGAGGAAAGAGTCACCTCTTCCAGAGGGAAGGCTGAGAGGACACAGTCATGTCAAACCTCCCACAACTCAAAGAAGTCACTTAAAAGCACTAATAACCTCAAATTTAGATTTTTTTAATGAAATAATTGTGTCTGCCCAATTGGCCTTTCATCATCAATTAGGTCAGTTTGCATTTGGCATCTCTCTATCCAGGTCACACAGTCTTATTTCACACGACTCACAGTGGGGTCAGAATAAGGCCTCACTCAGAGCAGCACAAGGCAATCCTCAGGGAGGGTGGAGGACTTAGGCAGAATCTGTCCTAGAGCTGTGTCAAAGTTGGTTTTAGCTATCTTAATTCCGGGCTGCTGAAGAACTCCTTCAAACCCCTTCAACCTTCAAAGTTTGGAGGTTTTGATTAGGTTAACTGGATGGTTTTATCTTCCTGCACTACTCTAGGAGGACACATCTCCATTGAATCCTCCTGGGACGAACAATGAGTTTCCTCTTGATGAGAAAAACGAACAAAATATTTCTCTGTACATAAAGCATGTCATGGTAGTGACTTTCTTAAAACTTTGGATCCGGCTGAAAAATCCAAGTAGTGAAACACCTACTACAATTTCTTTGCCTATTGTGAACCAAGATGATGCTCAAAGCTGTTGATGAAGTATAAATAAAAAACACATTCCTTTATCCAACATCCCAGCTACTACTGGGGCTGCTGTGCAACAAGAGTAGACCAAGCATGTTGCTCCACACTGCCAGGGGGCTCACAAGCTCGTGGTGTTACACTCTCACAAACTGAGTGAATAACAACAGGTAATGATTTATTCAACCTGTTTCTGTTTCACACAATAGACTGAGCAGATTATGATATTCTTTTACACGTTCCCCATTCAAATAACTTGTAGATATTTTTAAAGTCATGACCGACTGGAAATATTTGTGATTTTAGCTGTTTTGTTTAGCAGCAAGCAGTCAAAACTTGCTTCTACCCCCTGACCCAACCAGCCCCCAAACATTTCCAGCACAAGCTCATGCAGATGTAAAAATGAATGTTCGCCTTCTGCTGTTAACTTTTACCAGCAAAATAATAAATTTAGTTAATAACAGAAAAGAGTATTCATGGTGCTTTCTTGACAGCACTCATTCACCTCTGCACTTGTTATGGTGAAACAGAGCATTCGATGCTGTTCACTTCTGGCAAAACTCCACCATTCAGACAGTGCTGCAGCCATGGGCTGGAACAGATCCTGGGCAGTAAAAAAAAAATACAACCAGCATCTAATTGTAAAACACAAATGTTTTCCTGATGGAGCAGCGGCTTTCTAGGAGGCTGCAGCCCATCTCCAGGTAGGCTTTCACACCGTGGAGATGGTGTTTCCCTACGATAGCTGTGGCCATTGTACAGAAACACCATTTCCTGCACAGGGTGAAAGCCCTCGGTTGTTCTTCTGAGCAGGACACAATATGAAACATGACTGGCAAGTTTTCTCCATAAACAAACCAAACCTCTCTCCTCACAGAGCTGCCTTTCTTCTCCCAAGACCTACTAAAAGCTTGGAGTCTCCTTGAATCTATTAGAAATCCTTCCTGGAGAGAGGAACCAGACATTGTAAATGAACCTTGACTTAGAAGCCCCCTTGTACCTGCAAATATCCCACAGATTCCAGAGGCATTTTATGTCCTGCCTATTTACCTGTCATGCTAGTTCTCACCCTATGATTCATTTATTTTTAATGCTTTCAGCAGTTTTTTACTGATACTTTTCAAGGTGTTAGGGTGTCCCCTCTGTAGCACTTTAGGATTTGCTTGCAGAACTAATACACTGTGCAACATACAGAGAATATTGTTGAGATCCTTTGAGAATGTCTTTAAAAAAAAAAAGCTGCCCCCATCACCTATACACACAGAGTCACATGTAAAGGACTAAGAACTGGGACCAGGATCTCAAATAAGCCTAGTGAGCACAGCAGGAGGCCAAATCCTGAACCAGCCCATCCAGAAGGGACCTTGACCATCACCCTCCAGACAGGGCAAACACAGAGTCCCTCACAGCATAGTCAGGACAGTCTTTAAAACCATCAAGGATGGAGATTCCCACGTTGGTGGGTCCCAGTGCTTACTTCTGCATAGGATGCTTTTCTTCCTTACATCGAGCTCCAGTCTTCTAAAAATCTTGCTTGCACCAGGGATGTAAATCTAGTGTTTTGTGTACAGATGGCAAGTAAGGGGGACAAAAACTCACTATGATCCATGCTCCAGCTGATCCAGCCTCGGTCCCCACTACCAAGGTGTCACTGGTCCTTGTAAAAAGAGTTGCTGCCCAGTTGTTCCTTTGCCTCTTTGTATCTCAAAAAAAACAAAAACACCACACACTTATTCTGACACTCTCTGGAGCTATTTTACGGGATTTTTGTGCTCCACAGAAAGGAATCTTTTTGAACTATAAAGATCTATCAGTAAAGAGAAAGATCCCCAGACAGAAGGTTACTGGAACTTATCCTCATCTAAATTCCGATCTGACAATATTGTAGCCACTCTGCAGGGTTTAGTCTGGCACAGAACTGCCAAAACATTTCCCAAATTCCCAGGTAACTCTGGAACTGCCTTTGAGCTGTGCACTACCAGCCCAGCTCCATCAGAGCTCTCCTTGGGGAGCTGGCAATAGGTGGGCTTGCTTGTCTCTGCAGGAGCTGGAATCACACTTTCTGGTTATCCTTTTGATTATTCAGTACAAAGGGCAAGAGACCCTTCTAAGAAAACACTGAAAATATGACTCAATATTGAAACATCTGCACATTCTTAATTGTCTGGGCTGCTACCTCCATCAAAAATATTCATTATTTGCTGCATTTCCTAAATAACAGGGAAAGTCACCACAGCATTTCCTAATAATGTATGCCCACAACTCTATTTCCCCCATCTGCTATGCTTGCCTAAGACTGGTCATTTGTTACCTGCTAGTTCCAATTGATTTCCTTTTGCCTGTGCTTTCCTTCGCCATGAGTGCAGAGAACAAACAACACGATTTATACCAGCCATCCAGTACCAATCATTAGATAACAAGGCCCTTTACTGAAAGCATTTAGAGTAAAACAATACTTTAAGTTTACCTTTGCTTTCATTTCCTTCTTTATTACTTCAGGTTCAAAATAAGGCCAAAGAAGTTCCACTTACACGGAAGATTAGACAGTCATCCAATATAAATCCTTCACATCCTATACAACATATAGTGCCCAGCTTCTAATCCAATTGTTTAAATTTCTTTTATAAATTGGTTTCATGAAATTCTCAGCCATCCTTCTCTTGTGCCCATTTGCCACCTATTGACCTGGATGTGGAGAGAGTGGCTCCATTTTTGGTAGGATGGGTTTTATCCCACGAAAGCCCAGGCATGAATGACCTTTGGGCTTCAGATCCTCAAGCCTGATGGGAAAAGGGAGAGGCAGGGATTGGGAAACACCTTCTGGTGTTCCTCCTCAGCTCTTCCCACCTCAAGCTGATTAGTAAGGAACTGAAGTCACTCTGCATTGAACCTGACTTCATTCTCAATTTTTCTGCAGTATGGAAACATTTCTTCTCCACACAGAGAAGAAAGTAAATAGGAGAAACTAACCCCAAGGATATAAAAAAAATCAGCAATAAACTCAAATTCAAACTTGCCAGGTGTGCTCTGAGGCTCTTTTGGGTGACTTGGCTAACATCCCATGGCCTGACAAAACGCCATCCTAATGCAATGCCCTTCCCTTACTGATAATTACTGTGTGCATATATAATGTGTTCATATCCAGCCTTTGACAGAGTTAGAACTTTCCACCAGAACAATATAAAGTTTTTTCTAAAGGAAGAAAACTTTAGTAACATTATTCCAGCAGTGGCTGTTCTGCCTGCTTGAAATTCAACGTCAAGGAAAGTGGTTGATATTCAACCACCCGACATGACAGGAGAGGTTCAGGTATTTTGAGAGAGGCTTTCTGGAGAACTGCTGTCCCTTCTTACCCCAACCACAACCAGAAGCACAGGGTGATGCAGAAACAGCCTCACTATTCTGTAGACATGCCTGAAACTGCAGAAGCTACAACACCCAGAAAATTGAAACTTTTTAGGTCAGGGCTGCCAAACAGACTGGTTCCTGCTGTGACACTGAACGGGCAAGTCTCCGTTACCTAATTCTTCTGGAAGTTCAGGAAAAAGTCTCCCAGTGGAAACTCTTGACTCCTGAGCACTTTGGCAAATCTGGATCTTATTTAGGTGGCTAACTCGGGGCTGAGCAGTAGAGGACTAGCAGGGTGATAATAAAAGAAAAGATTGCAGCAATTTATCACCGGGGAGCAGTAAGAAATCCTTTCCAATTTCTTTGTTAAACAAACTTTAATCAATAGAGCCTGGTTTTCTGAAGTTAGATGCAAGCTGGGAAATCCAGATTTTGATTTCATCAAATAAGTCATGGTCACATCTCCAGAAACATAGTGGAGAATCATCCTTAATTTTCTACATAGTTATTCTGCTGGGATAAAAGGGATTCTGTCTCTAATATGGCAATGCATTTTTGAATGCTGCTTTATACATTTTAGGAGATACATGTCTTGTACAGTATAGCAGTTCTTTTAATATTTTACTATTATTATACATAAGACAATATAATTCATCACAGCATTTTAAGACAAGGGTCAAACACTTCTGACAGAAAAGTTAAAAATCCTTTTCATTGAATATTTATATGTTCTACCATAAATAAAAAAAGAAGTTTTCACATAAAAATCTATTAATTTCAAGTCCGAGCGCTTTGGGTTTTATGCAAGTGCAAAACCTTTGTAAGGGACACATCCAAGCCCCAGTGAATCACTTGAAAATGCCCTTAAACCCCAAGGGGCTGAGCCTGGGCCCTGTGGCATTTAGTTGTCAAAAGGGGAACCTGGTTACATACACTCATGTGCTAATAATTGAGAGGTCAGCTCCATATACCTTTCATTTTGCACAGCCTGGGAATTTCATCCCCAGTTGCCCACAAGTCTAAGACTGACTCAGCTCATCACAAAATGAAGATAACTGGTGCAATTCATCATGCCCAGGTTTAAAAAATGTTCGAATTCCAAATAAATTTGACTCCAAGGTTTTTGCCCAGGCCTCTCTGAACTAACACTAAGAGGTTGTTGTCGAGCTCTATCAAAAAAAACCCTCTGATTGCAGCCAACTGTCCATCCTTCTTTCAGCAGGGGGGCTGCATGTAATTTTCTGCCTTCGATTAAGATTCACCACTAAATTCATCTTCTTTTAAAACCATATTATTGCACCCTATGGTATCACATGAAATGCACAGCAAAGGTTTGGGAATTCTTTTGGAGGATGATGGGGAGTGGAAGCCCATGTTAGAGGCACAATGGAAATAAATGCATAATTCAGTCCTCGCTTTTTTATTTGTCCTTGGCATTAATGAAGAACAAATTAGCCACTCTCCTTGGGTGTCTACCAGAAATAATAGTAACAACTAGAGCTCTTTCCCCTCCTCAGTAATATGTTCCTTTGTAGATAAGCACTGTGAAGAGGTAAAATTATGTCTTTTAAAAGTTTACTGTTTTCTTGTTCTAAGATGTAAATGATAAGGTTGGGACTGGGAAGTAATTCAGAAATATTTATTCCACTGAGACAATAGCTTTTTGTCATTAGAAGAAAGAATTGGGGACTATCAAAATGAAACAAAAAAAAAAGACAACAGCATTAACCATGGCATGTGCTCCATCCATAAATAAGAAATACACCTTTCCAACAACTCAGCTGAAGTCTGAGCCCTGAGTGAGGGACAGGGACACTCACCTCATAAGGTGACCTGGCTGAGGGACAGAGCATTTTTTTATTGTTACTCAGACATATGCAATGAATAGAATAAGACACAAAGCTTTTCCTCCTCTTCCAGATGATTAATTTACAGCCTGTTTCATCAACCTTTTATGATGTGTAACAGGGACTTGCAAAAAATTGTAAACATCCTTGCATCCTTTTACATTTATGGCATCCTGACCAAGTTGGAAGTAATTATTCAGCCTGGAAGTGGAGTTTACTTTAAATAAGTAAATTGACTCCGAAGTGTTAAAACCTGTGGTATAACCAAGGCAAAGCAAAATAACCCCTCTCAAGTGAAGACCAGCACGTGGGCATAGCTGAAAGACAGATCTACCTGCAATGCAATGCATTTGTGTAATTAAATCAACCTGCCACTCTCTCATCTATTATGTAGATGCAGAAATACTAATAATAATTATCCTCACATATCTAGAAAGGCTGAATTAATGGTTCCAAGCAGCACGAACTTGTTTGTGTTTGGATCTCTCTCACCAGAGCTTCTTTAACTAGCTCCTGGGTAGAATTCATTAATTTTTATTAACAGGGAAAACATTTGTCCCCGTGACAATATTTGCATTGCCTGAATGATTTTCACCTCTGCCACAAGGTGTACTATCGGCTCATACATCACACGATTACTTGGAGAGCAGAAAGACCCTCAGTCATTAGTGAGTGAATTAAAGATGATCTAAAGAGCTATTAATCACAGTGACAAAAGCCTTAATGTTGCTGTGACCCTAGTGGAGCCTGGGGACTAAAAGGGAAGCCGAGGGAGAGAAAATGGAAACATATGTTTTCTCCAAAATAACCTACCTTAGGAGAACTGTCAAAGATAGAGTCACTTCAAACTGAGAAATTCTGCCATACCAATGCTCCTAGATTTTACTAGAAGGGGTTCTGCAGTCAGTCTACTTTCTAATTATTGTTATTTACAATCACTATAAACAATTAAGCAATAAAAGATACTTGGTGTATTCAATCCTTCCTTTTCTTTGTCAGGAGTTATTTAAAAGCAATATATTTTAGGGCCAACTGATACTCGTAACAAACTCTAGGATAAACAGAGATCACTTAACTCACAACATAGTTCAGGTTAAGGACTTACCATCCCATGTGGAGAATGCCAGGCAGCAAACCCTGCTGCTGCATTTTGAGTTTGAAACTGTACCACTAAATAAATTCAAGAAAAAGTGAGCCCTTTAATTTCCTGACATGGACTCAGATTCAGTGAGATGAATCAGACGTCCAGACACAAAGCTTAAATCACAACCCCAAAATATATCAATACAAGAGGTATTTCCAATTTTTCCAATAATCACTTTAAGCCTTCTCAGTTTCAAGGTATTCTTATTGGCAATGGCTTAGTGAGTTGTGTCTATAATAGTTTTCTCTATTTTATGGGTAGTAAGATACCTATACAAAAAGCATACATATAGATGTAGCTGAGAGTCTCACTAGAAATGTTACCTCATATTGTATTATCTTCAAATATTACAGTCTGTAGATAACTTATACCACTTTAATTTCTTTTTTCATCTGTTTGCACTACAAAGAGAAGCCTCAGAGCAGCTGAGCTCCTGGTACCCTCTGATGTGCTCATGGACAGCATACAGTGATTTCCTTCCTGCTAAGTGTGTTCTAGTGCTGCTTCCAAGTCATGCTCCCTAAGGATCTGGACCCACAGCTCCTGGGGGGTTCCTATTTGCTTTGTCAACTTTGAATAAATACAAAGGTGTAGGGAAACATCTGGAATGCACACAACAGCCAGATATTAAAAACAAGCTCGAATTAAGGGAACATCAGGAACCTTCTGGCTCCCTCTGCCCTCCTGTCCCTCCACACTCTGCACCCACGAATTAGTCAGATTCAGTCTCCCAAAATTCACTGAAGAGGATTTACAGTCGCTCCAATCTCAGGATCCATTCCCATCCCTCTGGGATTTTACTGGACTCCACAAATATGAACTCGTTTATAGACAGGATTGTTGCCTTACTTTTATAAAACCCTTAGTATTTAGTGATGTGGTATCTGATGGGTCTAAAGTAAAACTTTCATCTCAATGAGAAAGGGCACTACATATTCATCTGGTGTCAGACATAAACAAGCTTCCTTAAATGACAGATCAGAAGCAAGAATTGGTCTCTTTTCTTCTAATAGCATCAGCCCAGCTGCAGTTCTCAGTGGTGCCTATTCTCAGCTGGTCTGCTTTCAACTTTCACTTCCCATTTAGAAAGCTAAATTGGGAGTGCTTTAATCTTCTGAGTTCGTTTCCTTAATGAGAAGTGAAAGGTATAAGTGGCAGCAGGTAAAAAGATATTGAAAGCTGTGGCAGACCAGCATTTAAATTTTAAAAAAAGCTACATCAGAGCATTTTCTAACATTCCTTTCTTCTATGACAGTAAAAAAAAAAAAAAAAAATTACAAAAGCAATTAAAAAAAAAGTTTTAGTTGCTGGGAAGATGGCACAGCAGCAGAACTCTGAGTGGGGCTGAGAGGAGATTGCGGACTTTGTCCTGGAGTATGCTGCAAAGTTCTACCCTGATCCAGCAAACCCCTGAAGCACATTCATCCAAGCTTACATTTCTAAAAGAGAATGCCCAACAAGGCAAAGACAGTCTTGTGTCCTCAACACCTTGCAGGATGAGACCTTAGAAGCAGAAAAAGTTGTAGTTAAGAACTCCCATAAAAGCTTCCTCCTGACAGTATTTTCTAGGCCAGTGGAAAACATCATGGCTTGGCTTGTTCAGTTTTCCTTTCCAGATACTAAAAAAAAAAAAAACAACAACAACAACAACAAAAAAATACTATGCCCTTGCATCACTTCTTCCTTCCAAAGCTTAAGAAAACTAAGAGAAAAGCAATCTGATGTAACATGCATCCCATGAAGAGGCAGGTGTGATGCCAGGACAAGCTTTGTTTCTCAAGCCTCAGCCTCTCGAAAGAGCACATTTCATTGCTCGTTCCTGCACCCAAATGCTTTCCCTGCTAATCTGTGTTTGTTTAGGGAGAAAGAAATTCCTATCCATTTCGGTCACAACTGAGAAGTCTCACAGAAATCCAGGCCCTGGATTTCAACATCTGTGCCCACTTGAGGATATCACTTGTGTCAACATTTCCAGAAGTGGCCACTGCGTGGGACTCCCACGTGTGCAGCCTCAGCCCCCCTGCTTTGCTCCTCCCAGTGCCTCAGCACACCTGGGTCCCCCCAGATCTTCTCCATCACTTAATGCCTTCTTATATGTCCATTAAATAATCAGGCAAGAGATACAAAATAAGAGTTTCACTGCTTTTGCATCTCTCCTTCCATTAAGTTCCAGCTGAAGTGACTTGAAGAAGATAAAGTGCTAAATCTCAGCAGCAGAAAGGAATAACTGGGGCACTGTTTGAGGAGAAAGGTTGAATTTGCCACAAGTCCATGAGCCTTCGTGTACTGCACCATGTAGCACACCACTGGTGCTGCCCTCCCATGGGGAGCAGTCTGGAAAAATAGGTTTATATTGTGCCAAGACACCTGCTAACACCCTTCGCTGTGGTCCCCACTCTGTACCTGAATGTTTCATGGCTAATTAAGAGGTAACAGCACCTAATTTCCCACTGCACTTCAGGTGTTTGGAGGAGTGCTTTATTGTGTTTCCTTGCCTTTCCCCGGGGTTTTGTTCCTACACATCCAATCCATGTGTTACTGACTTAGCTCATTAAATATAAATTGACATCTCTACTATACTGAGCAGAGTATCCTCAAAATCCCCTAAACATCATGGTGCCTTAGAAATAACATGGAGCAGGCTGGAATAACCCGTATGAGTGAAAGTCTGGGAAGCAAAACTAACAGAGGCTCATTCCCCTAATACATGGAAAAAAGGGGATCCAGTGCAAATGAAGCATGGGATGGTAAATAAGAGCTGTGTTCGCTTGCAGTCATGCACTGTGGCCATTAAGCCTTAAGGTCTTAAAGGTACCAAGCAATGCATATGATAAATTTCTCAAAAACATCCCAGCCATAACATAGTTCCTGCTGATTGCTCATTTACCCATAATGCATGCTGTCATAGCAAAGCCTGACAAATGACAGCCAAAGCTCAGGTTATTTTTTACGCTGACTGCCAAGCCCCTCACCTCAGATTATTCATTTATTAGGGCAATCACTGAGGTCTGGGTACTTAATATTGTTTTCACCAAATATGAAAATGATCTACTTGCCTATTCTTTAGTTCCTCCTAGGGCAAGCCATTTATCATCAGCCCTGGATAAATGACTGCTTCATTATAGCCATAATTTATGAGATGTTAGAACTAAAGAGCCACACCTAAAGACTTAAAGCTTTAATATGGATTAAAATAAGATAATCAATCAAGCATATACAAATTTTCTTTAGAATTATTTCTTGCTTTGAAATGGCTTTGCATTTTTAGAATGGAGGTAGCCTTAAATTTCTTGTTATCCAACCCCAGGCAAGCTTGTTTAGAAGTCCATGAGGAAATCTAGGATATAACCTTGTTGGTCAGTCTTGGATACCACTTGGCAATCATTACATGATTCAATAAAATTGCCTCTTGGGCTAAGGGGCTTTTTTCTGGTTTTGATGGTGTGGGTGTAACCCGGACTGAGAATGGCTCAAGCCTTCAGTCCAGAACAAGTGGGGAAAATGCAAAGTGATGCCAGACTCCATCAGATCTCCATAGATATTGCTGTTCCTTTCATCTCCTTCTGCTTAAGTTTGCTTATCTGGTATTACAGAAGAGGGAAAGTTGAATGTTATAATTGAAAAATATTTCCATGATTTTAAGGGGGTTCCTCTGCCCAAAGTACTATTTCACAGCTCAGAGTTTGTATGAGGGAAGCTTCTTCCTCTATCTGGGGAATGAAATATCCCTCCCTTCCTAAAAGACTGTTTCAGCCTGAAAGCAAGAGTTTCTGGTTTGTCTCTTGATTGTATATTTGCCAGCACAGAGCCAATATAAATATTATCCCTCAAGCAAGCACCTTGCTTGAAACACTAGCCTAAGCCTACTTAACCACTTAATCCTGTATCTTTTGAAGCCTGTATTGGAAATACATAATTTGTTAGATTTTTGAACACATACCACTAAGACAAGGATGCAGACAGAGTTTCCATTGCTGGCCAGGCACACTGTGGGTCTTGGGCAGTGCTGGAGCCCCAGGGACTACAGGCAAGATGAATGAGGTATCCCAGGAACTCCAGGGCAAGCCTACGGCAGCAGGCAATGCATGACATGATGAACAGTCTGCTGGGAGAGGGTACTTTGGTTTCTCCTGCTCCAAACCACAGAACATCCCAACGTGACCAACCCCCCTGGTAGGGGCATGGACAACCTGAGCATGTCCTTAAAATTCAAGCTTGGATAATGCACCCAAAAGATCCTGTACTTGGAGCCACAGTTACAAACAAAACCCAGACTTTCCCAACAGCACCAGCTTCATGCTCTCAGGAAAAGAGCCTAGGACATATGTTTTAAAGCATATTGTTGGGCTTATAATGAGTGAATACACTACAGCATCATACAACACTTACAGTTTAAGCCAGTGAGGTTCCACTGTAATGCTAACACTGATTTAAGTTTAATGCCAGCACCAGGTTTTGTTAGCTAAAGAACATTTTTCCCTCTGGACGAAGCTCCCCCTTTCATAAAATTTGATGTCAGTATTTCAGCAGGAATAAAACAATCCAAACCCTGTGGTTCCTGTGTATCACAGATATTTAGGTATATCTGTGCAAGGAAATACTTGATACACATTATAAATGCAATTAAATTAAATATATCATGAACATGTACATGTGTAGGAATATATTTGTTGGCACAGGTACATGAAATATTTTTGGATGTATCTGCAAAGAAACTACTAAAATAAAAAATTATAGGCACAGTCTCAAAAGTGCTCAAAAACTATATTTGCATCCAGGACCCCAAAAATTTCATTTCCCTGATTATTTTGGAATTTTTTTGACTGGAAGCTCAAAACTGAGCCAAAATGCAATTCTCAACCTCAAATATTGAGATTTGGGCAATGAGACACTTGTATCAGGACTTACTTGCTGGCTGACCCATAAAAGCAGTAAGCAATACTCAGAGACTGGCCTGTTCTTCCTGCAAGGGAAGACCTGCAGAACCCACTGGAGGCAGGAGGTGGCTCAATTCCCTTGAGTGAGCCATTCCACCTGATCCAACCTTCAGACTTGACAGGGAGGTGATGCTCCATGGACATGGAGAAGCAAATGGATCACCTTCAGACCTAGACCTCTCTTTCCCATCACAGTGCCACCAGACTGCAGGACAACACTCCCAGCCAGGCTGTTCCAACCCCTCCCAGCCCATTTTTCTTCAAGGACTCCAGCCCCCTCTCCAAGTCAAAACCCATCATCATCATCCTCTCTTAAAATAAATTCTCTCTCAGAGTAAGAAGTTGTGTTCCACATTCTTCGCCAAAATAAATGTAAGATCAAGTTAGAAACCCTCCAAAATAGGGTTGGTAATGCAAATATTGACACAGCAAAGAGGAGAGAGTGCAAAGCATGGCTGGACAGACAGTCTGAATACAAAATATTTCACAAAAATGTCATCTTTATTTAGTGGGTGATGAAATCACCAACTATTTTAAAAGATTTATGGTTTTTGTAGCCCAGACACTTATGCCCCCAAGTTATATAATGGGAACGTGAGGGAAAGGCAGTTTTCACAAGCTATATTTGGGATTAATGCCGTGAGCGCTCTCAATGCTGGCCTCCTGCTGATTTCCATGGAAGTTTTGCAGGAGCAGAATTTCTAGGAATAGGTAATTCAGCAGCTTTCTCCCCTGCCCCTTTCCCTTTCTACACAACGGTTCATAGTTATGCAAGGTAATTCTTACACAGAGGTTTAATCACCACATATCACCACTCAGCACAACCAGTCACCACAGCATCCAGGGCACAGTCAGAACGTACAATAAAATGGGCATGTTGAACAAACACAAAGAAAATGACATTTGTTTTCAGTGCTATCAAGTGGCACGTGCCACTTAGGGGAGTTCTTGGGTCAAACCATACAGCTTATAGGCCCACAGACCTGAAGTTTGGATCATCAGGAATTCTTCAGTCAAAGTGGCCGCTCGGGCGTGGTGTCACCTTGTTGGCTGCCACGTGGATCACTGATCTAACCTATGTTGAAAATCCTGCCTCTCTTCTCCTTTCATGAGGAATAAACACCGTTTAGAATAAGGGCATCTTTAAGTGGAAAGACTCTGCTCAACAACTCCTTTCCTCGGGCGAACGTATCCTGCTAACAGGATGCAAACCAGACTTGGGGGCACTTCACCAGTAGGAATTACACTCATTCTCCACTGCTCAACAATGAGCCACGGTGTAGGGAAGGAGAATTAGGACCAAACCATAAAGGCAAAGTTTTCAAAGACGTCTCTGTAATTACTGCTCCTCAGCAGCTCTGTCTGAGTGCTGGTAGCTCAAGAAGGTTGCTGTGGTGTCTCCAGATGGACAGCATCTGCCAGCAGGTCCACTTGGGTCATGGAGGCATGATACAATGTCATCTGTATCCCATCTAATTGTTCTCCAGCCCTCAGAGAGCCTTGTATCTGCACACTTGCCTTAACAGCAACACTGACAGTAAAGCTGGGTCTGAACCAAATCATTACCTCTTCCCTAAAAAGCTCAGATGTAGGCTTATTACAGTATTAATTTATGCTGCTAAAATATATCTCTTTTTATTTTTGTTTTTTTAATGAACACAATTATTCTATTAAGTTGAGAAAGTTGACGTGGACTGAACAAGAAACAACTTCCATGCAAACTGCTAAGTTACCAATTAGCTCCTTAAAACAACTGAAAGTCACAGAGCCCCCTCAATGCACAGAGGCGGTTAATTAATTAACGCTAGATGTGATTAATAATGAGTCTTGTTTAATAGTAAATATCTGCCTGCAATGCCTGCATGTCAGAACAAAAAGCCTTCAGAGAGCGGGCAACTATATTTACCCTGATTGCGTTTGGGATTTTAACATGTTTTGTGCAGGCTGACAAATGGCCTATTAATTATCTAATGTTGTCTGACAACAACAGCTTGATAAAGATGTATGTTTTTGAATTGCTGGATGAAAACTGCTGGAGAAGAGCCCCACAGGGGCCTTGCTGTCCTAAAACTGGGCTCCAAGCCATGACAACAGGCAAGACAAAGCCCTATCTCCTGCCACAGCCTTCGGAGATAAAATATGTCTTGGCATTAGGGATGTTTTCAGAAAACTGCTTCTGCAATATCTGATTAGGAAAAGGAGGAGTACGTCTTTACTAAATTGGGGTTAAGGCATAATCAATATCATATATGGAGTGTCTGGCCTATTCTGCATAAACACAGGCACTTCATATTATTAAGGAGTCTATAATGCAGAGGAAGCATATGGCAGGACATTGCAGCGCTCTCTATTCTTTTTATTTAGAACTTTATCTTCCAACCTGTTTGACAGCTGCTCCTAAGTGGTTTCACAGTGCCAAATTATTTTTATGATTGTTTGATGTTTTATTCTCCCATTTCAGTTAATGAGATAGGATCCCACAATGGTCATAATTCAGAGCTGTCAGAACTAAAAAGCATGCTTGTGGCAAGATAGCCTGATGGTAAATAAGGCTAAAAGCTGTGGATAATAAAAACTCTCTTATCCAGGTCTCCTCTGCAATCAAAACTTGGTTTGGATCCTTCTTTCCTTTGTGCTCTCATATACGACTTTTTCGCTTTTGGACAGGTAAACTATCAATCTTCAGGTAATGTCACCCTTTTAATTCTGTTCAACCTTTCCTTGTAATGAAATGTGTAGGATACATAGGAAATGCTGAAATGTCTAAAGATATTGAGTGCTATATTATAATTAAAGGGCTGGAGTCCTGTTTATTGTGCCAAGGGAATAATTTGTCATATATGCTCAGAAGAAACTGTTCAACAAATGACCTTTGAGAGTCCCAGGAAATGAGATATCTGGCATTCCCCAGGGATTTTAATGAAAACTTCCAAAAAGTTCACATTTCAAATCCTAACTTTCAGGAAGTGAACTGCTGTCTTTTTGTTCTTGGATACTTCACATAAGAAGCATATAAAGAGAGGGAGCTATGAACAAGGAGCCTTGGAGTTACACCAAATGACCGAGAATTGGGGTTTCTTTGTTCTTATCTACCACCAAGTTTCTGCATGACCTTGACACTTCATTGCTGGTTGTCTCAGTTTCCCTAGTTAAAAACATCTGTAAAACACAGAATCACTCATCTTAGACAAGTCTTCCACAGTTGGCTGTTGTTTTGGTTTGGGTTTTTTTGGGGAACGCACCACACAATTCCATTCTGCAGCTCAGATGCTACAACACTTCTACTTGTAACCGGCCAGGTGATTAAAAAGCCTGGTTTTTCCTTCAGAATCACAAAAAAAAAATTGTGCAACCTGTGGCTTAGGAAAAGATCCCAAGCACAAAATATTTGAAGAAGTTGTAGAGGTTGCACTGGTCCATTTATACTTGGTTAAATGCAAAGACAAGTTCCCATTATTCAGAGAAAGCAATGGCAGACACACAACAGAAAGACAGGAGATGCAGGCAACTTCCCCAGGTGATGGTAATGGGAGAGGGAGGGACAGGGCACAAACTCCTCAGGCCTTTCCTCTGGAATCCTGCACCTGCAAGTTGGCCATTGGGCTGAACTTGGGTCAATAACTGGAATTCATAGGAAACCCTCTCACATTCACAAAAAAAACCACTGATCCCTAATGCTCACAAGTCAGGCACCTCTAACAAGCTCTCCTCAGAATGAATAACTTACATCACCAGTATGTTTGTGTGCAGCTCATTTCCTATTACATGTTTTTAAACAAAAAAAGTCATGTTTTGGTCACTTCACAGTCATTTCCATAATGCACAGCAATAACCAGTTGAGTTAGCACTCAAAGCCCAGTGCAAGTCCATGTCTGACCAAGTCTGTTTTTCTTTTTTTAAAATATATTTTAAGTCAGTTATTTAGGTCTTCTTAATACATGTCTCATAATAAGCAAGACAACTGGACAAAGCTAATCTCAAGTATTCCACTGCATATGTCTCAGCACCGGTCTCACACACACAGTTTGTGGTTGGAGCATGGAAATGAACATTGCTAGCATTTTTACATCTCTCATTTTGAAAGCCTAATGTGAAAAAAAAAGGGCACAACACCATAGGGGCTGCAGATATCAAAATCCAAGCACAGAGAAGCTGATTCAGCAATCGCCCCACTAGGTTATATGCAAAGGGTGTAAGAAATGTTTCCCTTTGCATCATTTGCCCAGACTACAGCTAATAAATGTTGTTGTAACTGTCAGATGAGATCCTGGGGATCCGCCAAAAAGTCGTGGGAGCAAGTCCAGAGGAGGAATATGTAGGAGCAAATGAAAGCCAGTTGTACTCCTGCTGTCCACACCAGTTCTGAACTGCATTTGTGCCAAAGCACCACCGTGGGCAGAGACACCTTGCCCACACAAATTCCATCAGCCCTGGGGAAGGGACAAGAGCACAGCACATGCCCCTGCCATGCTGGGGCTGCCTGCACCCGATGGAAGCACTGGAGATCACCAGTGCAGGCAGTGTGGGGCTGGCAGAGCACTAGCACATCCCTCCCAGTGTGGGAAGGGCAGGAATATCACATTATTTTCACATTCCTGAGGTTGCAGGCTTGTCATGTTAGACCATTATCACTATTCAGGTTTTGACATTTATCAAATAGCAGAACCCAGAAGTCCCTTGGCTACAGGGGTCTCGCCCAGGGCTTGATCCAAAAGATCTCGAGTCAACAAGGCTCTTTCCATAGACTTTCCATCTGGGTTTGCAGTAGTTTCTGTCACTTCTTTTGTCTCCAGTTCAGTACAAAGTATATTGATATTGATTTGGGGTGTGGGGGAAAGGAAGAAGGAGGAAACCCCAATGTGGATGGCATAAGGAAACTTGATACAGCTCCGCAAAGTTCAGGTACTCCTTTTTTCAGTCACAAGGAAAGAAAATTGATGATGCCACAAGTTTAATGCTAATTGATTTATTACCTGCCTAAGCAAATCCTGAGCAATGCAATGGCAGGCTTAGACTTAAAGCAAATGATTTACAAGATAATGTTTGACTCTGGGAAAGGGTAATCAGATCCAGATACAATGGATGATAGGATAATTGAGAAGAAATAAAAGAGGATAAATTGCCATGTGCTAATGAGCTTACAGGCCTTAATGGGGAGGACATCAGTTTTAACACTCGGGTTATGAGCTAGGAGCAAGGGGGTTTTTTTCTTCAACAGCTAAAGATGTAGTGCTGAAACAAACCAAGATTAATGGTGTCCCACTCACTTACTTAGCCATTCTTTACACCTTCAACAGCTTCCTGCATTAAATGTCTGGTTGTTTTTTAACCAGGTTTATCCAAACCAACTCACCTCACTTGGAAGCCATGTTACCTATTTCTAGGTTAAGGCACATCTGTTGTTTGGGGATGAATGACTCAAAACAGCATTTCTTCTCCTCCTTGCAGCACTGGCTGCCTGATGAGTTTGCAATGTCTTTGCAGGTCTCTTTAGGACCATAGGAATATTCTCAAGCCTTTATATGGTCTCACTGCGCTCAGGTTTTGAAGCAGTTGCCAGAGCAATGCTGTCTCACATCATGATTCATTTTTATATCTTTTTCTCCCTCCATCCCACATCACCACCTAGAACCAGGGACACTTTATTGGTATTTCTGATTACTGCTGTAGCCATCTAAATTTTTCAGCAGGATGGGGGTCTCTCCAGCCCTGATGTAGAAATGCACTATATGAATGGTGCTGGCCACAGAGTAATAAAAAGACAGTGCCGTGTGCTGTTATTGGTAAGGAATACAGAAATGAAGCACTTCCTTAGAGACCAAACCCATATTCCAGTGCAAGGCTTCCAACAAATGAAGTTTAATATGATGAATTGTGGTACAGTTCCAGAATGAATACAACTCTCAAAAATGCAGGTCGGCTGAAGCTTTTAAGTTATAATGTGCACAGCATGTCCAATACGCAATTTTAAACAGAAATATTTCTAGTTAATATGCACAGAAGAAGCCACAACCCCTCTGAGTTAAAATAGGAGAAGGCTTTTCCTTTTTTTGCCATGCCATGCCCTTTAAACATGCAGACACTAATTAATTATGAATCCTAGGAAAATCTCAGTGCAGGTAGCAGCTCAGGGGGCTCCTTTCCTATGGAAGAGGAAGGATGCCAGTGACCCATGTGGTCCCCACTGGATCAAAACCCACCACTCACACCAGGGAACAACATCCTCACAAGTAGCTTGTGGGCAAGGGGAGCAAAGGACAGTTTGCCCACACCAGGAATGTATGTGCTCCAAAGAGCATCTCCAAACTCTGCTCATTAAATCAACAAGTTTTCATTGTCCTGACCCAGATTTTAACATTCGTTTTAGAATTAGAAACAGGGATCATAAAAGCACAAATTGTTAAACATAATAGTTTGGTGCTGATACTGCTCATGGAGGCAGGGTAGGAAAACACCTTTTTCCAGTGAACTAAAAATCAAAAGCCTGGATCATAAAAGGTTTAAATGGTAGATACATCTGGCACTAAATGCAAGTGCAACAGTGCCTGTCCCTCTGTAATGAGAGAGGCAGTGGCAAACTGCTTTAAGTACCTCTGCAGAAAACCAGGAACAGACTTGTATCAGAGATCATCTCTTTCTCCCCCCCACACCTTATCAAGTATCCCCTGGAGCTAAGCTTGAATACAGAATGATTTAATGTCAAAGTAAACAAGACTTTCCTATTTTTTCCCACCGAAGAGTCTCTGGTCTAGTTGTAAAACAAAAAAGGACAACTATAAAGAAAACATTAGATGTCCTAACATATTACAAGTCTTAACATATTAGCATGTTCCTTCAGGGAAACCAGCCTGGAGCGGCAGACTTGAAATGGTTGCAATTAGTACAAGGATTGTTCTACTTGAAGCAACTTGCCTTTTCTGTTTGAAAGGAACACACAGTGTGAGCTCCCTGTTCTGCTATCGGGCACTTACTGTACAAGCAAACAGGATGTGATAGGTGTGACTCCAGCAATTGTCTCTATTCACTCTTAGAATAAAATATGGGTTTAATATGCTGGGCAAAAGGAAAGGTTGACTGAATACTGAAGAGATTGCTTGTTTGCTCATAGACATTGATGGTAGTTTTAATTTTGTCTGCTGACTACACTTCTGAGACAGACCAGCAGCAGGTCCAGCTCCCACTTCCACAACTATGGCAGTTTTTCCGTGAACATTAAAGTTGCACTAAATCCCACTTTCTTGTGTATGCAAGCTCTTTTCCCTCTGCTGAGCCTCCTAACATTCACCCACCAAAAAAAATAATTCTAGGCACAAAGTTAAGTGAAATCTTTGCTTTTTTTGAGCTGTCACATTCAAGCTTCTGGCTGCATACCACACACGTGTATGGGCTGGTGCTCCACTTCCAGCTTCAGCCCCTGCACTCAAAACCCTGTCCAGCATCAAATGCATTTCCTCACTCAGCAGCTGGAGCATCCTGTACCACTGCTCACTCCCAGAGGATCTGAGTGACATTACAAGAAGCCTAAGCTTTGCTGTGGGCACACCTCACATGAAATCCAGCCATGAGCCATGCTGTCAGTCCTGCTCCCTCCAAGGACACATTGCTTCTCCCTTCACTGCCGTCCACTACTACCCTTAAAGCTTGTCCTTGTGTCAAGCCTTACGTGGGAGAGAAACAGCCAGTTGTTATAGCACAGCAGAGGCAGAGCTGAACACCAAAAACACGTGCACAATTCCTGTTAGAGGAGCAGCATTTGTGCCTTGTGCCACCTGACCGGGCTTACACTCAAACGAAGAGGCAGACAGGGAGACTTAGAGGGAATTGCTGCAATTTGCACATAACTGCACAAGCCTTTTTGAACAGCAGACCAAAACAACCGGGCACCATGAGCCAGAAATGAAGCAGGAGTTCCTCCGCAACAAAGCAAAGTCACGTGTATCCCGATGGTCAAGGGACAGAGGACCCCACCCATCAGAGGTGCAGAGGCACAGAGTTATCAGGGCACCCCACAGCTGTGAAAGCAGCAGCTGGGGCCCTCGTGCATCAGCATGGCAAGACTGAAGACTCAACAGATCCTAAGTGCTGTCATGTGGATGCTCTCAGCCCCATATTTCATCTCACCTATGCATCACACTATATCTAGATGTATTCTTTTCCTTAAACATTTTTAGCATCGAGAGATTTTGTTTGCAGGTGGGTTTTTTTGTTTTGTTTGGGTTTTTATTTTAGCACTATTCCCCACTGCAACCACCACACTGGGGCTAAGAACACACATTCAGTGGTAGTTCTACATCTTTCTTGTCTGTAACAGACTTTATTTGCTGGAGAAAAGACTTCTACTTATTCGCAACTTTTCTTTCAAGTCCTTCGAAACTTCTATCTGCCTCCCTGGCACGTGCAACGTGACCTTACAACCATCAATTACTGAAGGTGTGTTTTGGCAGACTCCACCTCCCACAGTCACTACTGAGTTGTCCCACTGATATCAGTGGAAGTGTGGCTGCACAGCTTCCCCTCTGGCAGCGTCCCCTGACTGGATATCTGAAGAAAGCTTCTCTGCTATAAGATCATTAACATACCTTGCTGCCTGCAGCAGCACAGGGCAGCTGCCATCCTTCCCACAGTGCTGTGGCAGGAAATATTTTATCCTCCCTCAGCTGTGCCAACATTTTCAGAGTGCCTTGGCTCCACAAAAGCAGACTTTTTGACCCTGCATTTGGCACACACACGAGGAAGAGGCACAAGCAGACTCACACACGGGGTCAGCACAGTCCTGTTTGCACACTCAGCTCAGTCCCAATGTCCCAGGATCTGCCCTTGCAGCACAGAGCAGGGTGTGAGCACAGGTGGGTCCCCACAGAAGCCCAGGAGGAACCCCCAGTACCCCCAGCAGACAGACAGAGCTGTGACATGGGCAAAACACACTGAGCTGCATCCCCAGCCACAGCACAGGCACCAGGGAAGGTGCCACCTTGAGTCCCCTCTGATAGGGTTTGAACATCAAACACCAGTAGCCCAGAGGGATCCTTGGCCAACACACTGGAAGATGGATCAGGAAACCTGGATTCTACTCCCTACTTTAGCTTTCCCACAAGAAAAAGTAGCTCCTAACTCAGCTGTTTCTAAAAACTGCCTTTTGCCTGCTTGGTGCCTCAGTTTCCCATCCATGTAAGGGGATAAAATTTATTGCCCTATTTTATCGCAATTTATCCCTTCCCACCATGCACATTTCGAGGCAACTACTATATGTGTGGAGCAACTCTCCCTGAACTCACTGCAGTCACACAACTGCAGTTTTAATTTTTTTGCAGTTTTTGAATTTTTTTTAACTGATCTTGCTAGCCCTCCAGATTTAGGATTAGCTACCAGAAACACAATTTACAGCAGATAGACTTTAAACAGCTAAGTCTGCTTTGGACTTCTTAAAGTAAACATTTAAAACCCAGTTGTTAAATATGATTCTACAATTTTTTGAGGGTGGGGAATTGAAAAAAAATTTCATTAGAGGTGTTAGCTCATCTATCAGTGATTTCAACCTGATGCCACTAGAAGTAACTGAGATGCAACGTTTTGAGAGTCCGAATGAATAATGGAAACACCAGCTCAGCCTTGACCCTGGGTGTGGAGCCACTGCTGCTGCTTGAGCCAGCAGGTAAAGCTCAGAAAAGGGAAAGGCAGATGGAGGGGGAATAAAATAGGGTAGAGCATGGATAAGCCATACACAGATATTGGTAATTTCAAATAGGTACTTCTCAGAGGAGCTGTACTGCACACCTTTGACCTTTAACTGGAGTGCTCAAACATTGCATGTAATGATGACTACCAATGAAAGTCCTATGCTGTGCTTGGCTGCACTTTCTATATGAGTGCCAGCAGTAAGATAAATGATAAACTGGTTCACTGGAGTACTAGTGGTTTGGGGGCTATTGATTTTTGGTCCATTCTCTTTAAAAGTGAGATCTAAAAAGTTGACAGAGGGTCATTAATTTCATCATATACTTGTCGACTCATCCATAACCAATCCAGGGGCTGAGTGCGCTTGTCACTCTCTGTTTGCACTTTATTTGTTTAGGTTTTCTTTGTGATTCTACATTTTCCCCCTTTATTTCAGCTTTGTGTTGGTGTTCCTGCCGTTATTTCTTTTTCCCTCCAAATGAGCTCCTTGCTTTGCACTTTTACTGCAAAACACTCTTACAGTATATTTATAAGTAAATTCAGTGGCTTCATTATCAAGCCTCTGCTAGGAGAGGAAGTCACCTCTGTTTAGTGCTATTCATTTAAAAAGAAAGAGAACTGCTATAAAATTCATCAATCTTAATTGTGCAATCTGAAGGATTTTGATTGAATAAACACTTGCCTGAAGACTTCAGGGTCTTGTTTGAAAGACACATTAAGTAAAGAGTAGAAGAATGTTTCCCCTATGAAGCTCCATAGGTCCATGACAGTGCTCTCAGGTGACAGGGAAAAGGCTGAATTCAAATAAGCATATGACCATAATTAGTAGAGTTCCCTTTCTCTCCCTTCTGATTAAGCCCTTGGTGACGCTTTGCAATGCATTAACTAAGAAAATATTTTACCAACTCTTACTATAAATAAATAAATAAATAAATTTTTAAAAATTTAAATCCCCCACTATTTTACTGGCTTATCTTAGCTTTCAGTAGAGTGAGACTATACAGAGAATTCTCCATAACTATTGGTATAAGAACTACTGGATACAAATATTTAAACCAGAGGAGTACTTTATACATGTAAGCGGATAAATATCCACACAAGGAAGTTTTTCACATATGGAAACTGCATACAGGAGGCAGTTTTTACCAACTTAAGTTTGTTAAGTATATTTCTAGGTAATAATATCATCTGTCTCCCAAGTTCATCTGCACTGTCTTTCGTTGGGAGCCCAATAGAAAAGTGTACATATAAAGTAAAAGAAAGAATGATTAAACACTGGAGACGATGGCAGAAAAAATCGGTGTTAATAATATCACAACTTGCCAGTAAATCTCCGTTTTATAGGTAAAGAAATACATTTCTACTTTCAAGTGTATTTTTATATACCCTTGAGTGCCCAACTAGTTAAACTACCAAGGGAGCTCTACATGATTTAGAAGTTAATCCTTCAAATGGCCAACAATTGAATGCCTCAGCTGTTTGTAGTTTCCTACCACTGGCTAATTTCATTTTTGTTTCATGTGTTCGGTGGCAAGCTTTCATTGTTCAGGGCTCTGACACAGAGGTTGTAAATGTAGTTAATTTAGTTAAAATGAGGCTGGGAACATTCATGCCATGTTCAGCTTGTTGTGACTGACTAGACCTGGTAGAAGTTGAGGTAGATATGGCCTGGAGAACAAACAAGTGGAAAAAAAAAGGGAAAGGAAACAAAAGAGATGATCCAAATTTAACAAACTCAGGAGCATCAGGTACCCATTTAAAAGAAGAAAAATTGAGAAAATACTTAGAGGAGAATAAAAAAATCCAATAACCATTAAGATTACTGCTTTGAGGGCCAAAAAATCTCCATGTGTTGAAATATTGAGTCATCACCTGATTTAACAGTGGGTTTTGCTTTCTGAGCCTACCTTTATCAGTTCTTTCTTTTGTGCCAACAGCAAAAGCTCATCAATCCCATCCCTTTTGCAAGCCCCATTTTGTTTGATTGGCACTTACAGAGGTCAAAAACCACGTAAGTGCTCAAAAATATTTATAGCAATTGGTGCACAGCTCCTCACTGGCCGTGCTGGGAAACACAGACTGAGCCAAGATGTTCTACACTCAAGTATTTTAAGGAAGGATCCAACAGCACCAAATGGGACTCACCCAAATTTCAGGAAACCCCCCCAGAACTCAAGACTTCTTTCTGGCTTGGCGTGAATGGCTGAATCTGTTCAACCAGTGACCACTTTTCCCATTCACACTCCCAAACATATGATGGAATATAGGTTGAACCTCCTCTTTTTACTGCACCCTGCTCTCCATGGGGTGCTGGGCAGCAGCATTCCCAGGGCTCCTGCCCAGGCTGCAAACTGTGCCAATGCTGAAGGCTCAGCAGCTCTGGCACTTCCCTGCTGCATTTCCCAACTCGAGCAAGCGGCTTCTTAAAATCCTAATTATAATCTTGATTAATAGATATTATAACACAGCTCCTGTTTGCCTGTAATTATATTTGACACAGAGATACAAATCAGCAGTTTAACACGCTGGAATAGGATTCATAGGATTATGGACATATACATTTTTATTAAAGCTCTATTGGTTTCTCTCTAGCATTCATCAAATCTCTGCCTTTATACAGAGATAAATATATCTTTTTTTTTTTTCAGAAAGTCATTAATTTTGGAGTTTGAGAAAAATGAAATAGACGAAGTGGGTAATTTTTCACACTTAGAACAATTTCCCTATGATATTATGACTCTTTTTCTTGCACTGCTCTGGGAGATTAATATGGCTGTTATTTTCTCCACTAATTGGCTTTACAGATAGCCATGGGAGATAGCACCTAATAAAGCCAAACAAGAGAGAAAAATGTTAACAGCATAAGCTGTCCCATAACAAGGGGGTCTATTCATTAAGAAGTAATATTCTATTAGGGAAGATTTTTAAACAGATTTTTTTAAATAACTAAAAACCAAAAGTGAATTACACATGATTGTACCATTCCCTGAAACCCTCCAGGTATGTAGTTTGCATGAACACATACTCCTAAAGTGCAATGGGACACCAGTACAGTATCTAAAAATCTGTTATCAGCTCAGAGAGGGACAAAGAGTTTCACATCCGAAATTTCAAAGGAAAAAAAAAAAAGCAGTGTCACACTATTATCACAAGCCCTTCCCTTGAAACCAATGTTTTATTTAAAGCTGCAAAGCAGGGAGAAAACTGACTGTGCCTGAACTCTGACTAAAACACAAGTCCACAACAGGTATTTGTGGTTACAGATCAACACTTAAAAACATGACCCAATTCTACCTTAATGACAACCAAAGCACTGTTTAATTAGCAGCTGGGAGAGAGAAGCATCTCCCACTAAGCCCCTGCCACCAATAGTTCCCACAAGCAACCTAACTCGTGGCCTGAGCAAATATGAGAAAGGAGGTGGTACATCTCCACTTTGACTCATCAGCAGCTTTCTTTGGGGAGCAGAGACCTCTCTATTCCCCAGGAAGTCATTTTCTCCACAGCAAGTCAGTAACAACCTCATGCCACTGCTATTTGACACACATCTCACACCATTTACTGATGGCACACTAAGACTTAGCCTGTGTGGCACACCAAGCACCACAAACACCATGACACAGGATACTCCTTTGGAGCAGCACGTTTGGGACTTTTTGCAAATATTTTCCCGACCTAAAACTTTTGTGCTCAGCAGCCAATGTGTGAAATATTGAAAATAAAGCAACTCTGGATTACTACCCAGGAGTAACTGCTCCCAATGCCTCTTCCATCAAGGCAGGGCAGTTAAACCAACACTTATGCCAAAAATCCTACACAAAGCTCTACATTAGATATAAAAACTCAGCATGGTATCTGAGAAGGACATTAAAGAACAATCACTCCAGGTGAGTTTTAGCTTGTTGGAAGGCAGGATCCTAATCACAGGAACTCTGAGCAGCTGGTATTTCATTTCACTCCAGCTCTGCCTGGCCCCAAGGTTCCCCACCTGTGTGCAAGGGAAGGCACAAAGAGTGTCCTGCAGCCACTGCTTTTGGGACAAACCATCATTTCTCCACTAAGGCAGACAATGCCTGAAGTGTCCCTCAGGTACATTGCATTTATAATTATTACAGATACTTCAGAGATCAAAATGCAGCAGTTTAGGGTCCCACTACAGTAACTGCTGAAGAAGTTTAACAGTGTTCTAATACAAGGGATAAAATTTCATAGGAATATATTTGTGTCTCTTTCCTTCTCTCCATCACTATTATTTATTTTCCACCATTTAAACAGAAAAGCAGGTGTTACTGAAGGGAACAAAGTGAAAATAACCAAGATGTATTTATTAAGAATGGAACCTCTTCATTCCTATCACATAATAAAGGCTTAGATGCTTGTGGAGGATGGGAAAAGTCAAAGTATCCAGAATATATGGGGAAAAAAAATCATTGTTTAAGCACACAATTTTTAATCCAGTTAATCATTCTACTGGTGCTTTGGTATGATAAAATATTGAAAGTCACCTTAAGAAAACTCTGTTCACAGTTGCACAGGCACAATTCCCACTCATCCCATTTAGTATATTAAGTGTGCCACTCCAACAATGGTGAAGAGCATTGGAAACCCAGCAGGAGCAGCAGAGCAGCACCCAAAGAGCTTTCTTTTAATTTTTCCCTCCTGCTGTATCCTCCTCCAGCACATACCCCTCTTGAAAAATCATCAAGCATGAGCTTAAAGCATCAAATTCAAATAGAGACTTTCCTTTACAATCCACTCAGATTAAGATTTGTATTTGAGATCACTTTAAGATCCGCCCTTTTTTTTAAATAAAAAAATTTAAAGGAAAGAACGTAAAAGAAGTTTAAAGGCATCTTTAAAGAAATTCAAAGAAAAGTTTTCCATCAAAATTTCTACATTCCTGTTTTGCTGGCTGGTTTCAGAGCAGCACCACGGAGCCAGAAAACAGCACAGGGTCAGGCCACAAGAGGCCAGTTACCATTTTAACATTAAGAGAAAAGGGGGATATTTTTTTCACAGATGTGTAAAATATAGAGGGAAAATCTGAATGATTGTTACTGTAATAAAGTTACCAATTTATATAAACCAAAACTAGAGGAAGTTTAAAACTTCTGTACAAGAACTTAGCTTAAGCACTTAGACTAAATAAAATTAGCAAAATGACCTACCTGCTTGATGGGTAGAGAAGGAGCTTTAACCTCCACTACAGACACTGGCAAAAAACTCCTAAGCCCTCTCAGCCAACTTTATATCTGCCTTTCACAGCTGAATTGAGTTGTGTAACTTGAACACCTGAAAACTCTGATGGTAATGAGCAGGTTGAGCCCTTCTACAGCAGGCACAGGATAGAGCTCAGCCTGCATCAAAATTTAATGCCCAGATATTTAAGCCCTATATATAAAAATTTTAACATATAAAAATTTTAATATACATATAACATATATAAAAAATATAGATTAACATCACCAGTACTCAAAAAAAAAAAAAAGAAAAAGACTTGGAGCTTAGAGAAAGACAAAAAGAACCACATGCAGCCCAAACTGAGCTCATGTATCATCTCAAAACAAGCCCATTTTTGAAATTTAACCAACCTGTGTCCCTGTGCAGGTGGCTGTGAGCAGGTCAGTCAGTGCTGCTCAGGGAACCCCTCCTGCATGACCCATCCCATCCTGGGATGATCACAGATACCTGGTGCCCTCCCAGGGAAATGTCCCCTCCATTACAGTATTGGCCAACAATCAAGGAATTGCAGGTTCCTCTTATCCAAATGAGAGTGGTGCCAGCCCCTCTGCCAGTCCCTCCTTCAGCTGTCAGAGCTGCCAATGCAAACAGTTTGGATGTCACTGGAAGTGACACTTCTGGCTGCTTCAAAGAAGCAGATAATTAACGTAATTTGTTGAGCTCATCGTGGGAAGCCATTCCCATAATGTCAGGAAAGTGATATTTTTTTTTAGTATCCAGCACTTCTGTCCTTGAAGCAGCACCTGTTGTGTTCGGTGGGACCCATCATTTGTCTCCTGGAAATAACAGGCAAGATTTGGATCTCTCACAGTATTTAAACCCCCACTCTGCCATGAGCAACAGTAAGACTTTTTTTTCCTGCTGACACCGGTGGATTTGGGGAAAGCAGCAGCCCCCACGTTTCTTCTTGGAATTTCAGAAATAACAAACCAGTGGCAGCCGCTTTTCCAACCAGCAGGGAGCAACAATTTCCCAGTTAGGAAAAAAATCCCACACTTTTTATTGCAAATATATATCTAGGAGGTCAAAACATACAAATTAATATCGCGGATATCAAAATACTGGACACAGAGGCCTTGGGATTATACTTAAGGCTGTACCAATGTTTCTTTTTCAGTGGTTAATAACTTGGCTTAAAATTTTATTCCTGGCTGAAAACTGGCACAAAATTTGAAAATTTGAGAAAAACCAGTAGACAACTATAAAACTGTATAAAGCAGGGAGATATTAAACATCCTTTTTTACTGAAAAAATAATATTTTTATTTGGAAGATGAAAGGAATTTTTATAAGATGTGTTATTCCAACCAATGCTCCCTCGTGGAGAAAAAATGTTCTTCTTTGCCCTGTCTTCCCACAGGATTGCTAAAAACTCAACACATTTTTAGGAGAAGGTTTTGGACACAAAGGAGAATATTGGGCCCAGTTTTCAAAATGGTGTGTTGTACTTTCTTTCTCACAGCAACACTACACAGTGCTACAGAAAAGAGTTTTGAATTGATACAGAAAAGAGTTTTGAATTGATACAAACTAAAGCAACAGAGACAAATAGGAAAAGGACTAAAATGGAGTCTGGAACTAAGAGAAGTTAATTCATATGGGAGTAATGTATTTTTTTACTTTTTCTAGATAAAGCAAGGCAAAAATTAAATCTACTTTACGCAGATTGCAATGAAACACCCAGTAGAATAATACATTGAAATTATTATTTAAGACAATAAAGATGGAGATTTGTGCAAAAAAAAAGACTTTTTGGGTGGGTAGGAGATGGTTATGAAAGGAGAAATATCACATTGCAGGTGGTAGTAGTGAATTAGTCAGGAAAAGCAGGTATCAGGCTAATGACAGAAAAGACAAAAGAAAGCACCATCATCTCTTGAGAAGGTGGTAAGAATATAATCTGGGGAGAATTGGCAACTTGAAGAGTGGACTGGGATGAAACGACGTGATTTGGGGGTGAAACCAAAAAAGTCTGCCCAAAAGCTGAAGCTCCAGAGCTGGGAACATGAGAGGAGGCGAGACTTCTCCTTTGGCTGGTCATACCAACTCCAAGCAATTAATGGAATCATTTTATGATCATCTTTTGGGTGACTCAGGAGTGATGTTTCCTGACAGGGTAAATTCACTTCACTGCCCCAGCATTGGTAAAAAGTGTGTCGGGTAAAGCTGGGGACAGTTCTGGTCATTGTGGTTCAAAAAGCATGAGTTGAAGATGGCCAATGAGAAAGGACTGCCAAAGTTATCTGTGAAGCAAGAACCAAGGGAGACTAAAACATCCCTCCTGATTCAGCTCAGCAAAACCAGGGGTTACAGTATATATACACACCACAAACAGCTTTGGAGGGTAAGCACCAGAAAACAAAGTTATTTAATCTAAACAACAAGATTGACATCAAAACAACCCAGTAAGGACCAGCTATGGAGTACCACAGGCTGGAAATCAAGCAGCCTCTGGCCATCAGAGCAATTAAGTTCTGAATGGGTTGCTGAAGCTTCATAATAATGTTTCTAGTCCAACAATATTTATTTGACTGTCATGATATTTCTTTACTTAAAAGCCAAAAGGCTTTGAACAGCCTGACTAAAGGGACACAGAGAAAGGGAGCCCACAAACCTCACTCA